>NC_031997.1:36558683-36700648 GCF_001879085.1 Nicotiana attenuata | reverse complement strand
TATAGATTCCCAATAATTGAAGTTGTTAACATACGGTTTGGATCAGTACAATGCGCATTAGCAACTTCAATTATTGGGAATCTATTTGTAGCAACATTTTAAAAATATATATTTATAATTCCATCTAGTAACAATTTCGTCTGGCATGAATCTGGGTTTAAGGTTATACTGGACACACTTATTCTTAAATTTCTTTATTCTAGATTGTCTATTGTTTCCTTGAATAACACAAACTGCTCTTCTAACATGAGTAATCTCAGTTGAAAATAAATCAAGGCCACTTTTAACAATTAAATTATAAACATGACATGCACACCTAACATGAAAAATTTCATCAAGTGGTGGTTGCAAATGCAGTTTTAATATTGAAATTGCGGCATTATTGTTAGAAGCACTATCAAAAGACATACACAATACTTTTGAGATTATAAAATCCAACAACTTCACAAATAGTACTACTTATAAACGCAACAGTATGACTCTGATCTTCATCATATTTAAAAGCGATAATACGTTTTTGCATACAATAATTATCATCCATCCAATGACATGTAATTGTCAAATAATCATTTCCATTAACAGCATGGCCAATATCAGAAGTTAGAGAAACTCTACAAGGAAGGTGGCTAAACAAATAACGTATGTATGTTTGATATTGTCCATGAAGTCTAAAGATATCAGATCTACAAGTACTTCTAGGGATATCTTTAAATAAAGGATTGTAAATCCTTTGAATATACATAATAAGATATGATGAAGAAGCAAAAGAAAAAGGTAGACAACCCAAAGCAATCATTTTTGCTAACTCTTCACGATCCTTCATTTTATCATATTTCATAAGACCTCCAGTAGTAGGGTTTAGAGTTGCTTCATTTCCATCTTCATCAGAGCCCCATTCTATAGGATGCTCAATTCTCATATGTCTACTAAGTGTCCCAGTCCCCCCTAATTGTCCTCCAGTCTTATGTTTAAAAGTATCATTACAAAGTTTGTATTTAACTCTATCAGTACCTTCTATTTCGTCAAAAAAATTTCCAAACCTTACTTCTTTTTCTCCGATTACTAGTCGGGGCCACAGGTGGTCTACTACTAGCACCACGACTACCACCCCTGCTATCAGCTCCAACACTACTAGGTGTAAGTGGTATCTCATCTTCCATTTCTAATTCATTCAGGAATATTTGTAGAGGTATTTAAATTACTACCAGATGGTACTACCTCTTTTTTTATTTCCCCTATTAGTAACCTTATTACAAACTCTTTTTGCAGCTTTCAAAATATTGTAAAAATTTAACTACTAGCAACAATTAAATATGCAAATAAAATAGTAAATAAGAGAAAGAGTTGGAGAGAGTGCACCAAATTCGGCAATAAATTGAGCACTTGATGATTTCGCAACTCCAATGTTACCATGAAGAAACGTCAATTGTTCCAATTTTGAAGTTCAATTGTTCAAACTTCAAATAATAAATACTACGATAAATTAAATTCCAAAAAAAAGAAGAGCCAAATAGTTGATTGCACTTTAAATGAAGATTGAAGAATGAGAGAATATGAGAATTGAGATTGAGAATTGAGATACGAGTGAAGAAATGAAGAAGAGGGGGGGGGGGTGTATTTATAGTTTTTCAAAGGGGGTTAATTTTAAAAAAAAAAAAACAAAAATGGGCTAAATATGAAATTTAGCCGTTGGGCAACGACCATAATGAGAAATGGACCGTTGCCTACGGTCAGATGTTAGGCCCACGCTTAAAAAAAAATTAGTTACCGTTATACCAGTCTGGGTCGGGCCGATTAATCGGATGAACAGTGATTTGCGTTGACCGGGTTTGACCGGTCCGGTTAACCGGTTGTCAAAATGTGAATGGACCAAACCCCTACCCCTTTAGCCCAGCCCCACCCGGCCCCCTTGTACCGGTTCCGGTTTCAACTGGTCTGGGCCGGTCCGGAAATAGGCTGACCCGGCCCGTTAGACACCTATATCTTATACGCTCCTCGTGCAATCAACAGTATTTCTAACTGATACACCCGTTCTGAAAGACCTCCTGCGGATCTGAAGTTGTTTCCTCCATCTCTCTAACATTGTACCGCAGACCCGGTGACATTCATAGAAATACTCCAAGTCTTTTTCCCACTTCGCTGCAAAACTGATTCCTTAGCCACACGACAAACTCGAAAATCCTTAGGCATCGCACTTTACTTCTTGAACCCACTAGAACCATTATTGAGAGTCACCCACTCTGACCTGGTCTCGAGTATATAACCAAACACAAGTGCTCTGTTAGCACATGATCATTTCCAAAGAAGCAACTGGATGAATTATTTTCGTGTACATCACCTCCACAAGAAGCATAAACTCTGAGCCATCCCAAAATCTGCACATGAATCGATAAGGAAAAATGTAGCACACATTAATCAAGTTCTTTGCCCGAATTACCCTTGACGTTTTCTTTCCTTATTCATAACTAACCTACCAATGTACCGATAACCCGATACTGCCAAGGCACACAACCACGTGACCCAATTGTAGACGGTGGGCTCCCCCACTTAGCTTAAAGCTACAATCACATAAATGTAGAACCCACAATGACTCCTCCTTCTCAGTCACCATGATTTCCCACCGTTAACCCGCCATGTTTCTCGCAATCTCTTGGTAAACTTTTCATAAAACAATCTGAATCATCAGCCACAATCTCACATTCGACCTCCTGACAGTCGTACCATCTTCTTCAAGCAATCCAAGCTCACATCGTAATACGTGTCTCCCGCTGGGTATAAAGTAGAACACTTTTTAGGAACTTCATCAAAATCACACAACCGCTAACCTGCTCACAGGAGACAGCCCACCTATGGAATTCTATATCGACATACTCCAACGATGATTCCCTAGTTACAACCACCAAGAAATCAGTTACCCCTCTTGAGCCCATGCTCGCCCTCTGGCTGTAAGAGTACCATTCATTACCCATTAGCATCAACTGAAGGCCCAACTATATGTTCCAGAACTCAAAGTCATGTTGCATCCCAAACAATAATCAAGCCTTCACACCCCTGTTCATCCCATGCAAACTCATTTCTGTCATATTTAACCTTCCTCGGTACTGTAGTCACGATACCAAATGAATTTCATAGACTTAGTCATTGTTCGCAATGATCCCCAAATCGCTCTAAACTTTCTCGAGGCATGTGGCCATCCTACCATAGAATTCATATGCTACTCTGCCACTCCAACTTTGGTTAAACCATCTTCTTAAGCAAATATTTGGCCCTTGTTGTTCATACTTGACCTACTAGAAATTCAACCATTGCGAGACACCTCCCACCATGTATTTCCTCCTCCTTCGCTACCAAAATACTACCTCATATAAATCCGTCTTTGTAGCACCTGAACAGATAAATTGCCACCAAGTATGAGCCTCCATAAAGATCATCTCTCTCGAGCCATCAACACTAGAAGCATTGATTTGACTCTGAAGCCGCCATACACCGCCATCTCTGATAACCACTGCTTAGGCACCATTCCGCAACACCTTGCCCCGAAGGCAATTCAAAGGTGACCATAACACCGAGGAGACTTAATACATTTCAACAAGGACGACGATGCCGCATCACAAATGAGAATTCCACCACGTTCGAAAATATCAAGTCTCGCTACTCCGTCAATCAAGGCCTGAACATCCATAGTCCAATTGCCTTTCCTCCGTTGGAATTAAATGTCGAACTTCTAAACCATGAACCGAGAAATCCTCCTTTTGAGTCATTCACTACCTCGACACATAAATAAGCACCCTACTAGTACACCAACACTCAACACATGAACATAATAATAATCTGTGCATAGCCTCGAAACCGTAGGCAACACTAATATTGGGCTGAAACATCAGAACACCCTTCCATAAGGCGACGATAATAGCAGGGAGAAACATCCTGCAGCACATTTGCAGTACCACTACAACTCCTCGATGCCCAATTGATGACAAGCGCTCAACATAGTATAATAATGGGTAGGAAGGAAATGAAGGCATAAGCTTCAATGGAATCAAATCACACGACGAGGAATCAAGAAAGGAAGTGCCCCTAATAGCCCTGTAGCCTCTCGAAGATAAGCATATACGTCTTTGTACCAATCCGCAAGACTCTACTAGACTTGCTCATGACTCATGAGACCTAATTGAACCTAAAGCTCTGATACCAAGTTGTAACAACCCAATACCCACTATAGACCGTGATGGCACCCAATGTCGCTGTTACGCAAGCCAATAGTGAACTATCACGTTAATTATTCATTTTATTACTTTCAAAAATCGTAAGTGCATACACAATCAATAAGCTGTAGGAATAAAAGATGACAATACTATGCAAATCCATAAACCTCAACTAGAGTATCCCAAAATCCGGTGTCACCAAGTGCATGAGCGTCTACTAAAGAGTGCAATAATAATACAACATCTATATGAAATATAAAATAGACATGATAAAGTAAATAAATAAGATGGAGACTCTGTGAGCTGTGGTGTGTGGCATAGAAAGCAGCTCACCATAGAGTCCCCTCAGTAGTTGTGCCTACGTGCCAAGATGGCCACCAAATGAACCTGTCAGATCCCGCATATTTAGTGCATAAGTGTAGAATGAGTATAAATCAACGCATACCCAGTAAGTATCTAGCCTAACACCGGAGAAGTAGTGATGAGGGATCAACATCGACACTAACTGTGGTCCATTAAATCAATATGATAATTCAAAAATATTTTTGAAGCACAATAGTAGTAGTGAGATAAAAACTATAACTAGCATAATCCTCCAATATTTCTTTTAACAATATAAATCTCTCAAATATCAGATGCTATCTTCAAGGATCAGAAGTATCAAGTGTAATCTCAAACGGATAAGGAATATCATATAAAATTCCAGGCCTCAATAGAAGAAAAATCTCATGAATATTTGGACTACTAGCGGTATAACGCACGATTATGCCGAGGTCGTATGGACCAATCTAGAGTGGTGTGTAAACTGCTGAGGGTCGATCGACGCGAACTAGAGATGCATCTCAATATAATGACGAGGCGTTCGGCCGTTCCACAAGAAAGGAAGAAACTTGTCACTAGCTTACAACACAGGTACATGAGCATAAAGTAAACATGACTTTTAAGTGTTTAACAATTTTTCTCACCAAACAATTTAGGGTGATAAAGCTAGACCTAATATATTCTCAAATCAATTTCAGTTATACATTCAATTAATTAAGCTAGCAAATTGAGTTCAATAATTCAAATATTCCATGATATGATCTTAAGTCTACCAGGACATAAACAAGCTTTAGCTAGGTATGCACTCTCGTCACCTCGTGCGTACATACCTTCCACATCCAGTAGCACATAACAATTACATCGCCTAGGGGGTAGTTTCCCCCTCACAAGCTTAGACAGGAGACTTACCTCACTCCGAAGTTCTATAACCGGCTCCAATGCCTCTCTAACATCTCAAACCATTTCCCATCAATCCAACACTAGTCAAACAACATGCAAACCAATAAAAATATACTCCAACACTCATAACTAATCAATTTATAACAATTCCCAACTCTGCTCGAAAAGTCAACAAAGTCAACAATCGGTCCCGCGTGACCGGATTCCAAAAATTTTTAAAAATAAATATTACCCATAACACCAAAAACTCAAATATATAATTTGTTCCTAATTCCATGTCCAATTTCATTGTCAAAATCCAAAAATACCATTACTAGGTTTTCATCCAAAATTCCACAATTTCTATAGAATTTCATGTTAAAATCTATATATAATCAATGTATTTAACTCAAAAGAAGTAGGAATAATTTACCATATGATATATGGAGAAAACGGTCTTCAAGAATCACCCCAAATCGCCCACATGCGCTCCAAGAACTTAAAAGTGAATAATTGAGCTCAAAATCCCGAAATTAGATGTTAAATACACATGGCAGGCCTCCTTCTTCGCTATCATGGTCATTAGCCATGCGATCGCGGTTTAAAAAAAGTTCCAGCATCATTTCCTTCATCGCGATCGCGACCAAAGTCTCGCGATCGCTATGTACAAATTGTGTTTTCTTCTTCACAGACACCCTTCAGTATAATGATCATAACTTTTTGTACTGTTTACCTTGAAAATGGAAATAACAATTAAATTTGATTTTGTGAGGTACTAAAAATACGTGATCTATTTTTATGTCGGTTGTTAAGCAGTTGATGCTATATGAAAGACCTAGAAGCGAGATAAGAGCTAAAAACGAGATATTAATCAAACCGAATCACTGTCGATTGGGGCCTCGAGATTGCTTATTCGGGAGCTCGAGGTCGAGTTGGATGCTCAGCTGGGAGCTATCAAGGGTAGTCGATGGGCGACTAACAGTTGTAATGAGATCAATGACGGCTCTTTATAGCCAATAATAAGCATTAAATAAAGAACAATAAATAGAACACAATGGATGTAAGCAATAAATGGAGTAATGAACTCAAGAGAATGTGTTAGAGAGTAGAGAGAATGTTCTTGTATATTTTAGTATGGAGCCACCGATGTATACAAAATCACAGGGATCCCCTTTATATAGTAGGGGAAATCCCAACGTAGTAAAAATGTATTAATTACAAAGATATGGAGATGGGACAGCTAGTTACTGCCATGATGCGGGCTCAGACTAGCCTGACAAACTTTGTTGGCTCCAGCTACACGCCTTGGGAACTCCACCTTGATCCACTGAGACCGTCGGTCTATACTGACCTGAGATCGAGCATCGACCCTCGAGGGAGGGAGCTCAGCCGTAGCCTCGACCCTTCGAGACGTGTTTTTGAGATGTCGCGATGACGGGAGATTGGACCCTCCGATTTCATCGTATACAGATAGTCCCCACGTTTCTTAGAGTGGAATGGTAAGAAACGACTTTGATATTCATCTCTTCGAACTTTCCGTGATGATGTTATATTGATGATGTAAGACATCGCGATAACTGAGACGTCCCATCAGTCCACATTCCAGAATCATTTACTGCACTGTCGACCTTTGTTCTTCGTGGGCTTTTGTAATCAAGTGTCTATGAATATAAAGATGTTTCTTCAATTTTTCTCAGATGTATGTTATACTTCCCTTTATCTATGCGTGTGAAGAATCTGAGTGCATGATCCCACCGATTGATGCAAATATCGAGCCCGGGTGCGGGTGCTTCTTCTGACTTTTGGTTGATTAACACGGCTCCCTGCAGAACCCTTTGCCGTTCCTTAGACCGAGCCCGGATTGGACTGATAAACTTGGGTTGTCGGGACCCTGACTTCGAGTCAAATGAGAGTAGGGCTTTGATCCTTCAGACCGAGACTTAGCCTTTAGGCCATGCTGTAATCTTTGAGGGGGGATTTATTCGGATGCCTCAAGGCCGAACCCATATGAGTAGGTTTTTAGAGTTTTTCTCCCTCTTGATGGAGATCCTCGAGATCGGCTACCATCTTGGGACTTGTAATGATATCGATGGCTTTCTGGAGCAATCTTCCTCTTGGTGGAGGTCCTCGAGATCGGGTACCATCTAAGTACTTGTAGTGATATTAATGGCTTACTTGGAGCCTATCTTCTTTTTGTGGAGGTCTTCGAGGTCGGGTACCACCTCGGGACTTGCAATGATGCCAACAGCTTCTTGGAGCCTAACTTCTTTTTGATGGAGATCCTCGAGGCCGGGTACCACCTCGGGACTTGTAACGATGCCAACGGCTTCTCGGAGCCTAACTTCTTTCTGATGGAGGTCCTCGAGGTCGGGTACCACCTCGGGACTTGTAATGATGCCAACGGCTTCTCGGAGCCTAACTTCTTTCTGATGGAGGTCCTCGAGGTCGGGTACCACCTCGGGACTTGTGATGATGCCAACGGCTTCTCAAAGCCTAAGTTCTTTCTGACGGATAGTGTTGATGATGAGGTTCTTTACGGAGAAGGCAGGGCTCGGGTTCACGCTCAGTGATCTTATCAGGATGTATCGGCCTTCTCACCATCGAGGTTTGCTAACTTTACGATGCCGGTTGACCACGCCTTTCATTGTTGACGATGAAGAAGACGAAGGTCGGGAGCGGATTCGTCCGAGTACGGACTGTTGATATTATGCCCATGGAGTTTATGCCATTCACTTGGGAATGGAATTATACACGTAAGTGGTACACTCGTGCCTTCATAGTTCTTTAATTATGACGAAGGCATGTTCCATAGATGCGCCTTCCTTTCCTCTTCTGCAGCAATTTCATGTATGTCGTGCAAGGTCCATAATCTGCCGGATTGGGCTCGAGAGTTGGCAACCCATTCGACTTATGACGAGCGTAAGTGGAGAGCTTTGTCTAGGGGCAGATGGGAAGCAAAACATCATTGTACGTGCTGTGCGATTTGTTCCCTCCCCTTTTTCATTTGGAAAGACACTTTCTTTTTCTACGTGCTAGCCCTTGTTATTGTAGGCGTCGGGGAGTATTTTGAGGCGAGGTCGTGCCCTCTCGGAGAGGGAGAAGGATCGTCAGCTTCTGGACTAAAGACCAATAATAGTAGGCAAGACAAACCTTTGCAAGGCGACGATGCTCAAAGCAAGACGAACCTAGATCGGGGGCTCGAAGAAGATGTATCGGCTAAGCCTGCTGCGCCCGTGATCTCTGGTGTTGGAGTAAGGTTTCTCCTCTGCTACCGTCTTCTTTTCCCGTCGAAGGTACTTCCGGAAATGAAGGCTCTCTGCCGCCTGATTCTTTCTCCCATCGAAGGTGCTTCGATGGATGCTTGAAGCCCGGGACCGTATACACCGAACGACTGTGTCCCAACCGGGATTGGTTCTCCTGGGGCTGAGGGAGCCAGACTAGTCGATGTGCACTCGACCTCCGAGGAAGCTCAGCGGCTCTGCTCTGTGGTGAGTGTTGGCATAGGCCTTTGAGTTTCGTGCCTTCCCTTTCTTATTGAGCTCCCTTTTCGCAGGCCCTTGACAAGCACAAATCCGGGATACTTCGTCATGAGGCCGGTTTGCGGAAAGCTTTGGATGGGGAGAAAGCCCTTAGGCTTCTTTGTGATGAAAGGGAAGTCGAGTTGGCTTGTTTGCGGTATGAGGCGAGTCGGAGATTGAATTATGAGAGATACGTGAAGGAGCAAGTAGTTTCTATTCCAGGGGAGCGCGTGTTCCTTCTTCTAGCTCCTGAGTCTGGAATGCCTTCGAAGCGAAGCTGGCCGAGCCAAGCGCGAGTATGATGAGCTGAAGGTTCGGGTGGACGTTCAGGCTTCAGCGGAGAAGGGTGCTCTGGCTAAAGCTTCCTCCTTTGAGGTACAACTTCGCTTAGCTCGCGATAATAGCTTGGTTTGAACAAATATGGTTATAAAACTTGAGGCTGAGCTTTTGAAGGTAAAGGACGAGGTCGTGGATGCCCGGGCTGAAGCTGTAATGAGCCGAACCACAGCTGACCAGAAAGTGGCGGTCTATTTGAAGGATTCTGTCGATGCTCAAGCTGAGCTGAGAAAGGTTCTTGACCGCGAGGGCAGGAGCAAGGAATATGCTCGGTGTAAGTCTCAAAGGAAAAAAACCCTCGAGGAGATCTGTGCTAGGGGCTTTGACCTCTCGGAAGAGGTGAAGCGGGCGAGAGTAGATGAACGTGGCGCTAAGGCACTTCTATCCGATGCCGAGAATAGCGAGGATGAGGCCGACGAGCCATAGTCCTCGAGGGGGACGTAGATTTCACTTTTCGATTCTGTATATAGTGCTTTCAAAGTACGTTTGTAAATGTAGCTTGTGTTTTTTTGCCTGTATGTATAAAGAGGAGACCTCGCGGTTTTGTTTCTTCTGCATTTCTTTTTGCCTTGATTTTAACCATATGAACCGGTCTTTGAGTTGGGAGGAATCCTTAGATTCGTGGTATGGCCTTGGGGCTCATTAGGCTGGCCCGTAGGCTCTTACGTGCTCGGTCGATGCGACCTTTAGTATAAGCCATCGACAATGGCTCTTACGCTTTTGCTCTTAGGCAAATTTAGTTAACTTTTTTGGGTTCAGTCTCCGAATCGGGTTTCGGCTCGAGCTCATTCGACTATCAAGTTTTTGAATTTAAAGCTGGCGATAGTGGCTCTTATGCTTTGGGTCGATGTGACCTTTTATGTGGGATGATGATAATGGCTCTTACGCCTTCGCCCTTGGGCGTTTCTAGTTTAACTGTTTTGGGTTCAGTATCCGAGTCGGGTTTCGACTCGAGCTCGATTGACCCTCAAGTTTTTAAATTTGAAGCTGACGACAGTGGCTCTTATGCTTTGGGTCGATGCGACCTTTTGTGTATGTGCTAGCGACAGTGGCTCTTACGCATTGGATCGATGCGACCTTTTATGTAGGCTTTATTTTTCCCTCGATAAGGATTTTTTTGAAATAGTGTTTTCCTGACTCTTCAACGATTTAATAAAAAACCTCGATTGTGAGTCGCTATATGGCGATGATTGAGCACCTCGGGTGGTTTTGGCTTGGAGGCTGAGTATCTCGAAGCAAGTGTTTAGGAGCTGACGCGGTCGAAGCTCTTTTGCCTATATCGAGGTATCCTATTTAACCGGTTCTTTTTGAAGTTGATTCGAAGTAATTGAAGGCATGTGATTTTGTAGCGACGATCGGGCGTCCCCCAGTCGCGTTTGTTTGGCTGGTACAGCCTTGTGATCGTGGTCATTTGTGTTTGGTCGGAGCCATTTTTAGTCCAGAGTGAAGTAGTTTCGGCGTCTATATCGAGGGTATGCCTTTTAGGGGTCTTACAAGTTCGATATATAGCCTTAACTTTGAGATCTGGTTTTATGCCTTTAGTAAGGTCTTACAAGTTTTACATGCCTTTGAGGTCTTACAGTTTTGGATACTTGGTACAAGTATGGTTCATGCCTTGCTCGAGGTCTTATAGATATTGTCACTTGGTATAAGTGTGGTTCATGCCTTGCTTGAGGTCTTACAGATATTGTCGTTGCCATATGTAGGTCTTACGAGACCGAGTCTGCCTGCTTGGGGTCTTATGGCCTTGGGTTTCTTGATAAGTGGCGATTAGCGATGTCGATTGACGGCAGTCCCCGAGTTATCGAGGATTTCCCGGCTCGGGGGCCATTACGATGGAGATGGCGATTGACGGCAGTCCCTGAGCTATCGAGGATTTCTCGGCTCAGGAGCCATTACGATGGAGATGACGATTGACGGCAGTCCCTGAGCTATCGAGGATTTCCCGGCTCGGGAGCCATTACGATGGAGATGGAAATTGACGGCAGTCCCCGAGCTAGGATTTCTCAGCTCGGGAGCCATTACGATAGAGATGGCGATTGACGGCAGTCCCCGAGCTATCGAGGATTCCTCGGGTCGAGAGCCATTACGATGGAGATGGCAATTGACGGCAGTCCCCGAGTTATCGAGAATTTCTCATCTCGGGAGCCATCGCTTGCAAACTTGGTGTTGCCTCATTGAGGCTTTACGATTTCGGAGTTTCCAACCCGGAGGTCGTGTAGCCTTGAGTTTTCGACGCTAGTCCCCGAGTGTTTCGGGACGTTTTTGACAGAGGAGCCATTTTTGCAAAAGTACCAAGATTCTTTTGGAGCATGACATGCTTTGATGGAAACTATTCTTCGATTACTTGGTACAAGTATACATGTTTTCACCGTCAGGGGCCCGTCCATTCTATACGAACACGGTTCGTTCGACCGTTTGGCCCGGTGTATTATTTTCCTATCAAGACCCCATTAGGCGTATCTCGACTTCTCTGAGTAGGTAATCTTCCGAGGGGATGCCCCCCAGTATTTGAGGTTGATAGCGAAGGAAGCCTTGAATACTTTGTTGAGTCTTCCTTAGGTAGTATGCGGATGTTTCCTCGTTAAAAACCTTGCCGGTAGAACCCTTTTTGGATAACAACCCGGTCGAAGGAGAAGAGTGCAATGCATACTTTTGAAACCTAAGGCCTTTGAGTTGGAGAGTGCTTTGGCCATTTCGATCGGATACCTGCACTCAGGTCAGTGTAGAATGTAATTGAAAGAGAAAGGAGGCGGTCATACCTTAGTGTAGAATGTGCCGGTGATGTTTCGAGCCCTGATGTGTTTTCAGTCGCTCGTGATGAGGACACGGTATGGTCCCCTGCTTTGTTTAGTCGGGCTTAACCGGGGATGTAGTTTGCTATCGCTATTTTACTGTTTGATAATCCTTTGGCTCCTTCGAGGGTAGAGGTACTGGTGTCGGCGTTATATCGTGCACCACGAACATTTCTCTTATCGCATGCTCTTCCCCGTAGACGGATTTAATCCCATCCTTTGTTGGGAACTTCATCATTTGATGGAGGGTGGACGGTGCTTCTCTCATGCAGTGTATCCATGGCCTTCCGAGCAAGGCGTTGTACCTCTTGTCTCCTCCGATGACATGGAATTTGGTGTTTTGGGTTGTGTCGTCCATGTTGACTGGGAGGGTGACTTCCTCTTTCATTGTTTCGCCTCCCATGTTGAATTCGTTGAGGACTCGAGAGGCAGGTATGATTTGGTCAAGCAGTCCGAACTGCTCTATCACCCTCGACCTGATAATGTTGGCCGAGCTACCTGGATCTACAAGTACACATTTAATTTGAAATGCATTTACAAGGAAAGAGATTACCAGTGCGTCATTGTGAGGCCGAGACAAGGTCTCAATGTCCTTGTCGCTGAATGTAAGAGCGTCCTCGGGTTTGTAACCCTGAGTTCGCTTTTCTCTGGTGATGGAGATTTTTGTTCTTCTCATCGTCGGTTCCTGAGGGGCATCGACGCCTCCTAAGATCATGTGGATGACATATTGTGGCTCATTCGTTTCGTTTTTCTTGGTCGCCTCTCTTTCCCGGAACTGATTCTTGGCTCGGTCGCTTAGGAATTCTTGGAGGTGACCTTTACTGAGTAGTCTGGCTACTTTTTCTCGGAGCTTGTAACAATCCTCGGTCCTATGGCCGTGCGTGTTGTGAGATTCGCACACTAAGTTATGGTTCCTTTGTGAAGGATCTGATTGTACAGGCCTTGGCCACCTGGTATCTCTGATTTTACTGATGGCGAACACGATGTCTGATACGTCGACGTTGAAGTTTTATTCCGACAGACGAGGTGCCTCCGTTAGCCTCGTGTGCCTATCGAATCCGGCTCTATTGACGAGTCCCCGAGGATTCTGTCCTCGATCCATCCTTCGATCATTGCAGGGTATGTTGTGCCTTGGGGCATTTCTCCTGTCTTCGGTATATGGCTAGTACTTTTCTTTGTTTGGCTTTGGCTCCTTCTCCAGAAGCCTGCTTGGATATACCGAGCCCGAGGGGGCTCCTAGTTGGTCGTCCTCGACCCTGATTTTTGACTGGTGTCAGTTATGAACGTCCGACCAGGTCACGACGGGATATCCAACCTGATTTTGTTTCAGCTGCTTCGAAGCCACCGAGCTTCGTTCATTCAGACCTTGAGTGAAGGCCTGCACTGCCCAATCGTCGGAGACCGGTGGTAGTTCCATTCGTTCCATTTGAAAGAGAGATACGAACTCTCGCAGCGTCTCATTCTCCCTCTGCTTAATCTTGAAGACATCGGATTTCCTTTTTGCTACTTTGATCGCACCAGCATGTGCCTTAATCAAAGAATCCGCTAGCATGGCAAATGAATCTATCGAGTTTGGAGCCAGGTTGTGATACCACATCATTGCCTCTTTAGAAAGCGCTTCCCCGAACTTCTTCAGCAGGACGGACTCAATCTCATCGTCCCTCAGGTCATTGCCTTTTACTGCACATGTGTAAGCAGTAACGTGCTCGTTAGGGTCCAAGGTTCTGTTGTACTTCGTGAGGTCTGGCATTCTGAACTTCTTCAGAATGGGTTTCGGGGCCGCTTCTTGCGGGAACGGCTTTTGCACGAACTTCTTTGAATCCACACCTTTCAGGATCGGGGGCGCTCCCAGAATCTGGTCGACCCTAGAATTGTAGGTCTCGACCTTTTTTTTGTTGGCCTCTATCTTCTTCTCGCCTCATTCGATCCTCCTCGTGAGGTCCTCGAGCATCTTTATGATGGTGGGGTCGGCTGCCGACCCGTTGTTGCTTGACCTCTCTGGTACTTGCTCGGCTAGAGGAGCCGTCCCCGGTGCTACCGAGCTAGGAGTTTTCTGGTGACTTTGCAGTTGAGTAATAGCCAGCTGTTGTGCCTGTAACATTTCAAAAATAACGTGAACGCTAACCTCCCGTTCTTCCCGAGCTGGGGTTTTCTGGGCTTCTTGTTGGTTTCCTTGGTGTATGCTCCTATCGGTGTGGGAGCTTATTTCGACGTGTTGAGCGTCGCGTGAAGCCGCATCCACGGGAATCAGTTCCGGTGCATTCTTAGGGTTTCGTGGTGGTACACCAACACCTGGGACGTCAACACCATTTTCTCCATGGTCTTCAAGGCTGATGTTTTCACGTGCTTTTACTGAGTTAGACATTTGACCTGAAATCAAAGATCTTGGACAAGGAAAAGTGTGAAAGATAACTTGCGTTACGTGGTTAAACCAGCAAGAAAATAATCACTATTATTTTTAGCCCCACGGTGGGCGCCAAACTGTTTACCGTGAAAATGGTAATTACAATTGAATTTGATTTTGTGAGGTTCTAAAAATACGTTATCTATTTTTATGTCAGTTGTTAAGTAGTTGATGCTATGTGAAAGACTTAGAAGCGAGATAAGAGCTTAAAAACGAGATATTAATCAAACCGAATAACTGTCGATTGGGGCCTCGAGATTGCTTATTCGGGACCTCGAGGTCGAGTTGGATGCTCAGCTGGGAGCTATCAAGGGTAGTCGATGGGCGACTAACAGTTGTAATGAGATCAATGACGGCTCTTTATAGCCAATAATAAGCATTAAATAAAGAACAATAAATAGAACACAATGGATGTAAGCAATAAATGGAGTAATGAACTCAAGAGAATGTGTTAGAGAGCAGAGAGAATGTTCTTGTATATTTTAGTATGGAGCCACCGATGTATACAAAATCACAGGGATCCCCTTTATATAGTAGGGGAAATCCCAACGTACTACAAATGTATTAATTGCAAAGATATGGAGATGGGACAGCTAGTTACTGCCATATGCGGGCTCAGACTAGCCTGACAGTCTTTGTTGGCTCCAGCTACACGCCTTGGGAACTCCACCTTGATCAACTGAGACCGTCGGTCTATACTGTCCCGAGATCGAGCGTCGACGACCCCCGAGGGAGGGAACTCGACCGTAGTCTCGAGCCTTCCAACGTGTTTTTGAGATGTCGCGATGACGGGAGATTGGACCCTATGATTTCACTGTATACATGTACAAAATTCCAAATGATAGAAAGTTTGATATTCTGAAAACTAGATTCAAATAGCTACAACTTTCATATTTAGATTATCCCCAAATTCCTTATAAATTGCAATATATAAGCTCTCGAAGTCAGACCACTGACAGCTGAAATTCCTTCTACGCGATCACGAACTTCCTTCCGCGATTGCGATTCACAAGGCCTGGAACAGCACTTTGCTTTTCGTGATCGCGGCCCAGACCTCCGCGATCGCAAAGAGCACCACTAGCATCATATATCAGCAGTTCAAAAGGGCCTGAAAGTTGTCCAAAACCACCCCAAACTCACCAGATGTTAGAGGAACCTCGTCCAATCATTCTAACAAGTTTATATACCCTATGTACACATGTTCAAAGGCTCGGAACGCGAATTACAACATCAAAATCAAGAAATAAAGATCAAACTCAATTTCTTAAACTCTCTTAACTTTCAAGCCTTCATGCATTTTTGAACGTGTCCGAATCCCACTTAGACATTGTGGAATGACGCCAAATTTCACGTACAAGTCACAAATCACAATATGAACCTATTCCAAGGCTCGGAATCCCAAACAGACATCGATAACACCAAAGCCCAATTCAAATCAAACTTAAAACATTCTAAAACCTTCAAAATGCCAACTTTCCACATTAGGCGCCAAAATGCTTGCGGACCATCCGATACTCAACCCGAACATACGCCCAAGTCAAAAATCAACATACGAACCAATTGGAAACTTTAAATCCCGATTCCGAGGTTGTTTACTCAAAAGTCCAATATTGGTCAACTCTTCCAACTTAAAGCTTCCGAATTGAGAATTTTCCATCCGAATCAACTCCGAACTTCCCGAAATTCAATTCCGACTACGCGTACAAGTCATAAAACATGAAGTGAAGCTACTCAAGACCTCAAAGCGATGAACGACGCGCTAGAGCTCAAAACGACCAGTCGAGTCGTTACAATGATAATTCTAATTCGGCAAGTACTAGTCTTTTACAAAGAATTAAAGTATATATACAGCATAAAATTCATATCTCTATTAACGGATATATGTTAAATATTAATATTACTAATATGTAAATGCATACTGTAGACAATAAAATTTGCGTCGAGAAAATAAAATCAAGACCGAAAAATATCGTAACAAGCATAGTAATTGATTTCAAATAATTGAGTGTACAATCTCTATGAATCCTCTTATTCTTCTTTCCAACAGTAAATAAATCCAAGGGCCTTTGAGCTAGATCGTGAATATGTAGTTGTTGCCACGAACGATGATCTTGTTCTTGAGCTTGAGCTTGATTGCTTGAACTTGACCTTGATTTGTTCTTCGTTCTTGAGCTTGAACTTGATTAATTGAAGCTTGAAACTTGTGGAGGAATTTACAGCGTTTGATCCACGAGCTCTTTCTTGCTTCTTGTTATAACTTCTGGTGTCTTTTCTGAGTTATGAAGACCCCTATTTATAGTTGTGGGAGGGAAGAGTTATGATAAGAACAAACTCTTTCCGACCAATCAAATTGAAGTGTGACAAGACCGCATTTGATAGGCCAGAACATCACTTGCACACATGGCGTAGTTTCATTGGCCTTTTAATGTGAGTTGGCATGCATTATCATTTTGACACGTGGCGCAGTTTCATTGGCCTTTTAATGTGACTTGGCATGCATTGTCATTTTAACACGTGGCATGATCCTATTGGCTCTTCTGTTTGACTTGGCGTGCAACGTCATTTGACACGTCGCACCAAACTGGACCTCTAGGAAGATGACATATTGGGCCTAATAAAGCGGGTTCATCACTTTTAGCCCAATTAAATGGGTTAGCCCAACGTATTTGGACCTATTTATTAAATCCCTATTTATTGGAATTGGATAATTAATCCAAAAAAATTAGCCCATAATATTTATTTGGACCGAAATATATATTGATGAAATTAAATCCAAATTTCTAATGGATTTAAACTCAATAAAATTTTAATTGCCTAAAAATGCCCCTACTTCAAGACTCGTCGTAATGTAGATGCGATAATCCTTGCGATAAGGCGTGAAGTACTAGCAAATATAACAAATTTGAATTCAAGGTCGAATTAAAATTTTCCAAAACATAATATATTTCGGCAATTTAATCCATTGACCCAACGAGCTGTTTGAGACAAATTTGTCTTGGGAACTTTAGTATCAAATTCATATATTAACAGAACTGAGCCATCATATATTAACAGAACTGAGCCAGGCCATGTTAGTTTGAGAATTTGGAACTTTTGTTACTTGAATTCCAACGTTACCAAAGGATCTCCAAATCCAAAAAAACAATCCTTTCTAAATCATTAGGCTTTCGATTACACTTGACTTCTACGTGGCATTGTTATTGCCACAGTCATATCCTTTTAGTTTCGTTGCCAGTGCTTGTTCCTTTCTTCTACATTTGATACAAATTCAACTACTTTAGTAGTCCTGGTTTATTCCAACTACAACACAAGAGACGTAAATTCTGAGAGGATATAAGGACAATTTTGAGTCTGAATTGAATAAAGGAATGTTTAGCCGCCTTATTGCATCTGATCCCACATTGAAATAACCTCTTGTCAGCCGTCTTTTAATACTTATATAAATATAGCCTCATTCACTCGTATTATGGGTCTCAATTTGCAGCGCTCTCGAGCAGTTTCAAGTCCGCCTATAGCGTTCACCCCTGAAGGTATTTTCTTCTCTTGTATTTTTTTTTTCTTTTTCTTTTTGGCTTTTTGTAGGTCAAGCGAGAAGGATTCGTTCTTGTTTAACAAGATGATCCATTCATGAAGAAGAAACTCTTGGGGTGTGAGGGGATGAGTACTCATCCCTGCCCGAATATCGGAGAGATTACTCTCAATGTGGCTCGACTACCGGAGAGATTACTCTCGTTGTGCCCCGACTATCGGAGAGACTGCTCTCAATGTGGACCGACTATCGGAGAGATTACTCTTAATGTGCCCTGACTATCGAAGAGATTACTCTCAATGTGCCCCTCGGAGAGATTACTCTCAAGGTGGCTCGATTATCGAGGAAATACTCTCAATGTGCCCCGACTATCGGAGAGATTACTCTCAATGTGGCTCGACTATCGGAGAGATTACTCTCAATGTGCCCCGACTATCAGTGAGATTACTGTCAATGTGGCTCGACTATCGGAGAGAATACTCTCAATGTGGCTCGGCTATCAGAGAGATGACTCTCAATGTGGCTCGACTATCGGAGAGATTACTCTAAAGAGACTTACATGTCCACCTTAAGATTGGAAAGTATAGTTTCCTTTTAAGGCCAGACCCACGAAGATGCCAACTTAAGGTGCAAAGGGACTCATGTGTTCACCTTAAGATTGGAAAGTTATAGTTCCCTTTAAGGACAAACCCACAAAGAGGCCAACTTAAGGTGCAAAGGGACTCATATGTCCACCTTAAGATTGGAAAATTATAAGGCTTCAACTCGAAGATTTCGTGGACTTGACGATGTCGACTTGAACACTTGGAAAACATTGAAGATTTGGCGGACTTTGCAGACTTCAACTTGAAGACCGACAAACTTGAAGATTTGATGGACTTGAAGATTCGGCAGACTTTGACGCTTCAACCTGAAGACTTTGAGGGCTCAAATACTTCAAATTGAAGACCGGCGAGTTTGAGGACCTCAACTTTAAGACTTCAACTTGAAGACTTGGAGGTTTAAATATTTTGACTTGAAGACCGGAAGACTTAAAGATTTGGCGAACATGAAGACATAGTGAACCCCCGGTTTTCAGCGCAAATACTTGGCATCCTCCTAAAATCGTCCCATTGAAGATACCAATTTACGTTAGAGGGTTGCCCCGTTTAAATCAAATGGGATTCAAAGTTTAACAGAAGAATAGTATCTCAGCTCGATTTTCAAGTGCTTATTGAATGAATTACACTCCATCGTACTTCATTAGGACAACGTGGGGGGTTATGTATCTTTTGAACTTATACGACTGAACTCAGAATGGAACTCTAAACTGCCTACGTACCTCGGTGAAAAGGATCAAGTCATACCGTAGTTCAGAATGAGTGATTTTTTTTATGTCCTAACTTTTGTCTAGGCCGCCTCTTTCGAGGTTTTCAACCTAGCGGACTTTTTTTCATATCCTAACTTTTTCCTAGGCCACCTATTTTAAGGTTTTCAACCTAGAGGATTCTTTTTTTTTGTGGGCCGTACACAGTTTAGACTCATGCGGGCTAGGAATGTAGAACATGTAGTTTAAGCTCATGCGTCAAGGAGCGTTGTAACTTCAAGGATAATACTTCTTCAAAAACATGTCATTGATAGGGCCGATTCTCATGCCATCTGTATTCACTAGCTTGCAAGCCCCACTTGAGTAAGCTTCTTGTACGACATATGGCTCATCCCATTTTGAAGTGAACTTCCTTATAGGTTTATGGGAAGTAATTATCGGTCTTCGTACGACAAGGACTTGATCTCCTACTTGAAAGGATCTCGGGCGAACGCTTTTGTTGAAGGCATGAGACAATCGAGCTTGATAACATTCAAGACTCTATTGAGCTTCCAGCCTCTTCTCATCAAGAGCCTCCAACTTTGCTAATCAAAGTCGAGCATTTTCTTCATCAGCGATCCCTTCTTGAATAGCTAATCGTAATGAAGGTATTTGACGCTCGAGTGGCAAAACGTCTTCGACTCCGTAGATAAGTGAATAAGGGGTCTCTTGTGTTGGCGTATGGTGATTTGTCTAATATGCCCATAGAGCTTCTTCCATAAAGTCATGCCAATCTCTTTTGGATTTGGAGATGACTTTCTTTAATAAGTTGCATAGAGTTTTGTTGAATGCCTCAGCTAGACCATTGGCGACAACATTGTACATCAAAGAGTTATGTTGCTCGAAGCCAAAGAAATCACAAATCTTGTTCATCAACCTATTATTGAATGGCTTTCCATTATCCTTTATTATGTAACGAGGAATGCCTAAGCGATAGATTATGTTTACTCAAATGAAACCTGCAACATTTTCCTTCTTTACCTCCTTAAGAGCAACAGCTTCAGCCCATTTTGAGAAGTAGTCAATTGCAGCCAAGATGTATAGGTGCCCACCACAGGACTTTGGCAGTGGTCCAACAACGTCCAATCCCCAAGCGTCGAACGGCCAGGATGCCACATTCGGGTGCAACACTTCAAAAGGTTGATGAATAAAATTTGCATGGAATTGACAAGCATTGCATCTTCGAGCATAGTCTAAACAATCTTTTACCATCGTTGGCCAATAATATCCCATCCTTTTCATATGGAAGTGGAGCTTTGGTCCAGACTGGTGTGACCCACATACCCTAGAATGTGCCTCTTGCAAATCTTGGAGTGCTTTTTCCTTCCCTAAGCATCGCAAGAGTACTCCCTCAAATGACTTTCTGTATAGAGTATCTTTGTAGTAAAGGCAGTGAGGTGCACGACGACGGATTTCAGTCCTTCTCCTCGGATTTTCTGGAAGTATCCCATACCATAAGTAGTCGATAATGGGTTGTCGCCATTCTTTTTTCTCAACTTCAGAAATAGCGACAAGATGCTTGAGTTCATTTTCTTCACCTTCAGCCTCATTTCGTGGTGGTACTACCCATTTTTGGCAGACAGTAACTTGCGCTTGGTCAGGTAGGGTTAATGATGAAGCTAGGGCAGCTAAAGCATTAGCCTTCTTATTTTCTTTCCTTGGCACATGCTAAATAGTCACATCACAGAGCTACCCCATTAATTTTTTATTGTAATCATGATATGGGCGTAGTTCAGGCTTCTTGACCTCGTTACTACCTAAAAGTTGATTGACCATTAATAGAGAGTTACCAAAGACTTGCAATTGCAACCGCTTCATTTCGACAACCATTTCAAGACCAAGTATTAGTGTTTGATACACAGCAACGTCGTTAGAGCAGAGTTGCATCAACGTAAAAGAGTAGGGAAGAACTTCACCTTGAGAAGTAACGAATACTACACCAGCACCAGCTCCTCTGCAATGTGCATTACCATCAAACTACATCTTCCATGGAGGTTGAACTTCAATGACCATTGCGTCCTCATCAGGTAGTTCGTCAATTAGCTCCCGATCATCAGGCATAGGGTGATCTGCCAAGAAGACTGCTAACACTTGTCCTTTTATAGCCTTTTGAGGGATGTACACAATCTCAAATTGTTGAAACTGGAGGTACCACATTGCTAATCGATCACTAAGAATAGGTTTGACATCACGAACTTAATGGGATTTGCTCTAGAAACAAGACGAACGACATGAGATTGAAAGTAGTGCTTCAACTTTTGGATTGAGAAGACTAGTGCCAAACATAACTTTTCGATTGGCGAATAATTCAGCTTTTTGGTGTCCTCATCTTGCTCAAGTAGTAAAGAGAGTTTTCTTTCCCATCACTATTTTCTTAGGCCAACAGTGCTCCAACAGAGCTTTCTTGCTCCGCAATGTATAGTATCAATGTCTTTCCAGGTATAGGGGATGCTAAAACTTGATGCTTCATCAAGTAGGTTTTGATACTTTTAAAGGCATCGCTACAAGCTTGGTCCCACTTGAAAGGAACTCCTTTCTTCATAAGGCGACTAAATGGTTGGCACCTAACAGCTAGGTTTGAGATGAATCTTATAAGGTATGCTAGATTTCCTTGTAGACTTTTTAATTCATGAGTATCCCAAGGCTTAGGCATTTTCAAAATGGCATCTGCCTTGTCTTGATCAATTTCGATCCCTCGATGTCGAACAATGAAACCAAGGAACTTTCCATAAGTAACTCCAAAGGCACATTTCAGTAGATTCATCCTAAGTTGGTACCTCCAGAGCAACTCAAATACCATTCTCAAGTCTTTCAAGTGGTCGCCCTTCTCTCTTGATTTTACCACCAAGTCATCAACATAACATTCAACATTCTTGTGGAGAATATCATCAAAAATGTTTTGCATAGCCCTTTGGTAAGTAGCACCAGCATTCTTCAAGCCAAAAGGCATTACCTTGTAGCAATAAATACCTTTGGGGGTGTAGAATGCAGTCAGCTCTTCATCTTTCGGTGCCATGCAAATTTGTTTATAGCCCGACGAACCGTCCATGAAAGACATTTCCTCGTAACTAGTAGTAGCATCGATAGGAAGCGGGAATTCATCTTTGGAACACGCATTGTTGAGATACCTGAAGTCAACGCATACTCGAATCTGGTCATTCTTCTTCCTTACAGGGACAATACTTGAAACCCATGTTGGGTATTTAACTTCTCGAATAAATCCAGCTTCAATGAGTTTGTTAACTTAGGTTTCAATCAGGGGAACCAAGTCCAGCCTAAAACGCCTTTGAGCTTGTTTAACAGGACGAGCGCCATTCTTGACTGCAAAGTGATGGACTGCTACTTTAGGGTCCAAGCCAGGCATTTCTTTGTAACTCCAAGCAAAGACATCCCTAAGCTCCTTGAGTAACTCAATATAAGTGATTTCTTCATCAACTTCTAGTAAAGCACTTAGGTAGGTGGGTCTTGGTTCTTTATCAGCGCCTAGGTTAACTTTTTTTAAGGCATCAATCGTTGCCTTCACCCCTTCTTCAAGTTCCGGCGGAGCATCTTTCGCATCTTCATCTTCTTGAGGTTCCCCGTCGTTGAAGGATATGTGATAACATGGTGAAACATCATCTAATTTCTCGTCATCCTCCATTAGAGATGAAACATCGTGCTTTCCTTGTGCAGTAACATGATATGAAGAACCCACACTTTCCTCGTCTTCATCACGTTCTTTAGTGTAGACCACAGTGTATGGCTTTACCTTTAGAATCTCATCACACGAAACCATGACTTTTATTTATCACCTCATTCTAGAAGGGACCAGACTTTGGAAATACTTAGAGATCTTCCGAATTTTGGGCAAAGCATGTTTCCTTATATTTCGATAATTTCTCTGGAACTTATTCCCTTTCTTTAATGGACCCAATCTCTTAAACACAAAAGTCCTCACAGTTTATTTTCCAAGTCGATCAAAGACAGAAGGCTTGTTAGAAGCGGCAGATTCATCTTCTACAGTGATATAATTGTTGCTCGCCCTTCTTATGGAGATGCGCACTGGTGACGGTTGCCTATATTCCAAACCTTCACGTGGTTGCCTCGTTGCAACTTCTGATGGAAGCTTCCCTAATTTTGACGGCTCATTGGGATTGTATCCAGCTTTTGCAAATAGCCTATAAGAGTTAAGATCAAAACCTTCATCTGTTCACTTTGTAGGGAGTGCTACATTCTGCAAATGATTTTGGGCCACAAACCTTGCAAGTGGCTTTGAGGACGACTTTACTACCTCAATTCATTTTACCGGAAGAGTTAACTCCTTTAAATGTTAACGTGGAGATTAGATGATCCATCTTCATCTTTCTTCCTTTAGGGACATGATGGAATGCATAAGTTACTTTTTTGCCATAAGACGCAATATCCCCTTTATAAGATTTATTCAAGTTAGGTTGTACCTCCTCAGTAACAGCTTTGGCTCTACCAGCAGTCATCTCAGCCCTTTTAGTTGTGGGCTCATCATTCTTACTTTTCCTGACATCATCAGCTTTTAGCTCCTTCACAATGTGGTTCTTCAAGTAGAACTTTGCATCAGCGAAGTGTGACAGCCTCGGTGAATGGCTCGTAATCAACAATTATCTTCTTCTCGACTTCACTTTCCTAGTATTTCAAACATTGATGGTAGGTAGATGGAACCACTTTATTCTCATGTATACAAGGCCTTCCAAGCAAGACAATGTATGAAGTCTTTGCATCGATCAGATGCAGCCATGCACTTGATTGCACATCTTCAATGGTGATTCCCAACCTGATCGCACCTATGGCTCTTTGGCCCCTTGGTTGAATCCTTGGATCATCACACAACTTTCCGAGAGTTCGTTCATGGGAATACCAAGTTCTTTCAAAGTGCAAATTGGCAAGATGTTCACTGAGGATCCTCCATCAACCCAAATTCGATTTACCATTTCATCACGCATATAGCCAACCAGGTACAACAGGCAGTTATGTAGAGTGTCACCTAGTAGAAGGTCGTCATTTGTGAACATAACTTTTTCCTCGAACGCGTTAACTTCTTGAGGAATAGACCCGATGAGCCTTTATGAAGATGGTGCCAACGGTAGGTCATCTCTCTTTTCTTCCCCTTTATCAGCATTGCAACAAGAGGCCTTAATACCATCACGGGAAATCTTCATGCGAAACCAACATGGCAAGTAATCTTCCAGGTCACTGGATGTCGTGGCTTTTGAGGGTGGTGCACCTCCACTTTTGCTTTCCCCAAACGCCTAATTGGATTCAGTTTCATTGGTCTTTTTACCATCATTTTCCTTGTTGGTTGATCTATCGATTCTTTGCGTGGGCTCCTTTTATGGCGTCTACGACGAGTCACCAACGTCCAACCTTCATCATTATCAGGTTGATCGACTTCAACTTTGTTGTTCTCCAGTAATCCTTCATCTTTACTTTCTTTAAAACCACATAATTCATCCAGACTGAATGAGCCAAAGGTGATCTTGGTTTGCGCTTGCATTCTCATCTTCAAGCACGATCTTCTTTCCACGAGCCAAGTCCATAACTTTGTCCTTGAGGACAAAGCACTTCTCTAAAGCGTGGCTCACAAGTCGATGGTATTCGCAGTAATTTGGGTCATTCATTTTACCAGCTTCATTCGGTCGCTTCATCTCCGGAAGCTCATTAAAACTCGAAGAGTTCTTCAAAAATTGCTGGCACATCAAAATTCATAAATGGGTACTCCTTCTCTTGCATTTCTTTTAGAGTCAACTTCCCACTTGGTTTATCTTGAAAAGAAGTAAATTTCGTACTCTACTTCTTGCTCACCTTCGTTGTGAACTACACAGGTGATGTGTTGACATTCATTGCTTCTTTGTTTTCAGATCTAGGTACAAACTTGCTCCATTTCCTGACTTCTTGCTTGTCGCTCCCTTTGTGAGGTTCATAGATAAGCAGCCTTTCGTTTCCAGCGAAGGCCATGCTTAAATCCATGTCCTGGGCATGAGTCGTAAGTTCGTCAAATGTGCTAGGCTTGATACCTTGCAAGATGTAGCAGAGTCCCCAATACATGCCTTGGATGCACATCTCTATGCCAGAAGCTTCACTAAGCCTCTCTTTGTAGTTGAGGCTTGCATTTCTCCAACTATTGATAAAGTCGATAACTGGTTCACCCTTTCGTTGATGGGTATTTGTAAGTTCTATCATACTCATAGTACGTCTCGTGCTATAAAAGCAATTAAGGAACTCTTGCCCCAGTTGATCTCAACTATCAATAGATCCAGCCTCGAGATCTGTGTACCAGTCAAAAGCACTTCCTTTTAGCGAGCGAATAAACTGCTCGACGAGGTAATCTCCATAAGTCCCAGCATTGTTGCACGTCTCAACGAAGTGCGCCACATGTTGATTTCGATTACCTTTTCTATCAAACTATTGAAACTTTGGAGGTTGATACCAGCAGGCATCTTCAACATATCGACCCTTGTAGTGTACGGCTTTACATATGTAAGGGAGGACTTGGGAGAAACTTCATACTTGTTCTAAATGGTTCCTTCAATGAACTCCTTCAGTTGATCGATTGGAATCATCCCTTCAGATGAGATAGGGATAGCCTTAGCGAATGCTACTTGTCTTGGGGGAGAATCACTCTCTAGAACTTCTGGGAGCTTTCCAGGTGCGTGGGTAGATTCTTCTTCCATCAAGATTCCCACCCTATATGTTAACTTATCGATTCTAACATCTTTATTTTTCATGCACTTGGTCAAGTCAGCGATTATTTCCGTCAAGTTTGCCAACTACTCTTCCACAGATGAAGTGTTTGTCACCATGGCTTGCATGATTGTTGTGGACGATGGAGAGTGGCATGGATTTTCAAACAGATTGATCCTTGATTGGCTCAGGCTATGTGGTGTAACTGGGGAGGATCCATCACTTGAAGCATCATCATCTCTTCACAGCAGAGTGCTTGGATCCGGAGAGGTCAAGCAGAGCAAGAGTTTTCTTGATATTTTCAGCAACATCGCTTCCTCTTTCGGGTGCATTTATGGAAGATTTTGCTCTTTTTGAGGATGAAGATCCAAAAACAGGGGTTGATGCAGACGGCACTTGGGGTGCCTGTTGTCCTAACAAGCTTGCTTTGCTCCTCGTAACTGGACCAAAGCTTCCAAAGGTAACATCGAGGATGCTTTCCACATCAACATAGAACTTGGAATTAGCAGCCTTGGTGGAAGTTGAACTGGATTTGATTTCCTTTGAAGCCATTTCAATGTTCTTGAACTTTGGTGATTGAAAAGTTGAGATGAGAGGTAGATATTGTCCCACTGGGCACGCCAGAATTTGTAGACAATAAAATTTGCGCCGAGAAAATAAAATCAAGACCGAAAAATATCGCAACAATCGTAGTATTTGATTTCAAATAATTGAGTGTACAATCTCTATGAATCCTCTGATTCTTCTTTCCAATAGTAAATAAATCCAAGGGCTTTTGAGCTTGATCTTGAATATGTAGTTGTTGCCACGAACGATAATCTTGTTCTTGAGCTTGAACTTGACACTGATTTGTTCTTCGTTCTTGATCTTGAACTTGATTGCTTGAAGCTTGAAACTTGTGGAGGAATTCGCTGTGTTTGATCCACGAGCTCTTTCTTGCTTCTTGTTATAACTTCTGGTGTCTTTTCTGAGTTATGAAGACCCCTATTTATAGTTGTGGGAGGGAAGAGTTATGATAAGAACAAACTCTTTCCGACCAATCAAATTGAAGTGTGACAAGACGGCATTTGATTGGCCAGAACATGACACTTGCACACGTGGCGCAGTTCATTGGCCTTTTAATGTGACTTGGCATGCAGTGTCATTTTGACATGTGGCATGATCCTATTGGATCTTCTGTTTGACTTGGTGTGCCATGTCATTTGACACGTGACACCAAACTGGGCCTCTAGGAAGATGACATCTTGGGCCTGATGAAGCGGGTTCATCACTTTTAGCCTAATTAAATGGGTTAGCCCAACACAATTTGTAACGACCCGACTGGTTGTTTTATTTTCTAGAATCCTGTTCCCCTAAATAAGACTTCCCATACCTGCTTTTGCTAATTTATGACTTGCGAGGTTGGTTAGGGATTAGGAAGAGTTTGGGTTGAAATCGGAATACTTGGTTCCTTAAGGTTGGCTTAAAAGGCCAAGTTTGACTTCGGTCAACGTTTTGAGTAAAAGACCTCGGAATCAGGATTTGAAGGTTCCAACAGGTTCGTATGATGATATTGGACCTGGGCATATGTCCGAATTGGGTTTTGGATGACCTGGGAGCATTTTGACGCATAATAGTGAAAGTTGATTCCTTGAGGATTTTGAAGTTCTTTAAATTTGGTTTGGAGTGGGTTTTTGTGATATCAAGGTTCGAACATAATTCTGAGACCGGGAACAGTTCTGTATTGTCATTTAAGACTTGCACACAAAATTTGGTGTCAATCCGAGTAGTATAAGTGTGTTTCGTAACATTGGATGTGAATTGAAGAACTTGAAGTTCATAAGTTTGATTCAATTGGTTTTAGGGGGTGATTCTTAGATTTAGCATTGTTTCGGCCATTTTGAGGGTTCGAGCGAGTCCGTTTTATGATTTCAAACTTGTCGGCATTGTTCGGGCGGGGCCTTAGGGGCCCCGAGCGTCAATCAGACGAGGCCGAGTTAAGTTAGAAAAATTTAGAAGGAGCTGAAGCTCCAGTTCTGTCATAACTGCACCTGCGGTTGGCTAGCCGCAGGTGCGAGACCGCAGAAGTGGCCCACCAATCACAGATGCGGTCCAAGGGGAGGAGCCCAGGAACCGCAGATGCGGAACTCTTCCGCAGAAGCGGAACCACATAAGCGGCCCCAAGACCGCAGATGCGGCCCCAACTAGCCTGGCCAAATTCCGCAGATGCGGACCTTTCCTCACAGAAGCGAGACCACAGATGTGGTCCCCTAACCGCAGGTGCGGAAATCGCAAAAGGCAGTACCTTCATTTAATATAGGAATGTGTCATTTTGACACATTTCATTCATTCCTTGGGCGATTTGGGAGCTTCCAAAGAGGGGATTTTGGCTTAGCATCTTGAGGTAAGTTTATCCTACTTAATGTGAGTTTAATACATAGTTTAGGGGTAGATTACACCATGTAAATTAGTGAAAATTGTTGGTTTAAAGTAAAACTTAGGGTTTTGATAAAAACAAGATTTGACCACGAAATTCATTAGGAAATGAAGTAAAATCATATATTCTTGATCCTTGGGTTATGGGTAACAACTTTATTCAGAAATTTCCGAAATCCGGGCACGTGGGCCTGATCACGCCTAACTATGCCGTATAAAAGGACAATGCGGTCGCTGCAAATATAATCCGGTTTACAAGTCCGGAGTCGAATCCCAGAGAGAGTTAACCTATCAACTGCTACCTTCAGACCCACCAAGTCTTCAGAACCAGCTTCCCAAATATTCAAATTCTCAGTTGAGTGTTCTTTAATAACTAACTTGCAAGTAAATAAAAGGCTATAACTAAATTAGAAGGGTTGTAAACAATTATGAGAAAAAGCTAAGGCAATAATTTCCCATATTGATGAAATCCCTTCTGTTTATGCTCATACAAATTTACCCACACATCTCTATCAATCATGAACGCTAATCTTACCGCAAATCTCTCCCGAGTAATCACAGTAATCTACTATTGCACTCTCCCGAGATACACTAGCTTGCTTTATTTCGCACAATTCAATTTAAATTGCACCCAAGGCTTCGTTATTCCTAGTCCCGCCTTTAAACCCGCAATTATAGATTCCTCTAATAATCTAGGAGTGGTGTTGTTCAACAATACCCTAAATATGCACTCTTTTCCAAGTTATACACACTAAATAGGCACAGCTAATTGAGGATCCTGTCAATTAACTACAACGAACACGAAGTTGAACAAATAAAGATTTAACTAGCAATTTGTATTCACATAAACAAGAAGTTCATCACCCAATAGGTTCCATCAAAGCCTTAGACAAGGAATTTAGCTACTCATGACTATGGGAGAATAAACTAAGCTTGAATTCATCATAAAATCAAAAGAAAAGAAGAAAGATGTTTAGAGTACTTTCTCACAATTGTTTTTCTTGCTAAGAACCCTTAGAAATCAATACCTCCCTCTCTTGAGCGAAGTCTAGCGTTTTAAATAGGGTTTAGGTCTAAAAATCCCGTGTTTTACACTTAAGTCCCCGAAGTTTGCTGTGCCCACCGCGGTTCTACCGCGGTCAAACGCCCTCGCGGACTCTTCAAACTTCAGAGACTGCCTTCCACCGCGGTCGCGGTAGAACCGCGGTGGAACTTGTACCCGGGCATTTTGGCCTGTTTCGAATGGGTTACTTGGGAAATTCAACAATTAGCCTCTTTTTATCAATAGTTGACTCCAAAACCGCTCCTTAGCCTTCCTTACACCTATATCACCTGCAAATCATGAAAAGCACTAATAAGAGCATTTTGTTGTCATTTTCCACATTCAAAGTTCACAAGAAGGTGATTATTTGGTGCGTGATTATAGTCAAATTCACCTATTATCAGGGCCCGGCGATGAATTTTAGGAACCTTGCATTTAGGGTTAGGAAATTACTTTAATAGTTAGAATATAAACTCTCTGGCATGTATTGACTAGTTCTTACCCTTTTTTGAATAGTTTTGGTTCGTTTGGCTCCGTATTGAGGGTTTGAGCGTATTCTTGAATTTGGAAGTAAGCTTTGGAGCAAGGTGAGTCTCATTTCTAACCTCGTAAGAGGGAAATAACCCCCTAGGTGAATTAAATAAATGTATGTGACTATCTGTGGGGGCTACGTACGTACGTGGTGACGAGAGTCCGTACGTAGCTACTATTATGCTAATTTTCCGGGTAGTTTAGGACCCGTATCATGCCCTACTTGCAAATGCTTACGTCCTTGCTTGCTACTAAGATGACTAAGGACATGCTAGAAACTGTAAACAAATGTAAACGGATATACGCACTTACTTGAGAACTTGTATGAATTTATTTAACTATAAATGAGGAATGTGTGCTTACTTGATATTAAATTGCTAATTGTGGATCGGGCCGATCGCCTAGGTAGAAAATAGATGCATCTATGGTTCGCGCCATTCGACCCTCTGGGAGTGCACAGTTTATTATCATGTCGGACCGGCCGTACAACCTCGGCATAATGTGCGCATGATATTTATGTGGAATTCTTCCGTGATTCACTCAGCTTAAATGCTTTGAAATGTACTTATTAAATGACATAACTGAAATTGATATATTGTTAAGAAGGAATATCCTATTTTTCCTTGTCTTGGGGACTGTCAACATATTCTTGCTATCCATGCTTAGTGTAACACGTAAATATTATTGATAATGACCTTAGTATGTATCAGTCGACCCCTCGTCACTACTTCTTTGAGGTTAGACTGGATACTTGCTGGGTACATGTTGTTTATGTACTCATACTACGCTTCTGTACTTAACTGTACAAAATCTGAAGCGGGTGCATCTAGTTACCCGTCCGGCGTGCGTTCCTGATTCCTGATCTAGATCTCACGGTGAGCTGCCCCTTCTGAGCCGTTCAGCAGCATACCGGAGTTCTCTTCTTTTGTTGTTGTTATGTACTGTCTATTCTATTTCAGGCAGTAGGATAGTGGTATTTTCTTTGTACATTCTACTAGTTGCCCTAGTACTTGTGACATTAGTTCCTGGAACACACTTTATAGACTATTATTTTGGGATGTATTTCTATTATTATGAAATCGTTAATTTTTTTACTGTCTAAAAGTTTAAGGTTAAGAAAAATATGGAATTGTTTTGGTAAAATAAGTGAGAACTCACTGTCACACCTCCTTTTTCTACCCCCGGAAGGGAGTATAAGGGAGTTTTTCCAATTAAAGGACAATCGAAACGGGATTCATTTAATTAAAGGTTCAGAGTCGCCACTTGGGATAATTTGTGGTGTCCCAAGTCACCGGTTCAAATCCCGAATCGAGGAAAAGATTGACTCTGTATTACAGTCCGCGAACCAGAAATCCGGGTAAGGAATTCTGTTAACCCGGGAGAAGGTGTTAGGCATTCCCGGATTCCGTGGTTCTAGCACGGTCGCTCAACTGTTATAAATGGCCTATTATCTGATTTTATTACAAGTTTTAAACCTATGTGCATTTTTAACTTTATAGCCGCTTTTATTCAATTATATCTTTTTTCGGAAGATTTCAACGTTATTTAAAACATGTCTTGAATCGCGTCACATAAATGCACTCGCGATCCTCGACACATTTTATCTAACATTGTTGAGATTTGGATTTGGGTCACATAAATGCGCACCCGAGTTTAGGAAGGTAAATTATTAAAATAACGTGCCTAGAGCAACTTACGCATTAGCAACTTTGCGATGGCCATGAAAATTCGCTAAATGGCACGCCTCGAATTCTAAGGATCAAAACAAGATTAATTAAATGAGGACCATGCAATTTGTCATTTTTGTTTGGCATGGCATACCTCAATTCTAATTTTAACAAGGGGAATTCAAACTAAAGTTCGGAGGGCCATAAGCTATTTTGTTGTTTAATATGGCACACCTCAACTAATCTATTAATTAACTAAAGAAGATTTGTGGGACTTCTACTTACCTAAACAAAATCGCAATCCTACTAATTAGCAACCACAAATTAAAGGGCCATAATTATTAGTTAACTAGTGTAGCGACCTTAACCTATTTTAAAGAAAACTTTAACTAAAGAAAACTTCTAAAAAACGGATTAAGTAAAGGTGCATGCTTGGGCCTGGCTTGAGGCCCAGCATTTCTCAAATCAACAAATGGGGACAAATTACACCGGGTCCAGAAGAACACACAAATTGTAGCGGACCAGTCTTAGTAAACATCAAGGTCCCTGTTCAAACCCTCAGTGCCAAAACGTTGAGCATTTGTATTTGAGCTTATAGATCAAGTGGCTTCAGGAATATCAAACAACTACTAAACACCCTTCAATCAAATACTGAGACACAATAAATTGCATTGCTCTAAGGGAATCAAATAATTATTGATTGAAACACACCTAGTCACATTACTTTTATGCAGAGACTACAATATCAACTTATTTTTTTTTTAACATGAAGCATCAAATACCACCATAAGTCTTCACCAACAAATAACTCACTAATTTAGACTCCTAAAAGGAAATTTCAAACAAACAGCTTGGATTCGGAAAAGTAATACGGAATACTGCAGTGACTTTTTGAACTTTGCATGCAAATACCTATTGTGAATATCCTTGAAAATCCCTTTTACACATATCTACCAATTCAAACCCATGAAATCCAAATGACTAAATCATAACTTGTTCCATATTTCAAACCAAAGCTAATTCTAGAACAAGAGCTTAGCAGGTATACCCAACAATAAATTGATTACAAACATAGTTGTATCCTATTCAACTATAAATATACTTAACCAAGCTATTTCTAAACTAAGTAACACATACTGTGCATGAAATTGAAAGAGAAAGAAGTGAGACTTCAATAACAACAATCATCCAATTTGTTTACATTTTAGATTCAAGCTTCCGACTACATTTAGGTGGTGTCAATGGAATTGACAAATACCTGGAAATGAAAGGAAAAGAGAGGTGAGATTAGCAGTAACAACAGTAGTAAGCAGCAGCAGAAATAACCCCCCAGAAACCACTTTAAACAGAGAATTGTTGTGCAGCGATCAAAACAAGCAACCAAAACATCAAACCAAGCCTTTTAAAACATCAAACTCAAACCATTTCAGCTCCACTTAGGTCAGAAATCATTTCAGGAATTGAAACTTGAGAAATCACAGAAAAAATCAATGAAACAGTAACTTTTCACTAAAAATTCTTAGCCGTCTTTGTTTTTCTGAACTTTTATCTCTTGAGGTCTTCCTTGAAATGCAAGGAAGTGTGCCTTTATAGGCAAGGAAGTAGGGCAACTCACAGACCTCAGTCTTTGCATTTTGCCCCTTTTCCAATTTTTGTTTTAGCTCCCATACCCCTATCCTATTTATCAGAATTTCAAAATAGCCCCAATCCCACTTCCTAGAAGCTTCCTAGGCAGTTAACAAAAGATTCCCTACCCCAATTTTCCCAAATTACCCTCTACACCTCTGTTAATTACCTTTGGGCCAGGCAAGCATATGGGTCGAGTTGACCCAAATCAGAACCCCCATAGGCATGTAATCCCCATTAATTCCTCTTGGGCTTTTGACTCTTCCATAGCCCAATTCAATAAATCACGAATCCTAAAACTAACGAGTCCAACAAGATTTCCAAGGGGAAACTCAGAACCTTCTTTTCTTTTTCTTTTTTTCTTTTTTTATTGAAGGCTCGAATTAAAAATAAAATAATAAACAAAGAGACTAAGAAATTAAAACAAACATGCATTGTTAACTTTAATTGAAAATATACAGGCGGAAGTGATTATAAGAACTAAAAAAACTAGTAACACAGAAGAGGTGAGAGGAAGAAGACTGATACCCCAAACGAAACAAAAAGGAAAAAAAGAAAAACGACTGAAAGAGAAATAACGATGGGCATACCTAAGAGGCAATCTGACCCTATCTTTGAAAATAACTTCGAACCTTCGACTTTTGACCGAAATGGGCCTCAATCGTGTGTTCTCGAGCGAAAACACACAACTGAAGCCAATTTTGTCCTCAAATATTCAAACACTTGACGATTTGGATTTTTAGGATTCAGGGTTCATCTTTTCAAATCTAGATTCGAAAGGTTTCAGGGGTATTCGAGGGAAACTGGTATGGGATTTGGAAAGAGGGGAGTGAGGGGGTCATGGGGTGTTAATTTTGTGGCGTTTGGAGGTGACGCCACCACCCTAAGGCGGTGGGGAAACGGTGGCGGCTCTAGGGTTCTAAGGGTGTCTCTGAGAGAGAGTGTATGAGGAGACGAGAGATGGGGGAGGGGCACCTTTCGGACAGTTAAATATTAAAACAACCCCGCTTCCAACCGTTGGATCACAAAACCTCGACGGCCAGATCTGTTGAACCTCCAAAACAAGGTCGTTTGGTTGAGTGAGACGGACCGGGTTATGGCTGAAATGGACTGGGATTTAATGGGTGAGGGGAGATTGGGCCTGGAAATTGTGAATTTAAATAAGGCTCAAACAATCTGATTCAAAAAACCTTTTTGTTTTCTTTTCTTTTCAATTTTTCAAATTTCTTTTAATTTAAAACTAAAAATAAACCTAAATTAATTCCTATTCCCATTATGCTATCACATTAAATTAATTAACTTTAATTAACAATTAACATAATTAATTAAATACCAAATTAAAGGAAAACTACCAAAGTTCAATAGTTAAAATTAAAAATGCAAAAATAACTATTTTTTGTGATTTTTATTTTTATAAAATAATTTAATTACTAATTAATTCTTAAAAATACAAAGTTAAATCCTAAATGCGAATGCAACATATTTTTTATGTTTTTCATTAATCGAATAAAATAAACATGCACAGATAAATGCAAACAATTGACAGAAAATGTCACAAAAATCCACAAAATTGCAAACAACGAAAAAAAATTATTTTGTTTTGAATTTGTGGGAGTAATTCATATAGGGCAAAAATCAAGTGCTCACAGCTGCCCCTCTTTGCTCGAAAACACGAAGAGTTTTCGTGCAAAGATAAAATGAGCGGATACGAGCGATTTTTGCCCGTTTGAATACTCCGTGAGAAGCATTTTTGAAAGATTTGACCGCACTCTGCTTCCGAGGTTGCCTCATATCATTGGCTATAAAGGAATCAGGTCAGTGTAGTTCGGGAAGTTTCGGTAGCTGGGACTACCATGAAGCTGTGATTTCACTGTTGCTGCTGCTGCTACTACTGCTTACCGTAACCCCTTGTTACACCATGTCAAAATAAAAAGAAGCTAGACTAAGCTATGATCTATGAATTACTAAGAATCCTATTCTAATCTTCAAACTTGATCTTGTGATTCTTGTTGCCTTGTTGACTTGTATTCTCCGGGTGAAGTACCTTTGTTGCCGACTTGAATTGTAATCTGAGATGCTTTTCCTTTTCTCCAGGTGGATGCCGGATTACTAGAACTATATTCCTTCGAAACTTGGACTATCTTCCCTTGTTCTCCAAGTGGGCGCCTGACTGCCAAAAACTTGAGCTGTATTCCCTTGTTCTCCAGGTGGGCTCCTGATTGCCCAAAACTTGAGTTGTATTCCCTTGTTCTCCAGGCGGGCTCCTGATTGCCAAAAACTTGAGTTGTATTCCCTTGTTCTCCAGGTGGGCTCCTGATTGCCAAGAACTTGAATTGTATTCCCTTGTTCTCCAGGTGAGCGCCTGATTACCAAAAAACTTGACTTTATTCCCTTGTTCTCCAGGTGGGTGCCTGATTACCAAAACTTGAACTGTATTCCCTTGTTCTCCAGGTGGGCGCCTGATTGCCAAAAACTTACATTATATTCCCTTGTTCTCCAGGTGGGCGCCTGATTGCCAAGAACTTGAATTGTATTCCTTTGTTCTCCAGGTGGGCGCCTGATTACAAATAAACTTGACTTTATTCCCTTGTTCTCCAGGTGGGTGCCTGATTACCAAAACTTGAATTGTATTCCCTTGTTCACCAGGTGGGCGCCTGATTACCAAAACTCGAATTGTATTCCCTTGTTCTCTAGGTGGGTGCCTGATTACCAAAAACTTGAACTGTATTCCCTTGTTCTCCAGGTGGGTGCCTGATTGCCAAAACTTGAACTGTATTCCCTTGTTCTCCAGGTGGGTGCCTGATTGCCAAAAACTTGAATTGCATTCCCTTATTCTCCAGTGGGTGCCTGATTACCAAAAGTTGAACTGTTCCCTTGTTCTCCAGGTGGGTGCCTGATTGCCAAAAACTTGAGTTGTATTCCCTTGTTCTCCAGGTGGGCGCCTGATTACCAAAACTTGAATTGTATTCCCTTGTTCTCCAGGTAGGCGCCTGATTGCCAAAAACTTGAATTGTATTCCCTTGTTCTCCAGGTGGGTGCCTGATTACCAAAACTTGAATTGTATTCCCTTGTTCTCCAGGTGGGTGCCTGATTACCAAAACTTGAATTGTATTCCCTTGTTCTCCAGGTCGGTGCCTGATTTCAAAAAAATAGACAAAACAAAGAAGATTTTCTACCCCAGTTTGGTAGCTGGGCACATATGTGAGTGTTAAACTGACTCATGTTACCAAATATTACTAAGAATTTGAAAGCTAGGTCCCATTATTTGGGGGGGTCCTGACAACTCTTAATTTAAATGACGGTTTTAAATCTAAATTATATCTTCTAAAGGTGTGATTTCCGCTAAATCTTTTTATCTAAGAAGGTCTTAAAACTATATCCCATTATCTAGGAGGGTCCTGAAAACTCTTAATTAAACGACGGTTTTAAATCTAAATTATATCTTCTAAAGGTGTGACTTCCGCTAAATCTTGTTATCTAAGAAGGTCTTAAAACTACATCCCATTATCCAGGAGGGTCCTGAAAACTCAAAAATCAAGTCTTATCTTAAGAGTGACAATTTTACGGCTGACTTATACTACCCTACAACAGAACTTACGCTACATCTTGTTATCTAATGGAAATCTTAAAACTAGGTCCCATTATTCAGGAGGGTCCTGAAAACTCCTAATTGAATCCTATCTTAAACATGCAAACTTTGAAACCAACATATATTCCTTGGGATACATTTATGCTAGATTTTGCTATTTATGATTGCTTCGATTGTTAAACTAGGTCCCATTTTCCAGGAGGGTCCTGAAAATTTCAAATTAAATCCCATTATCCAGGCGGGTACTGAAAACTCCTAATTGAATCATATCTTAAACATGCAAACTTGAACCAACTTATACTCCTTGGGGTACATTTATGCTAGATTTTGCTATTTATAATGCTTCGATTTTTAAACTAGGTCCCATTTTCCAGGAGGGTCCTGAAAATCAAAAATCAAGTCTTATCTTAAGAGTGACAATTTTACGACTGACTTATACTACCCTACAACATAACTTACGCTACATCTTGTTATCTAATGGAAATCTTAAAACTAGGTCTCATTATTCAGGAGGGTCCTGAAAACTCCTAATTGGATCCTATCTTAAACATGCAAACTTTTAAACCAACTTATATTCCTTGGGGTACATTTATGCTAGATTTTGCTATTTATGATTGCTTCGATTTTTAAACTAGGTCCCATTTTCCAGGAGGGTCCTGAGAATTTATAGTCAAACCTGTCTGGTGCTTGCTCTTCCCCTACGGAGGGTTTCTCCGAAACAAACAAAATTTTCTGCCCCTGTTTCAATCAAAGAAAAATTTTGTCAGTTTAAAAATATGGTGGTTGGTTGTGACCTTGACTTTGAGGGCGATTGCTCCTTCACTTCCCATGATCGCTTTGATTTCCACTCGAAGACCTTGCTAGTTTATTGACTAACCACTTTCTCTGTCATCCTTATCACAGAGAATACCTCTTCTCCGTTCAGACCCAATACCCCCTATCTGTTGTATTGCTCATGACCTAACATTTACCAAGCCCTTGCGTTTCACAGGAATCCCAAAGCACGACAATTGCCACCCACTCATTGCGCATGTTGTTCTTTCTTGACTTAAACCATTGGCTCTGGCCTTGAGGTCCGTTGCTCCTTCACTTGCCATGCTAACTTTGATTTTCACTCGAAGACCTTGTTTGTTTATTCACTGACCACTTTCTCTGTCATCCTTATCACAAAAAATACCTCTTCTCCGTTCAGACCCAATATCCTCTATTTGTTGCAGTGCTCACGAACTGGCATCTACCAAACCTTTGTGTCTCACATGAATCCCAAAGCACATCAATTTCCACCCACTCCGTGTGTATGTTGTTCTTTCTTGACTTAAAACCCTGGTCCTGGCCTTGAGGTCTGTTGCTCCTTCACTTGCCATGCTAACTTTGATTTCCCACTCGAAGACCTTGCTTGTTTATTGACTGACCACTTTCTCTGTCGCCCTTATCACGGAAAATACCTCTTCTCCATTTAGACCCAATATCCTCCATCTGTTGCATTGCTCATGAACTGACATTTACCAACCTTTGTATCTCACATGAACCCCAAAGCACGTCAATTGCCACCCCCCTCAATGTGTATGATGTTCTTTCTTGACTCAAACCACTGGCCTTGGCCTTGAGGTCTATTGCTCCATCACTTGCCATGATAACTTTGATTTCTGCTTGGAAGATCTTGATTGTCATTGGTTAACCACTTTCTTTGTCAATCTTATCACAGAAAATACCTCTTCTCCGTTCAAACCCAATGTCCACTATCTGTTGCATTGCTCATAGACCAACATTTACCAAACCTTTGTGTTTCATATGAATCTCAAAGCACGTCAAATGCCACCCACTCGGTGCATATGCTGTTCCTTCTTGACTTAAACCACTGGCCCTGGCCTTGAGGTCTGTTGCTCCATCGCTAGCCATGATAACTTCGATTTCTTCTTGGAAGATCTTGCTTGTCACTGGTTTATCACCCTTTTTGTCAATCTTATCTTAGAAAATACCTTTGATCCATTCACCCTAGCCCTCCTTCTGTTGCAATTTCCATGCATTGATATATACCAAGCCTTCGTATTTCACACGAATCCCAAAGAATGTTGATTGTTACCAGCTCAGTGCGCTTGTTGTTCTTTCCGGACTTATGAAACTTTGATGTGCTAACCAGATCCCATTTTGTACAATTGGAAAGCTGGTGGCAAATTTTGAAGTCATTTCTCACTTGTTCTGACCAAACATACTCAGGAAGAGGAAGTAAACAAGACAAAAGGAACAGAATACAGGACAATGGAAAGAGATGATTCCTAACAAGAAAACTACAAAGTAGAAACCTATCGGATGTAGATACCAACTCTAATGACCATGACATACACCTGCGGCCTATTCTGGTAAGCAAATCTGATGTTCAGCTCTTGTTGTACCTTTTTGCCGCGAAACTGGGCTTCAATGCTCCGGTTATCCAATCTGATTCACAGTCCTTATTCGACTTGTAGTGCCCGAAGGGTTTTCACCATGAAGCCTCTCTCATTTTGGTCTTTCTCTCAACTCGCCGTCGCCTTATGGTACCCGTGAAGGTTTTCACCAATAAGACTCTCTCATTTTGTTCTTTTCTTTGTTCAGAACGGAGTGTTGCCCCTGATATGAATCACCTCTACTTGCTCGACTTGGCATTTCTCGAAGAGTGATCGGAAGGTCTTTCTTTGGACCGTAATGTGGGCTTTTAGATGGGGTTAGAAAGAAAGGGTATCAAAAGACTCAAAACGATTCAAATGGGTTCAAGATTACAACTTTCGAAATCACATTTCTTACAACAACCACAACTTCTGCCCTAGTTTCTTTGCTTGGGGACTTTTGGATTTTGATGGGACCGAACCGTGAGGCTGCCTACGTATCCTTAAAAGGAATCCGGTCGAACGTAGTTCATGACATAGGAATTGCTTTATTTTGTTGTGATTTTCTCTTTCTTTTCTTTCTCTTTTTCCTTTCTTCCTTTTTTCTCTTTTTGTTGTTTTGTTGTTCTTTTTCTTCTTTACTTTTCTACTTTTTTTTCTTTTCTTCTTCTTTTTCATCATTTTTCTTTTCTCTCTTTTCCTTTACTTATCTTTTGCGCTTGCATTTCTGAACTTTGCTACTGATTCCAAAAGAGGGGTATGAAAGAAGATAAATAAAGCTCAAAGGGGTAACAAAGGATAAAGTGTTTAGATAGCATAACAAAATGCCTTCGTCATTCCAAGCTTCAAAACATGCCAAGTACAAACAACACAATTAAACAAACCAAGGAAAACATTCGTAACATCTTTTGATTGTACCAGACTTGATAACCATATCCACACATACGCCTTCTACCTTTGTCAATTTTAAAGCAGCATTGGACAACACTCTTCGTTACCACGAACCACCCCTGCCAATTTGGGGCAAACTTGCCGTTAGCTTCAACCTGATGCAGCATGATGCATTTCAATAGTGTTTTTTTATGTTCTATCTTCCCCAGTTTCACATGGTTCAGGCTTCAAATGATCTCAAAATGTCCACATCTTTTCTTATTTCCCTCAAATGCCCTTATCATCTTCAAAATTGTGTCAATGCTTCATGACTAACTAACTTTTGAGACCAGGCTGAGAATTACGCATGCATGTCATGTCCTAGAACCAGCAGGAAAGGAACTAAAAAGGAGAAAAGAACTAAACAAAAAATGACTAGAAATAAAAGAAGACAAGAAATTGCATTAGACAGACAGTGAAATGGTTCGAAAAACAAAACAAGCAAACTAAACTTGGGGTCACAACCCTGGAACAAACCTAGACAACACCTAACGAGTTACTACGACTAAACAAACCAGGAAAAATGAAAGGATAGAGGGGTTTGAGTCACAAGACAATATCCGGATTACAACCCTGAAATAACCCGGACAACAGAAATGACAACAAAATATACCACCAAAACTCCTCCCTGGCTAACCAAGAAAAGAGCGTCTTTCCAATTACCAAGCTCGACATCTTAGCTACTGAGTTCCACATCAATATTACCAAAACCATTACCAATTTCAATATTATCAACTTTAGTCAACACGTTCCTAAGAGAATTCGCATGCTCCCTATCACTGTCCTTGATCACAATTGCACCTTCTTGAATCATTCTTTCTATTTCCCTTTTCAAAGCACGACAATCTTCAACATTGTGTCCCTGGGCATTGGAATGGTATTCGCACCTTTTAGCAGGATCAATGCTTCTCACACGTGGGTCTATATAATTTAGAGGAATAGGTGCAATCATGTCGTACTGCTTTAATCTCTCAAACAAACTTGCATAGGACCCTCCTATTGGTGTAAAATTATCTTTCAGCCTTTGTTCCCTTCTACACCCTTGGCTCGAATATGGGTTATAGGGCACTTGAAAATTTTGTGGAGGCTGGTGAAGCTTTTGTATTGCTCGTGCCCGCCTATTGGGGTGACCCAGCGGTTGGACAGATGGTCGGATGTTGTTCGGAGGATAATGTTGGGGTGGATTATGTGGAGTTCGGGGATATTCATCGGGTTGGTATTGAGGCTGAAAGTGTCTAGCAAGAATGCCCACTGGATCCTGTCGTTGGTTGGGCTCAACAGCTTCTTTTCTATCAACGGGAGGACTGTCCCGACCAACCTGTTCGTTCCATCTAAACCAAAATTCCCTAAAACTTTCCTTGGGTTTCTTTTCCATCTGAGATAGGGAGGAGCGGTCCGGGACAATGTCTATATTGTTCTTAAAGTGTCGCACAAAATCTTGAGCCATGTCATCCCATGTATGGCACTTACCGACATCTTGACGAGTATGCCATTCCAAAGCTGCCCCAGTCAGGCTCTCACTGAAATACGCCATCAACAGCTCATCTTTCCTGCCAACATTTCTCATTTCACTGCAATAACCCCTCAGGTGGGCTACTGGATCTCCCCACCCATCATACAAGTTAAATTTTGGCACTTTAAACCCCGCAGGCAGGCGAACGTCAGGGGACACGGACAATTCTTTGTAAGCCATGTTACCCTGGTCTCCCATTCCTTGCTTGTTCTTTAAGGACTGTTCTATGCCTTTCAACTTCTTGGGTATCCCATCTCGCCCTTCTTTTCCTGTGACCTTTTCATTTTCAACATGAAGCTCATCCCGAGGGCTCTTCTTGTATGCGTCAGGAACCTTGTGGGCAACCTCTGAGGGGTAATATTGGGTATCATGAGCTTTGAGTGGGTATTCATTGTTAGGGATAGTGGATATGACAGGAGGGCAATTTTGGGGCAAGTTAATTGGAGGACGAGTGATGGAGCTATTAGGGTGATTGGGAAAGCCATGATAAGCTGGTGGATCTGGAGAGTATGGGGGATCATCTGGCACTCTGTCCGGATTTTGGGTAACGGCAGCATTTAGGAAGCTAGGTGGTGGCGGGGGTGGTGTCTTCCCAGTCATCCAGGCTTGATATATGTCCGTCATGTGTTGTCTTAACATCCTTACCTCATCAGCCAACCCAGTGTCCTGTTCAACCAACTGTTTTCGGGCCCCGGTATCAACCAACCCAACTCTGTTGTTGTCCGCCATTGCCTTTTATGTTATGGAGAGGAGTTACTACTTCGAGAACCACAAACCAACCACCTTTCTTTCTTTGAGTATAACAAAATGAATCAATCACGTTAGCGTTAGGGCATTTAACATAAGATAATCTCACTTTACGTGCAATGCACCTAGCCACAGTTATCGGTTCTAAAATGACTTCGAGGGTACAAAGGTCAGTTGGCATCATCCCAATTTGTTCATTTCAACCTCTCTTTTCTTTGCTTTTCTAGCACTTGCTTGCTCATTTTTACTTCCTCTTTTCCTTCTAATTATCATTTTTTCCTTTCCTCTCATTTCTCACATCCCATGATTTCACCTCTTTTTTCTTCTCTTTTTTTTTTTGATTTTTTCCTTTTTTCCTTTTTCTTTTAATAATAATAAAAAAAATAATTCGATCGAACCCTATGTAGGTTGCCTACGTATCATGACCCCGCATGAATCAGATCTTTGCGTAGTTCTGGAAGATCAGGAATAAAGGAAACAAACTGACGTTCTCATTTTCTTTTTCTTTTCCTTTCTTTTTTTTTTGTTTTTTTGTTTCTTTTTACCTTAATGACTACCCTAATAAGAAAAGAGAACCAATAGAAGCAAATCCTTTTTTTTGTTTGAATTTTCTAGACTGAATGTTCTATAACCTATTCTAAACTCAAGCTTAATGGATTTCTTTTTCCTTTTGACACAAATTCTCTATTAAGGCAAAATTCCTGAAGAGAAAAATATTTTTTGACCTTTTTTTTTTAGGAAGGAAATCATGTTATTTTCTTTTCTTCTATGTACAATGTCCTAAAGTTCTAATGAAAATAAAAGGATTATTTTTTCAGTTTTCATTAGTTTCCCAAAGAAGAACCTCAAAAGAAAATCTTTTTGGATTTTTGAAATTAATACCTTAAAGAAAACTCTTTAAAGAGGTACTAAAAGAAAATTCTCTCTTTTTTTTGAATTTTTAGTCTTAATATACTAGATGAAATATAAAAGCAATTTTTATTTTGATATTAATTGCCTAAAGGAAAAATCACCTCAAAGGAATTTTTTTTATTTCTAGAATTAGTATTCTAAAGAAAACCTATAACTAAAATAAAAACGCAAAATTTCTCTTTTTTTTTTGGATTTTTTGACTTGTAACACATCTCCAAATACAAATAAGAAATACAATAACAAAGTACTAGGCAAACTCTACTAGACTATTACAAACTCTGACATCACCTAAAAGACTGAATGCCGCTATACAGGACTAAAAAGTAAAACATGAAAATTCGACTCAAAAACATAAAATGGTTCCTCGAGCAGCTCCTTAATGCAGTGATCCTGGGGTGTTTGTCATGCTCAAACTCCGATAAGTAAATCCACACCTGTATGAGAAAACTTAAACCAACACTATGTGAGACAATAACATTCCCTACTAGACACATGCAAGACATGATTGAGGCTATTTTTGCAAAATGGCTTATTTGGCTAAAAGATGGCTAGAAGTACAAATTTTGGCTAAGACCCCGCAAAGCCATGAACCTAACATTTATTATGAAGACCGGACCCTATGTGGGTTGCCTACGTATCACGCCCCGAAAGACGAGAATCAGGTATGCGTAGTTCGGGCAGATTGGATACGGGCGAAAATTTAAAAAAAACTAATTTAGAGAAAATATTTTTTTTTGTCTTTTCCTTGAAAATGATGAAACATGCAAACTCTTTTTGGATTTTCTTTTTTTCCTTTTTTTTTTTGATTTTTGGTTTCCGCAAAATGATGAAAAAGTGCAAAAAAAATTTTGAATTTTTTTCCTTAACAAAAAGTGTGACAGAAAACATAATTGGGCCCCACTCGCTTTATCTTCACACTTCACCCTCTTTTTTTTCTTCTATTTTTTTCTTCTTTTTTTTCATTTTTTTTCATTTGTCCTCAACTATCATTGGTCCGCCAAATGACCCTTTTACCCTTGAGTAAATGCAACATGTAGCATATAGGATGCATCAAGATGGTCTGTTATTTTGGGTACACCTGTCCTAGACGGACCCAACCCCTGTGTTGAGTCCCCTAAGTCAAATGCACGTGATGCAACAAACGCTCCTACTAGGGATCTGGTATGAGGCTGAGTTATTCTAGTTTCAAAACCTGGGTATATTGTTCTAGACTTGCGTACCCGAGCGGACAACTCGAGCCGAGGAGGGGGCTACGTACCGGGAACAAAAAGGTCATCCGGTTTAGTAACTTGTCCGAGCCTCTTTCTTATTTCAAGGTATGACACTAACAGAATAGGGAGTCACGACCAGCGAGCACATCCCCGAAGATGAGAAGAGAAGGGTTTCATAGCAGTTTATATACAGTTTAGATAATATCAAAGCGGTAAAAGCAACATTTAGCACATTAGGCCCAAGCATGTAATAAAATCAGATAATAGATAAAGCCAAATATAACAATTCATCTAAGCTCGAATTCTGAACCCTGAACCGGAGTTTCTGGGTTCTTGTCTCCAGCAGAGTCGCCAGAGCTGTCACACCTCCTTTTTCTACCCCCCGGAAGGGAGTATAAGGGAGTTTTTCCAATTAAAGGACAATCGAAACGGGATTCATTTAATTAAAGGTTCAGAGTCGCCACTTGGATAATTTGTGGTGTCCCAAGTCACCGGTTCAAATCCCGAATCGAGGAAAAGATTGACTCTGTATTACAGTCCGCGAACCAGAAATCCGGGTAAGGAATTCTGTTAACCCGGGAGAAGGTGTTAGGCATTCCCGGATTTCGTGGTTCTAGCACGGTCGCTCAACTGTTATAAATGGCCTATTATCTGATTTTATTACAAGTTTTAAACCTATGTGCATTTTTAACTTTATAGCCGTTTTTATTCAATTATATCTTTTTTAGGAAGATTTCAACGTTATTTAAAACATGTCTTGAATCGCGTCACATAAATTCACCCGCGATCCTCGACACATTTTATCTAACATTGTTGAGATTTGGATTTGCGTCACATAAATGCGCACCCGAGTTTAGGAAGGTAAATTATTAAAATAACGCGCCTAGAGCAACTTACGCATTAGCAACTTTGCGAGGGCCATGAAAATTCGCTAAATGGCACGCCTCGAATTCTAAGGATCAAAACAAGATTAATTAAATGATCCATGCAATTTGTCATTTTTGTTTGGCATGGCGCACCTCAATTCTAATTTTAACAAGGGGAATTCAAACTAAAGTTCGGAGGGCCATAAGCAATTTTGTTGTTTAATATGGCACACCTCAACTAATCTATTAATTAACTAAAGAAGATTTGCGGGACTTCTAATTACCTAAACAAAATCGCAATCCTACTAATTAGCAACCACAAATTAAAGGGCCATAATTATTAGTTAACTAGTGTAGCAACCTTAACCTATTTTAAAGAAAACTTTAACTAAAGAAAACTTCTAAAAAAACGGATTAAGTAAAGGTGCATGCTTGGGCCTGGCTTGAGGCCCAGCATTTCTCAAATCAACAAATGGGGACAAACTACGCCGGGTCCAGAAGAACACACAAATTGTAGCGGACCAGCCTTAGTAAACATCAAGGTCCCTGTTCAAACCCTCAATGCCAAAACGTTGAGCATTTGTATTTGAGCTTATAGATCAGGTGGCTTCAGGAACATCAAACAACTACTAAACACCCTTCAATCAAATACTGAGACACAATAAATTGCATTGCTCTAAGGGAATCAAATAATTATTGATTGAAACACACCTAGTCACATTACTTTTATGCAGAGACTACAATATCAACTAATTTTTTTTATCATGAAGCATCCAATACCACCATAAGTCTTCACCAACAAAATAAACTCACTAACTTTAGACTCTTAAAACGAAATTTAAAACAAACAGCTTGGATTCGGAAAAGTAATACGGATACTGCAGTGACTTTTTGAACTTTGCATGCAAATACCTATGTGAATATCCTTGAAAATCCCTTTTACACATATCTACCAATTCAAACCCATGAAATCCAAATGACTAAATCATAACTTGTTCCATATTTCAAACCAAAGCTAATTCTAGAACAAGAGCTTAGCAGGTATACCCAACAATAAATTGATTACAAACATAGTTGTATCCTATTCAACTATAAATATACTTAACCAAGCTATTTCTAAACTAAGTAACACATATTGTGCATGAAATTGAAAGAAAAGAAGTGAGACTTCAATAACAACAATCATCCAATTTGTTTACATTTCAGATTCAAGCTTCAGACTACATTTAGGTGGTTTCCATTTTATTGACAAATACCCGGAAATGAAAGGAAAAGAGAGGTGAGATCAGCAGTAACAACAGCAGTAAGCAGCAGCAGAAATAACCCTCCAGAAACAACTTTAAATAGAGAATTGTTGTGCAGCGATCAAAACAAGCAACCAAAACTTCAAACTAAGCCTTTTAAAACATCAAACTCAAACCATTTCAGCTCCACTTTGGTCAGAAATCATTTCAGGAATTGAAACTTGAGAAATCACAGAAAAAATCAATGAAACAGTAACTTTTCACTAAAAATTCTTAGTCGTCTTTGTTTTTCTGAACTTTTATCTCTTGAGGTCTGCCTTGAAATGCAAGGAAGTGTGCCTTTATAGGCAATGAAGTAGGGCAACTCACAGACCTCAATCTTTGCATTTTGCCCCTTTTCCAATTTTTGTTTTAGCTCCCACACCCCTATCCTATTTATCAGAATTTCAAAACAGCCCCCAATCCCACTTCCTAGAAGCTTCCTAGGCAGTTAGCAAAAGATTCCCTACCCCAATTTCCCCAAATTACCCTCTACACCTCTATTAATTACCTTTGGGCCAGGCAAGAATATGGGTCGAGTTGACCCAAATCAGAACCCTCATAGGCCTGTAATCCCCATTAATTCCTCTTTGGCTTTTGACTCTTCCATAGCCCAATTCAATCAATCACGAATCCTAAAATAACGAGTCCAACAAGATTTCCAAGGGGAAACTCAGAACCTTCTTTCCCTTTTTTTCTTTTTTTATTGAAGGCCCGAATTAAAAACGAAATAATAAACAAAGAGACTAAGAAATTAAAACAAACATGCATTGTTAACTTTAATTGAAAATATACAGGCGGAAGTGATTATAAGAACTAAAAAAACTAGTAACACAGAAGAGGTGAGAGGAAGAAGACTGATACCCCAAACGAAACAAAAAGGAAAAAAAGAAAAACGACTGAAAGAGAAATAACGATGGGCATACCTAAGAGGCAATCTGACCCTATCTTTGAAAATAACTTCGAACCTTCGACTTTTGACCGAAATGGGCCTGAATTGTGTGTTCTCGAGCGAAAACACACAACTGAAGCCAATTTCGTCCTCAAATATTCAAACACTTGACGATTTGGATTTTTAGGATTCAGGGTTCATCTTTTCAAATCCAGATTCGAAAGGTTTCAGGGGTATTCGAGGGAAACTGGTATGGGATTTGGAAAGAGGGGAGTGAGGGGGTCATGGGGTGTTAATTTTGTGGCGTTTGGAGGTAGCGCCACCACCCTAAGGCGGTGGGGAAACGGTGGCGGCTCTAGGGTTCTAAGGGTGTCTCTGAGAGAGAGTGTATGAGGAGACGAGAGATGGGGGAGGGGCACCTTTCGGACAGTTAAATATTAAAACAACCCCGCTTCCAACCGTTGGATCACAAAACCTCAACGGCCAGATCTGTTGAACCTCCAAAACAAGGTCGTTTGGTTGAGTGAGACAGACCGGGTTATGGCTGAAATGGACTTGGATTTAATGGGTGAGGGGAGATTGGGCCTGGAAATTGTGAATTTAAATAAGGCCCAAACAATCTGATTCAAAAAACCTTTTTGTTTTCTTTTCTTTTCAATTTTTCTAATTTCTTTTAATTTAAAACTAAAAATAAACCTAAATTAATTCTTAATCCCATTATGCTATCACATTAAATTATTTAACTTTAATTAACAATTAACACAATTAATTAAAAAACAAATTAAAGGAAAACTACCAAAGTTCAACAGTTAAAATTAAAAATGCAAAAATAACTATTTTTGTGATTTTCCTTTTTATGAAACAACTTAATTACTAATTAATTCTTAAAAATGCAAAGTTAAATCCTAAATGCGAATGCAACATATTTTTTGTATTTTTCATTAATCGAATAAAATAAACATGCACAGATAAATGCAAACAATTGACAGAAAATGCCACAAAAATCCACAAAATTGCAAACAACGAAAAAAAAATTATTTTGTTTTGAATTTGTGGGATAATTCATATAGGGCAAAAATCACGTGCTCACACTCACTAGTTGATTATGATTGGCTTGCCTGACAACGGTGTTGGGCGCTATTACGACCTATAATAGAATTTGGGTCGTGACAACAAGGTATCAAAGCACTAGGTTCACGTAGGTCTCACAAGTCATGGGAAAACCTAATAGAGTCTTGCGGATCGGTACGAAGACGTCTGTACCTATCTTCAAGAGGATATAGGGTGTTAGGAAACTACTCTTTATTCATCTTCTATCGTGTAGTTGATGGTATACTAAATTTCCTTCTTTTATTCTCTCACAGATGGTGAGGACGCGCACGGCAGGCGTTCCAGACCCGGGAGGAGCTGCTCCCCCCATTGCTGGAGGTTGAGGCAGAGGCCGGGGGAGGGCACCGGCCCGAGGTAGAGGACGAGGGCGTCCCAGAGCTGCCCCAGTTGCACCACCGACGGATCATGTGGGGGATCCTATTATTGAGAAGTAGGGCGAGGTGCCCGCAGTAGAGCCTACCTCGGCAGACTTTATGACAGCACCGGGTTTCCAGGAGATCATGGGCCGTATGTTTCGGTTCATGCATTCCATGACTTAGGTTGGTTTATTTCCAGCAGACCCAGCCACATCTCAGGCGGGAGAGGGAGCATAGACCCCTACTGCTCAGGCTCCTGCTCATGCAGCTGCAGCGTATCAGACTCTGGGTGCACTACCTGCATATGGGGCTCAGCCAGTTGCAACAGCGGTACCCGAGCCCAGACCGGTTGCGGACGGTGATCCGCAAAATTTATTGGATAAATGGACTAGGCTACACCCTCCTATCTTCGGAGGTAAGCGTCATGAGGATGCCCAGGATTTCATTGATATGTGCAGGGATAGAATACACAACATGAGGATATTGGAGTCTCATAGGGTTGACTTCACTACATTCTAGTTGGAGGGCAGGGCCCTAGATGGTGGAAGTCTTATGTTCTTGTCAGGCCAGCAGGTTCTCCTCCCATTACTTAGAGTCAGTTTACACAGCTTTTCCTGGATAGTTATATCCCACCCTCTGCGAGGGAAGAGCTGCGGTATTAGTTTGAGCAGCTTGAGCAGGGTCAAATATTGGTAACCGACTATGAGGCGAGGTTTTCTGAGTTGTCCCGCCACGCACTGATGATACTTCCAACTAACGCAGAGAGGGTGCGGAGGTTTGTTGCAGGGTTGCATTCTGGTATTAGGGACAACATGTCCCGAGAGGTGGAGATGGGGACTTCTTATCAGCTGGTAGTGGAGATTGCTCGGATGATTGAAGGCTACTATCTGCAGGGTAGAGAGCAGATGCAGTAGGACAAGAGGGCTCGATTCGTTGGAGAGTTCAGAGGTGCCCCGGCTAGGGGCGGAGGTCAGTTTGGGAGGGGTCAGCCCAGCAGGCTCCCATATTCAGCACCACCACCTCCTCGAGGTGCTCCAGCGTGCCCCTATTTAAGCACCATACCATAGAGTTCTTACCACCTGCCAGCTATCCAGGGTTCTTCCAGTGGGTATTTAGGTCCTTCAGGGTTCTTTTGGCTCCTACTTCAATGCCATACCGGAGAGTTCATACCACCCACCGGCTATTCAGGATTCTTCCAGTAGGTCTACAGGCCATCAGGGTCATACATCAGGGCAGAAGGTCACCGCATCGAGGGGTTGTTTCGAGTGCGGAGACCTTAGTCACATGAGGAGATACTGCCCCAGACTTCGGGGCAAGGTAGTGTAGTAGGGTCACCAGCCTATGATTACAGCACCGGCTGCCCAGCCGCCCAGAGGCGGAGGACAGACTAGTATGGGTCGTCCTAGAGGTGGAGGCCAAGTAGGGAGAGGTCAGCCAGCTACTACTCAATCAGGTGGAGGCCAGCCAGCCGGCACTCCAGCCAGATTCTATACTTTTCCAGCCAGACCAGATGCATTGGCCTCAGATGCCGTTATCACAAGTATTATTTCTGTCTGCAGGATGGATGCTTCAATGTTATTTGATCCAATGTCTACCTATTCATATGTATCATCTCTGTTTGCTCATTTTCTGGATATTCCTCGTGAGTCCTTGGGTACTCATGTTCATGTGTCCACTCTTGTGGGCGATTCTGTGGTTGTGGATCAAATCTACCGATCCTGTATGGTTACATTTTGTGGTTTTGAGACTAGAGCAGACCTCCTGTTGCTTGATATGACCGACTTTGAGGTCATCCTAGGCATGGATTGGTTATCCCCATACCATGCCGTCCTAGATAGCCATGCCAAGACTGTTACTTTAGCAATGCCAGAGTTGCCAAGATTGAAGTGGAAAGGTTGCTCAGTTAGTACATCTAGTCGAGTTATCTTTTGCTGAAGGCTTGACATATGGTCGAGAAGGGTTGTTTGGTTTATCTGGCTTATGTTCGGTACACCACCGCAGAGTCTCTAACAATTGATTCGGTTCCAGTGGTCTGGGAGTTCATTGATGTGTTCCCTTCTGACCTTCCAGGTATGCTACCGGATCATGATATTGATTTCTGTATTGATTTGGCTCCAGGTACCCAGCCCATATCCATCCCACCGTACCGTATGGCTCCGAAAGAGTTGAAGGAGTTGAAGGAGCAGCTTGAGGAGTTGTTAGCAAAGGGGTTTGTGAGACCGAGTGTGTCACCTTGGGGTGCACCAGTGTTGTTTGTGAAGAAGAAGGATGGGACTACGCAGATGTGCATTGATTACCATCAAGAACAAGTACCCGTTCCCGCGCATTGATGATTTGTTCGACCAGTTGCAGGGTAATAGGATGTTCTCTAAGATCGACTTGAGATCAGGGTATCATCAGCTGAAGATTCGCGACTCAGATGTCCCGAAGACCGCTTTCCGTACTAGATATGGCCATTATGAGTTTCTGGTGATGTCTTTTGGCTTGACTAATGCCCAAGCGGCGTTTATAGATTTGATGAATAGGGGTGTTCAGGACTTATATTGATTCCTTTGTTATTGTCTTCATTAATGACATTTTGATATACTCACGTAGCCTGGGGGAGCACGAGTAGCATTTGAGAGTAGTGCTTTAGACTTTGCGAGAGCATAAGCTATATGCTAAGTTCTCCAAGTGTGAGTTTTGGCTAGAGTCAGTAGCATTCTTGGGGCATATTGTATCGGGAGAGAGTATTAAGGTGGATCCCAAGAAGATTGAGGCAGTTCAGAGTTGGCCACGTCCTACTTCAGTGAGTGAGATCAGGAGTTTCCTGGGGTTAGCAGTTTATTACCGCCGATTTGTGCAGGGCTTTTCATCCATTGCATCACCTTTGACTAGATTGACCCAGAAGGGTACTCCTTTCCGTTGGTCCGATGATTGTGAGGCGAGCTTTCAAAAGCTCAAGACAGCCTTGACTAAAGCACTGGTTCTAGTGTTGCCTTCCGGTTCAGGGATGTATACGGTATATTGTGACTCTTCACGCGTTGGCTTGGGATGTGTATTGTTGCAGGAGGGGCGAGTTATTGCATATGCTTCACGTCAGCTGAAGATTCATGAGAAAAATTACCCTGTGCACGACCTAGAGTTAGAAGCGATTGTTCATGCTCTTAACATATGGAGGCATTATCTGTATACAGTGTCATATGAGGTTTATACTGATCGTCGCAACTTACAGCATTGTTCAAGTAGAGGGATCTCAATTTGAGGCAACATAGATGGCTTAAGTAACTGAAGGATTATAACATCTCCATTCTTTATCATCCAGGCAAAGCATATGTGGTCGCAGATGCCTTAAGCAGGAAGGCAGAGAGTATGGGTAGCTTGGCATACATTTCAGCGGAGGAGAGGCCACTAGCTTTGGACGTTCGGTCCTTGGCTAACAGACTTGTGAGGTTGGACATTTTAGAGCCCAGCCGAGTCCTTGCGTGTGTTGTTGCTTAGTCTTTATTATTGGGATAGATTAAGGCTCGACAGTTCGATGATCTGCATTTGGCAGTCCTCACAGAGACGGTGCTACAGGGTAGTGCCAAGGAGGTTTCTATTGGCGAGGATGGTGTTCTGCGACTCCAGGGTCGCCTATGTGTTCCTAATGTCGATGGCTTGAGGGAGAGGATTCTAGAAGAGGCACACAGTTCACAGTATTCTATTCATCCAGGTGCTACGAAGATGTATCGTGACCTGAGGCAGCATTATTGGTGGCGGCGGATGAAGAAAGACATAGTTGAATATGTGGCTACGTGTTTGAATCGCCAGCAGGATAATTATGAGAACCAGAGGCCAGGTGGCCTACTTCAGCAGATGCCTATACCTGAGTGGAAGTGGGAGCGCATTACTATGGACTTTGTAATTGGGTTGCCGCAGACATTACGGAAGTTTGATAGAGTTTGGGTCATTGTCGACAGGTTGACCAAGTCGGCACACTTTATTCCGGTTATGACTACTTATACTTTGGAGAGGTTGGCTCAGATCTACATTCGGAAGATAGTTCGGTTGCACGTGTGCCTATTTCCATCATATCAGATTGAGGCCCTCAGTTCACTTCCCATTTCTGGAGAGTCATATAGAGTGAGTTGGGGACCTATGTAGAGCTCAACACAGCATTTCACCCGCAAACCGATGAGCAGTCAGAGCGGACAGTTCAGATTCTGAAGGACATGCGTAGAGCATGTGTGATTGACTTTGGAGGGCAGTGGGATAAGTTCTTGCCTTTGGCTGAGTTTTCTTACAACAACAGTTATCAGTCCAGCATCGAGATGGCTCTATTTGAGGCTTTATATGGTCGGCAATGTCGTTCTCCTATCGGGTAGTTTGATCCTGGTGAGGCTAAGTTGTATGGTACAGATTTGGTGAAAGATGCCTTGGAAAAGGTAAAGCTGATTCAGGAAAGACTTCGCACAGCTCAGTCCAGACAGAAGAGTTATGCAGATCAGAAGGCGCGGGATGTATCATTCATGGTCGGCGAGAAGGTTCTCTTGAAAGTATCGCCGATGAAGGGTATTATGAGATTCGGAAAGAAGGGCAAGTTGAGCCTCAGGTTTATTGGCCCATTTGAGGTGTTGAGGCGAGTTGGGGAGGTTGCTTATGAGCTTGCTTTACCCCCCAGCTTATCGGGAGTTCATCCAGTTTTTCACGTATCTATGCTTTGGAGGTATCACGCCGACTTGTCTCATGTGTTAAACTTCAGTACTATTCAGCTAGACGAGAGCTTGGATTATGAGCAGGAGCCAGTTGCCATTGTTGATAGACAGGATCGCCAGTTATGATCCAAGAGGATTTCTGCGGTAAAGGTCCAGTGGAGGGGCCAACCAGTCGAGGAGGCGACCTAGGAGTCCAAGGAGGACATGCGGAGAAAATATCCACACTTATTTAGCACTTCAGGTATGAATCTAAGCCCGTTCGAGGACGAACGTTTGTTTAAGAGGTGGAGAATGTAACGACCCGACTGGTCGTTTTGTTTTCTAGAACCCCGTTCCCCTAAATAAGACTTCCCGTACTTGCTTTTGCTTATTCATGACTTGCGAGGATGGTTGGTTCGGGATTTGGAAGAGTTTGGGTTGAAATTGGAACACTTGGTTCTTTAAGGTTGGCTTAAAAGGCCAAGTTTGACTTCAGTCAACGTTTTGAGTAAACAACCTTGGAATCAGGATTTGAAGGTTCCATCAGGTTCGTATGATGATTTCGAACTTTTGCGTATGTCCGGATCGGGTTTTGGATGACCCGGGAGCATTTTGACGCCTACAGTGAAAGCAGATTCCTTAAGGATTTTGAAGTTCTTTAAATTTGGTCTGGAGCAGGTTTTTGTGATATCGAGGTCCGAACGGAATTCCGAGACCGGAAATAGTTCCGTATTATCATTTAAGACTTGCACGCAAAATTTGGTGTCAATCTGAGTAGTATAAGTGTGTTTCGTTACATTGGATGTGAATTGAAGAACTTAAAGTTCATAATTTTGATTCAATTGGTTTTAGGGGGTGATTCTTAGATTTAGCGTTGTTTCGGGCGTTCCGAGGGTTCGAGCGAGTCTGTTTTACGATTTCAAACTTGTCGGTATGTTCGGGCGAGGCCTCGGGGTCCCCGAGCATCAATCGGACGAGGCTCGAGTTAAGTTAGAAAAATTTATAAGGAGTTGAAGCTCCAGTTCTGTCATAACCGCACCTGCAGTTGGCCAGCCGCAGGTGCGAGAGCGCAGAAGCGGCCCACCAATCGCAGATGCGGCCCAAGGGGAGGAGCCCAGGAACCGCAGATGCGGCTCCTCTTCTGCAGAAGCGGAACCGCAAAAGCGACCCCCAGACCGCAGATGCGGCCCCAGCTAGCCCCGCCAAATTCTGCGGATGCGGAGCTTCCCCCGTTGAAGCGAGAACGCCGATGCGGTCCCCTAATCGCAGGTGCGGAAATCGCAGAAGGCAGTGCCTTCATTTAATACGGGAATGTGCCATTTTTGACACATTTCATTCATTCCTTGGGAGATTTGGGAGCTTCCAAAGAGGGGATTTCGGCTTAGCATCTTGAGGTAAGTGATTCCTACTTAATGTGAGTTTAATACATAGTTTAGGGGTAGAATACACCATGTAAATTAGTGAAAATTGTGGGTTTAGAGTAAAACCTAGGGTTTTGATAAAAACAAGATTTGACCACGAAATTTGTTAGGAAATGAAGTAAAAATCATATATTCTTGATCCGTAGGTTATGGGTAACAACTTTATTCAAAAATTTCTGGAATCCGGGCACGTGGGCCCGGGGATGAATTTTAGGAACCTTGCATTTACGGTTGGGAAATTACTTTAATAGTTAGAATATGAACTCTTGAGCATGTATTGACTAGTTCTTACCCCGTTTGAATAGTTTTGGATCGTTTGGCTCCGTATTGAGGGTTTGAGTGCATTCTTGAATTTGGAAGTAAGCTTTGGAGCAAGGTGAGTCTCCTTTCTAACCTCGTAAGAGGGAAATAACCCCCTAGGTGAATTAAATAAATATTTGTGACTATCTGTGGGGGCTACGTACGTACGTAGTGACGAGAGTCTGTACGTAGCTACTATTATGCTAATTGTCCGAGTAGTTTAGGACCCGTATCATGCCATACTTGCAAATGCTTACGTCCTTGCTTGCTACTAAGATCACTTAGGACATACTAGAAATTGTAAACAAATATAAACGGATATACGCACTTACTTGAGAACTTGTAAGAATTTATTTAACTATAAATGAGCAATGTATGATTACTTGATATTAAATTGCTAATTGTGGATCGGGCCGATCGCCTCGGTAGAAAATAGATGCATCTATGGTTCGCGCTAGTCGACCCTCTAGCAGTGCAGAGTTTATTATTTTGTCGAACCGGCCGTACAACCTCTGCATAATGTGCGCATGATACTTAATTGGAATTCTTCCGTGATTTATTTTGCTTAAATGCTTTTAAATGTACTTATTAAATGACATAACTGAAATTGATATATTGTTAAGAAGGAATATCCTATTTTCCTTGTCTTGGGGATTGTCAACATATTCATGCAATCCATGATTAGCGTAACACTTAAACATTATTGATATTGACCTTAGTAAGTATCAGTCAACCCCTCGTCACTACTTCTTCGAGGTTAGACTGGATACTTGCTGGGTACATGTTATTTATGTACTCATACTACGCTTCTGTACTTAACTGTACAGGATCTGAGGCATGTGCATCTAGTTACCCGTCCGGCGCGTATTCCCAATTTCTGATCGAGATCTCACGGTGAGCTGCCCCTTCTGAGCCGTTCAGCAGCATAGCGGAGTTCTCTTCTTTTGTTTTTGTTATGTACTGTCTATTATGTTTCAGGCAGTAGGATAGTGGTATTTTTCTTGAACATTCTACTAGTTGCCCTAGTGCTTGTGACACTAGTTTCTGGCACACACTTTGTAGACTATTATTTTGGGATGTATTTCTATTATTATGAACTCGTTAATTTTCGACTGTCTAAAAGTTTAAGGTTAAGAAAAATGTGGAATTGTTTTGGTAAAATAAATGAGAACTCACTAGTTGATTAGATTTGGCTTGCCTGACAACGGTGTTGGGCGTCAACACGACCTATAATGGAATTTGGATCGTGACACATTTGGAACTATTTATTAATTTCATATTTATTGGAGTTGGATAATTAATCCAAAAAAAATTAGCCCATAATATTTATTTAAACCGAAATATATTTAATTGAAATTAAATTCAAATTTCTAATAGATTCAATAAAATTTTAATTGCCTACACATACCCTACAAACACTTGATTAATAAACAAAATCAACTTCGAAGGAGAGAAATATTGAAGTGTGTAGTCGTGGAAACCCTTAGTCCTTGCATTAATGTCAATTCACATGATTCCGAGCTTCTCTCTTTGTCTTCTATATTATAATAACAGTCCCTTTCTGTCCTTTTTGTTAGGTTTGTAAATTTTTGGTTGCTTATGTTTTATAGGTGTTAAAAAACTAAGTTCAAAGTAATAATATGAAACAATAAAATAGACAAAAGATGTAGAGAGGAAGAGGGAACTTTCTTATTTCTTCGATGTATTCCAAGTGTGTACAATATGGTGCCAAAACCCTCTATTTATAGGATTACATAGAGGTATACAAAAGAATATCATAAACATGACATTAAACATTTGAGATCATGGAGGAAGATCATGGGGGAGGTTATGGAAGCATGGGAGTTACAACCATAAGTATTGGAGTAGTGGGAGTTATGGAGATAATGAAGAAGAGTGGTGGGAGTAACTTCTTTAGGAGTTATAGACATCCACTAATATAATTATAATATTTCACAACACTCCCCCTTGGATGTGTATAGATAATGTGCCTCGTTAAAACCTTACTAGGAAAAAACCCTGTGGGAAAAAATCCTAGTTAAGGAAAAAGAGTACACATATCTTGTAATACGCATTACTTGCTGCCTCATTAAAAACCTTACCAGGAAAATTTAATGGGATAAAACATTATCTAAGGGAAAAAGAGTACAGCACGTATTTGCCTCCCCCTGATGAAAATATCATTTTATTTCTCGGAGACGACGAATTCCAAGCTTGTATAATAACTTCTCTAATATTGAGATCGGTAATGCCTTGGTAAATTATTCTGCCAAATTATCACTTGAACGAATTTCTTGAACATTTATTTCATCATTCTGTTGAAGATTGTCTGACAAAGAACTTTGATGAAATATAGGATTTATTCTGTCTCCTTCAATTTATCCTTCTTTCAATGGAGATAAGCAAACATCAGCGTCTTCACTATTATTGGAATCTTCTCTTGTGAAATGATAATATGGCAATTCTCTCACATACAAATAGATTGTTTGAAGAACGGACTTCAAAAAATGCCTAAATTTGCATAACCAACAAAACCTTGACAATATTTGTTAGAATAAACAAATCTATATCAAGGATTCCTTTTGCAGTATAGTACTAATAGTATTCCAATATCTTCATATAGGAATAAAACTAGATCTCGCTAGCATATTGTTATACTCATGCTTCTAGCAATATACATAGTGTACCAATTGCAACAGACACAAAAATAAATCATGCACAACATGCTTTCTGTAATCCACATCAAGATTTATTGAAGCTTTATTTAACAAAAATTTTGGGACCCTCTATATGCTTCAGAACAGTTTAAATCCTTCAAGGATTTTCATTATATGCATATCAAGTTTTTCATGTATTGCCATATTAAAACCGAAAAATAATTTCATCCACCACAAGAGAATCTGTCTCCATATAATTAATGCCAGGATATTTATGAAAAATCGTGTGCCACAAGTCGTCTTTATGTCTATCGACTTGATTTTATATTTCACTTTCAGGTGTTGGGGCTATCTGTCCAACTTCATATTTTTCAGGTGAAATCAAATTTTATTGTGTATTTTTTATTTGGCCAATCATTTATTTGTCCAAATTCCATGACAGATTGAAGCTCAAGATCCTCGTCAATATTAATAATATTGAGCGCTACATTATATCAACAATATCGTCGACGATTATTTTATATCGGTTCGGTCGTTACCCACTTAAGACATAACTTATTGAGATCTCTTTATCTCATTATTTTCAGGTACCTGAGCCTCTCCCATGAGGTCTTATAAAGTGTTATGTCATGGTGCTCTTATAAAACACTTGCCTCTTTATTATGACCATCTTGAACATTTGCTCCCTCCTTCTTCAAGGAGTTTTATCTTTGGAACCGATTTGTCTATTACCCTTCATGTGTGCCATAAACTCTATCCATCATGGCCGTTATTCTATTTGGAGTATTAGTAGCTGGAATATGACATTTAGCTTTGGGTCAGCAATGTGCCTGAAATATTTTAGAAATAAATTATCACTTGAACTTCAAGTTCACATTTTCTTGTACGAGGATCTAGATTTATTCATAATAATTCATTTCACGTATCACTTTTTCAGCTGCCCATTTTCTCCCCCTAATGCCGGGATCACCAACACATTTTCCAACCTTCTTTGGGAACACATCTTTGTGCATTGTGGCAAAACAATTAAATCATATAGCACATCCATATTTCTAGATGGGAATATTTGGTTCCTGACCGTGAACCAATTGTGATGGGGAGAATTTATCATAACTTGTTGGCTAGATGCGTACAAGTGCTGTTGTATATTAAATAATATACCTCATACAAAATTTCTATATGGGAGTTTTGTTCTCATAACCAATGGTTTAGCTATAATTGGAGGCATACAATTTCTGCTAAACCAACTTGGATTTAAACCAGCATTATCAAGGTAAATTATCATAATATATATATATATTCTGGAACTGTGCTCTAATAATTTGAGCAAACAGCCTTCCAAAAACCAAAGTGCAAGTTGATAACAAACGCACATGTGACCATACAATAGATGCATCTATTAAAATCATATAATAGTAAATAGTCCACATGGCAGGTGACTGGGCCTATAAATATATCACCTTTTATTCGTTCCAAAAATTAAGGGATTCAATCCCAACCTTAGCTGGTATATCATGAGAATAAGCAGCACAAGAGAATTCTTGAAAAATCTTCAATATATGCCAATGTGAATTCTCAATCAAATGGCCAACCGGTCATGCCAACTAATATTTATTTCTGTAAACCTCTAGTTTACTTGTGGCATGTGATTCCATCATCATGCTTATACTCGTGTAGTACAAATAGAAAAAAAGTCGGGTAACCTTTTATATTTACCCGGTATGTTATAGTAATATGAAGATAATCAATCTTCCTTTCATTTATAGTCTCAATATGCCAACTACTTTGGCTAATACATTTGAAACTCAAAAGGTTTCTTTTGAGACTTACTACAATATCAATGTCATGAACAATTTCATTCATCCGGGTAGTAACATATTAGCTCTTCCGGAGCTCTTAATTGATTTTGTACTACAAGATCTTTTGTCACACCATCCATATGGTGAATATCTCCTTCACGGAGAAAATCATATCATAATAATTGCCATGGACAAAATCATCATAAGCAAAATCTTTTCTTGCTTTAATTTTGCCATTAATAACTTTTTATAAAGCATGGCAAAATATTTTTGGCGTACCACATGTACGTGACCAATGACATATTTCATATAACCACAATAACGCTCATTCTCTTTCTTTCTCTCAAACCTCCCGTAGAGGTGAATTGTAGTATTTATTCAACCATGCATAAATACATTCTTGTGCATAATTTGTATCACATATATATTTTCACATTCACTTCAGGAATGAATCTGCATTTACAATGCTTATCACAAGTCGCATTCTTTCAAAAAAAAAATGGACTATAATCGTCTGAGCGTGCCTCATATTTACAGACCATATTGATACACAATTCCTTCACCTTTGAAGGATTATTTTGAGAACCCTTATTGTTCTCCTTTTTATAATTACCATAATGATAACTATTATTATTTTGGTCTTTGGCACGTCCACGTTCATTAGTCAACCACTTGTCTTCATTTAGATTTATTATACACCGCTATCACATTCACTTCAAGAATGGAGCAAATCAAGTGGGACAAACTTCATACTTTTTCATGAAAAATACATTATTTTTCTGTAGTCATTATTATATTATCACTATGGTGCATTGGGACTCAAACCCAATGTCTTGCCCATATAAAGGCATGTTAGGCCATAATGCGTTGGAACTCGAATCCAACGTCTTTTCATCAACATAGTACGATGGGACTTGAACCCACCGTCTTACCCTCAATCTCCGTCACAATAGGCCAAAATTCACTAGGACCGCATTTGAGCCTTTAAAATATTATCACGTGCGGTGATCATAAACTTCTTAAAATTTTGTAATGCTAATGACATCAAACGTCACAAGACTTATGGAAGGCATCGCCAGTCGACCAATTCATACTAAACCTTTGTGGAAGGCTTGTACAGACCTCAAGGAGGCCAAGCACTTTAATTTATATTACCACACAAGTCCTCTACTGCATCATCAATCCAAAAGCTCAAAAAAACATATTTTACTATTTCCCTGCATAACTCAGAATACTAAATTAGAGAGCTCATAAGAAAAGAATAAATAACAAATCACTAGGCACCCCGAATATAAAGGAAAACTTATATTTCCTTGATTTCACATGTAAAAGAAAGCAAGACACCATATTCCAACTAGAGAAACTTAAACCAAAATTACGGTCTAAAAACAATTATATTGCAAGGCCCCACATATAAAATTTCATAGAAGAATTTGAATAGATGCGAAATAACTATAGTGAAGTATATGCATATCTCATGTAAGAGCTCCCATCGGTTAGCATTAATAGGAATAAAGATTAGTAAAATTTGTAGCACATCTAAAAATCATAGATTCTCAAGTTTCACTACTAGTAATAGGTAATTCCTATTTACATCTAATGGCCTGTTAATCATAAGCTTTGAGGAAAAAAAACTTCACATGATGTACCAGTACAGATTCATGCATCAACAAGTACACATATTACACATAATTTAATGCAAAGATGGAAAGTTTAGAAATGGTGAAGAACGTATCTGTACACTAGAAAGTTTCTCCGCTGATGCATTCTTGGGTTTGCTGAGATAGCTTATTTGTGATCAATGTGGTGATTACGGTCTCCACACTCTTATGAATTTGTGGGAAGATGAGTTGCACATCTGAGCTTCCCTTTTCTTTCATGTGCTTATTAGAATATGATGATTGGCTTTCGATTGCAACCTTTTCCTATGTAGAACAATTTTTTAGACCTTTATAACTCAATTGATTAGAGACTCGTGCTGATAACGTGTTAAAAAACTAAGCTCAAAGTAATAATATGAAACGATAAAATAGACAAAAGATGTAGAGAGGAAGAGGGAACTTTCTTATTTCTTCGATGTATTCCAAGTGTGTACAATATGGTGCCAAAACTCTCTATTTATAGGATTACATAGAGGTATACAAAAGAATGTCATAAACATGGTATTAAACATTTGAGATCATGGAGGAAGATCATGGGGGAGGTTATGGAAGCATGGGAGTTACAACCATAAATATTGGAGTAGTGGGAGTAGTGGAGATAATGGAGAAGAGTAGTGGGAGTAACTTCTTTAGGAGTTATAGACATCCACTAATATAATTATAATATTTCACAACAATAGGCTGTTTGTAATTCCTTTATTTATTTTGTTTTAACATGCTTGGTTGGATTTTTCAGCTTGATGCACTAATATTCTTTCAGTAAAGTATCATTATAATCAGAATCAATTGGTGGTTAGTTCATTAAAAAACTTACTTTCAATCAAACATCTTTTAATTTATAATTTTTTTATCTGATGATCAATTATTAGAATAATCAATAATAGAATTAGAACTAAATCAAACAGGCTGTAATGTTGATTTATCATTTATGTTCTTGTAGATATAATTGAAGTACTTATATTTATTTTTCAAGGTACTGAGAGGAGATTATATTACATAGTTAATATATGCTGAATCTTTATTGTTTGTCGTTTTATTTTCGTTTATCCTGTGAAGAGTGCAAAAATTATCTAAAGAAGATGATAGGATCATAGGAAGATGGAAGGATTAGAAATGATCCAATTAAATATGAAAATATAATTTGCTATTAGAAAATAAAAAATAGAAATATAACGGCGAATCTTTGTCTACCTGTATATCAAAGTATAGCTTTGAGCTGGAAAAAATGGAGCTTTAGCAAGTATCTGAAAATCGATCGGGTGAAAAGAAAAAATAAGTATCTTAAATCGCAAGAAATATGGGATGTGTTTGGTACGAAAGAAAGTATTTTTAGGAAAATATTTTTCAATTTTTTCATGTTCGATTGGATTAAGTATTTTGAAAAATATTTTCCTCATAAAAATTTTCAAAACTCTTTCTCAACCTTCTTCGTCCTATTCTTCAACATCCCTCCCCCTAAACCCCAACCCCACACCCACCTACTTACTTACTAATTAAAGTCATTTTTTTCTTCACAGAGATGCATGGTTTAAAAAATGTGTTTAACCATAATATTGTTTTGATTAGCCTATTATTCTTTTATTTAATTGTGCATGTTTACTAGAAATGTTCAGTAATATCATCACTCTTAACTAGAAATTTTGTGTTCGAGCCTTGAGAATACAAACGGCCACCCCTTCCTCTCCCCCCCCCCCCCAAAAAAAATCATAACCACCACGTCAACCCCTAGACACTACTAGAAATTTGCAAAAATCAACCGGAGCCAACCGACCGACTTCGGTCGGTCGATTTTTTAAAATATTTTACTTTTTAATTTATTTTTTTTAGGAAACCGACCAACTTCGGTCGGTCTTTTTCTTGGCGCAAATATGCGGAAAACTATTTTAGCGTCCCGCGAAATTTATTTTTAAGAAACCGACTGAAATCGATCGGCTTTTCATATAAAATAAATTTATATTAAAATTCAAAAAATTGACCGATATCGATCGGTTATTTTCGTGCGAAAATACAATTAAAGAGCACAAATAAAATAAAAGAAAGTCTTAAACCAAAATGTACTAATGGTGGAATAGTATCCTGCCACAGTACAGACCCTGGTTCGATTTCCATACGGTGCTTTTTTAATTGCATAATTAAAAATACCGACTAAATTCGGCCGAAAAAAACCAACCGACTTCGATCGATTTTTTCGGCAGATTTTTTCATTTTGGGTCGTTTGTGAAATTTAATTGATCGTCCGAAATAGGTCAAAAATTGCAACCGACTTCAGTCGCTATTTACTCCGGTCGAAAATCAGTCGTTTTTTCAGTTTTCCGACCGATTTTTGTCGGTATTTATGGACGTTTTTAGGCATTTTTTTAGTAGTAAGGCACACGGGCATACCTGCCAAGCACCAACGTACATTTTATTTAACCTTTCTTATTATTTATAAGGATCGGCGAGATCAACATAAATGGTAGACATGAATCATGAACAACCAACAATGACAGATAATGGCATGAACATACATAACATGGGCCGACAAGGCTGTCATGAAGCTATATATAAGGTACGAGCTGACAAGCTGCCATGAGAGACTATACAACAAAAATAAGCCGACAAGGCAATCTAAACTATACATGAGTTAACACCTGTCTATGAGCCTCTAAAGGAACATAAGTGTTGCAACATTGCTAGAACAGGGCCCTGCCACACCCATAATGACTATAACAAAAATAAATACCAACACCACGGCAAGTCCGGAGAAGAGATCCCACCAATAACCGCTGAACTGGGCAGCCTACTGTGGTGGGGAAGTTGTGTCTCCCTGTCTATCAGGACCTCTAACATTCGAGTGCCTCTGATGGCGACTGACATGAAATGCATGATATAGATGTATATATGTAACGACCCGACCGGTCGTTTTGAGCTCTAGCGCGTTCTTCGGAGGTTTGAGGCCATGAGCAGCTTCACTTCAGGTATTTTGACTTGTACGCATGATCGGAATTGAATTCCCAGAATTTTTGGAGTTGATTTGGAAAGAAATGCTTATTTTGAAAGCGTTAAGTTGGAAGAATTGACTAAGATTGGGTTTTTGAGTAAATACCTAGGAATCGGGATTTGAAGGTTCCAGCAGGTTTGTATGATGATTTTGGACTAGGGCGTATGTCCGGATCAGGTTTTGGATGACCCGAGAGTGTTTCGGCACCTATTGTGTAAGTTAGCATTTAGGAAGAATTTCATAAGTTTGGGTTGAAGTGCATTTCAATGTAATCGATGTCCATTTGGGATTCCGAGTCTGGGAATAGCTCCGTATGGTGATTTTGGTATTGGGAGCGTGATCGGAAGTGGATTTGGAGGTCCGTAGGTCATTTTGGAGTCATTTGGCGAAAGTTAGAATTTGAAGGTTTTTGAGAAGTTTGACCGGAGGTGGACTTTTTGATATCAGGTCGGATTCCGATTCTGGAAGTTGGAGTAGGTCCATAATGCCGAATATGACTTGTGTGCAAAATTTGAGGTCAATCGAAGGTGATTTGATAGGTTTCGTCATCGAATGAAAAAGTTAAAGTTCTAAAGTTCATCAAGCTCGAAATGGAGTGTGATTGGTGAATTTAGCGTTGTTTGATGTGATTTGAGGCCTCGAGTAGGTCCGTGTTATGTTACGGGACTGAGTGGTGTGATTGGATGGGGTCCCGGGGGCCTCGGGTGGATTCCGGATGGTTAACGGATCAATTTTGGAATATGAAGAAGAAGCAAAACAGCTGCCTTCTGGTATAACCGCACCTGCGAGGCTTGGGCCGCAGAAGCGGCCATGGGGGACGCAGATGCGGTGTTGGGCTAGAAGTGAAGAGACCGCAGATGCGGTCATATAGCCGCAGAAGCGGGACTGCACCTGTGGTTGGTGAGGGCAGAAGCGGAAAGGGCAGCCTGATGAGAAACCGCAGGAGCGGTAGTGGGGCCGCACCTGCGAAATCGCAAAAGCGGTCAAGTGACCGCATGTGCGGAAATGCTGGAGGCAGTGAGGTTCTTTAAATCGTTGGTTTGGCTCATTTCAACCCCATTCTTCCATGGGAGCCGATTTTGGAGCAACATTGAGGTGCCATTTTCACCACCAAGCATGAGGTAAGTGGTTTATACTAGTTTGAGTTAAATACATTGATTAAGTATATGTTTTAACATAGAGATTAGTAGAAATTTGGGATGTTGAGGGAAACCTAGAAATTGGGTATTCTTGGATTTTGACAATGATTTTGGATATGAAATTTAGAGTAAATTATATATTTGAGTTCGTGAGGTTATGGGTAAAGTTTATCTTCCAAAAATTTTGGAATCCGGGCACGTGGGCCCGAGGGAGATTTTGTCAACTTTTCAATACGAAGTTGGGAATTTATATAAATTGAATTGTTATAAGTATTAGAGTATATTTTCATTGGTTTGCCCATTATTTGGCTAGTTTGGGAGCGTTGGCATCGATTTGAGTCATCGGAAGGGCGTGGATTGCCGGTCATGTAACTTCGGAGCGAGGTGAGTCTCCTTTCTATCCTTGTAAGAGGGAATTGTCCCCGTGGGTGAATTAATTGGACATGTGCTTCTATTTGTGGGGGCTACGTACGCACGAGGTGACGAGAGTCCGTGCGTAGCTACTATTATGCCTATGTCCGGGTAGTCCTAGGTTACATCATGCTTTGTTGATATTGTTGTTGATCAATGTTATTATTGCCTTGAGAAGAAATAAGATTGAGGTTGCGTAATATTTGTGTTGAAAGGTATTTTCATTGAGGAATTTAAGAATTTAAGTGTTACCATTAAACTTAGTACTTTCAAAAAGAATTGGGGAAAATTACCTTAAAAGCTTCACGTTGAATTGTCTATATTTTTGAAAAGGATCAAGAAAAGGATTTTGATTTATTAATAAATTTATATTTGACCACGTCGCATGTATGATTTGCGAGCGGGGAAATTCCTTAAATTTATATTTGACCGTGTCGCATGTATGATTCGCAAGCTGGGAAATTCCTTAAATCTATATTTGACTGCGTCACACGCATGATTCGCGAGCGGAGTATTTACTTCTACTACTCTCATGGGAGCGGGCCGATCGCCTCGGCAGGTTAATAGATGTATCTATGGTTCGCGCCGTTCGAACCTCGGCAGTGCACAGTTTACTTTTATGTTGGATTGGGCCGTACGCCTCAGCATTTCCTATATATATACCTAAGTATTAGACTCATGGAATCGTGCGTAAAACTAGAAGCCGGTGTATATGAGAGATTTTTTCCTGAATTGAATCTTGATAATTTCCTTGATGGAATCCACTATAATTGTACATGTATGCTCCGGTTACGGAGGGAACTTGTTAGCTTAAAACTTGAGTAAAATTATGAAGAAGGGGGATGGTATTATTGTGTTTTATACATGTTTGTTTCATATATTCGCCCTATTTCATACTTATTCACTTCTTTACTATAATGATATTATTGGACCATTAGTAAGTGTCGAAGTCGACCTCTCATCTCTACTTCTTCGAGATTAGACGGGATACTTACTGAGTACGCGTTGTTTTTTGTACTCATGCTACACTTGTTGTGCATTTTTGTTGCACAGGCACACGTACCTCTAGTGGCCTAATGGGCGTAGCAGCATGGATGATACAGAGACTTATGTGAGCTGCATCTCTCAACACGACCCGCAACCAGCAGAGTCTCTTTCAGTGTATTATATTTACTTTTTGTCCAAGTTTGTACTCCGGACAGCTATTGTACTTTATTAGATTTCCTAGTAATTGCTCATGCACTTGTGACACCGGGTTCTGGGATGATTTCGGGATTATTCAGTAAATAAATTTTGTAAAGACTTCATTATTCATCCATTGAAGTTTTTTATTCATTGTTTAAGTGTTTAGAAGAAATGATTCGAGAATATTAAAATGAGAATTTACTAGTAATATGGTGTTGGCTTGCCTGACAGTAGTGTCCGGCGCCATCACGACCCTTTTAATGGACTTTCGCTCGTGACAACATGGTATCAGAGCACTAGGTTTCCTAAGGTCACACGAGTCATGAGCAAGTCTAGTAGAGTCTCGCAGATCGGTACGAAGACGTCTGTGCTTATCTTCGAGAGGCTACAAGACCATTAGGAGCAATTCCCTTCTTGATTCCTCATCGTGCGGTTTGATTCCTTTGAGGCTTATGCCTTTGTTTCTTTCCTACTCAATCTTATGCGACGTAAATCGCTTGTTATCGACCGAGAATTGAGGAATTGTAACGGTACTATAGATGTGGTGCGGGATGTTTCTCCCTGCGTGGTTGTTGGGGTTATTCTCGTCGCCTTACGGAAGGATATTTTTGTCGTTTTAGCTTAGTAGTTATACTTCTAAGAGCTTTAAGGCTATGCACCGGTTGCTATGATGCTTATGAACGGTTACCGCGCAAATGATGTGATGGTAGGATGCTTGCCTATGTGTCGAGGCAGTGAGTGACTTGAAAGGAGGTTTTCTCAGAGCACGATTCAGAGATTTAATGTTTTATTTTCGGCGGAGGGAGGACAAACGGATTATGAATGTTCAGGTTCGGGTTGACGGAGTAACCATCTATTGGTTAAAGTGCTACAGAGTTATATTCTGATTTAAGGCAAAGGTGGGGCAGCGAAAGATGAGGATGGACATGTGGGAAGTTTCTTGTGGTGATAAAACTCCTGGAAGGCAAAGTGTGGGGGACAGGAGTAGAGTAGTTGCTTAAAGGACTGAGTTGACCAAAGTGGGAGAGTGGCAGAGTAGTATATGGGTGTAGTGGCAGGATAACTACACGCCTTAAGGAAGTTTGGAATGATCTGGGAATGATAGTGGACGGTGGTTCGGTCTATGGGCTTAATTTGAATTAATGGCTATTATATGGCGGGAGATTGGATGCAACAGAAAGGGAGTTTCTTGATGCGAAGAAGGATTTAATATAACTTTGAATTGGAAGATATTGTCGCACATTTAGTTGATGTCCATAAGACGTGAACGGACTAGTACAGTTGGTGAATGAGCACGGGCTCAGGATGGGATATTGATGTCGTAGTGATTGTACCCGTGCAGCAACGTTGGAAAATGTCGGCGTGTAATTTACACAGGTGAGTTATCTCCTGTGAGAAGGTTAGCGGTCGCGTGGTGTTGACGAAGCTTACGCGAAGAGTTCTACCAGCGATACGGTAAGAGGTCGGATAGGTGAATGAAGTCAGTGATTCAGAGTGTTCATGAAAGGTCAAACAAAAGGATTTAAAGGAATTTGGCGAGTTGGTGGTGCAAGATCATGTCAATGATGAAGAAAGAATCTTGATGGGTTCCGGAGTTGTGTAATTGTGGCTTCAAGCTAAGTTGGAGAGTCCCACCGCCTACGATTGGGTTGCATGGTTATCTTCTTGTGAGGTTTCGGGTTATCGGCGTATTGGTAAGTTATTTGGGCTAAGGGAAAAGAACATAAGTGGTAATTTGATCAAAGGAATTGATAAAGGCGTGTTATAGTTGGCCTTATTGACTCATGATCAGGCTTTGGGAAGCGATTCAGTCGGGTGCTTCATTGAGATGGGTGTTCATGTGCCAGCGGAGCCTCGGAGTTGATTATATTAGGGATCAAGCCAGAGTGGCTGACTCCCAACAACGGTCCTAAGATTCGAAGGTTAAAAATGCGGTGCCTAAGGATTCAAGCCCACAGTAAGGTTAAGAATCGAGCTTTTGTAGCAGATTATGATAAGAGGCTTGGAATGTTCTATGACATTTTCGACTTGCGGTGTATCATTGGGAGGAAAAAGAGAAAAAGACTTCGTATTCGTAGGTGAATTATCAGAATGGGTGTGTCAGTTGAAGATGTGAATGTGCATGCAAGGAGGGTATGAAACGATTCGTGGGTTTGGAGACAATGTGGTCTCACGGAATGGAGTCACTCAAGGTGAGTGTGGATTTAGGTTGGTGATGTAAGGAATGGAGCTATTATTATCTCTAAGGCAAGTTAAGGATGAATTAGAAGAAGCTAGATTGGTTATCCATGGTTGAATTGGTATAATGGTGACGGTGATCAGTTCCTTTAGCGTGATTAAGTTATGCATGTGATTTGTGGCGGTACGTGCGAGGCTCGACGGTTGCGGTAATTGATTTTATTTGCCAGTATTCAAGTATTATGGCATGTTATGTGTAGGCGGATCACGGAGGGGTTACGGTGATCTAGACCACTAGTGGAGGATTTGAATGTTCTAAGGTTATGAAAAATTACTCGCGTGATGCTATGGTTCTCTTAGAATGAGTTAAGTAAAATGTTTCTGTATGATGAAGTCCTATTAGTGGTCCAGGAGTTATGATGAAATTCTTATACTGTCGCATATTGGCATGTTAGGTGCAGTGAGCGGTATGAGAAAAAAATTAAAAGTGAGGAACCGAGGTTACGGTTCGGTGATTGGCAAGGATATCACGAGCTCGGATGAGCAGGAAAGGGATTTGAATGTTTAGAGTAAGCTGGTATTGTCTTCAGCGTCACCTGAGATTAGTGTTTTGTGAAAGAGGCTGTGCAACCTGGTTATGGATTCTTGATTTGCTTTACTGCGTTAGTGCAGCCGGTGGTATGGATGTGCAAACTTGTTATCTGGTGTGGAAGGTCGTGGGAGCGTGTCACATGGGGAGATTGTATAAATATGACATGTAGTCACCTGGTTGACTTGAAATTTGAACCAAGTATGGAGGTTGTGGTAATGTCGCTAATTTGAGAATTTATGCCTAAAGGGCACTCGGTTTATTGGGTTGTGGACTATGGAGGTTTACTCTGGTTATGATGGTTGTTCTTGTGAGTTATAGGAAAAAGGGGTATTCATGGACCCTCGGAAGGTTATTTGTCTAGTGCGGTGCGATCAGAATCGGCTTGAGGTTTGTGGGTAGATTTAAACATGAAGGTGGGCTCTATATTAGGCCAGATGTGTTCATTTTGGCATAGCGCTCCTTATGAAGGAGTATTCGGACGTTGGATGCTATTACGTCGTCGGCTATTTCATGTAATGTTATATTATGCCGTATGGGTCGAGAAACGGCTTGATAAATTTCTTATGTATTGAGGTTCCGCGTTGCGAAGGTATTATGTGAGCAGGATGGCCCTCGAGATTCAGATCATATATCACACCTTAGATGTGCTTGATTTTTGTAGCGTATAGCGCTATATGTCTCCCCAGGAATGGTATTATGCACTTAGTGTGCTCGTGGCCGATATTCGGTATTTTGTAGTAATGAGCGCTCTAGCTCGATATGTATCTCCTTATATGGATTTTATGTGTGGATCAGGTGGCACGCTGCCACGGGTATGTTGTTTGGATCGGGTTGCACGCCGCAACAGTATGATGTTGAGTTCAGTCCCCTATATTCTAATTTTTGTGTGTTTTGCTTCCCATTTCCGGAGGAAGGCTTATATTAGTTGCATGAGTTGAGTAGTCCCTTCCAGAGTTCGTTTTCCTTATGTATCACATTCGAGTTGGTAGCCTATTGGCGCATTTTGGCATCATATGAGACTTTTGGTCGTGTCTGGGGTGGCTTACTGCCTGAGCAGCTTATACCGGGTGAGATAAGATTATTGGATCTAGGATCAGTGCAATCGAATTATATGAAGTATATTAAAGAGCAAATACCATTATTGGTTCAGATGAGGTAATGATCCTTGTCAGGAGTATAGACTCAATGATATGTTGACTCGGCAGTTGGTAATGAATTTCTACACATCTCCTCCATCGTAGCAGTATTACAAAAGTTGGGACAGGGTTATATATATCATGAGGTGCATTGTGAGCATCAGATTCGGGAAAACTCGGTTATTATGATTAGAGAAGGTTACTATGGTCCGTAAATGATGTGGTGCGTGGTGAGAATTTAGCAAAGGTATGCAATCATGTTCTGGTACATCGTGCAGTGATTGATACGGTATTCGTAGGTTAGAAGCAGGCCTGGCAGAGAATTTGGGGTGTTGGAACTGGGTTCTAAGCTTATTTGTTTGAATAAAGAGAATATCTTCAGATTTGATCGAGTTAATGTGCTCAACTGAGCTGTGGTAGCACGGGAAGGTGCAAAAGGTGATAAACAGTGATTCCGGACAACTCCAGTGCAGTTCTCAGTACGTTCGAGGACGAACGTATGTTTAAGTGGAAGAGAGAATGTAACGACCCGACCGGTCATTTTGAGCTCTAGCGCGTTCTTTGGCGGTTTGAGGCCATGAGCAGCTTCACTTAAGGTATTATGACTTGTGCGTATAATCGGAATTGAATTCCGGGAATTTTTGGAGTTGATTTGGAAAGAAAGCTCATTTCGAAAGCGTTAAGTTGGAAGAATTGACTAAGATTGGGTTTTTGAGTAAACGACTGCGGAATCGGGATTTGAAGGTTCCAGCAGGTTCGTGTGATGATTTTGGACTAGGGCGTATGTCCGGATCGGGTTTTGCATGACCCGAGAGCGTTTCGGCGCCTATTGTGTAAGTTAGACTTTTGGAAGAATTTCATAAGTTTGGGTTGAAGTGCATTTCAGTGTTATCGATGTCCGTTTGGGATTCCGAGCCTGGGAATTGCTCCGTGTGGTGATTCTGGTATTGGGAGCGCGATCGGAAGTGGATTTGGAGGTCCGTAGGTCATTTTGGAGTAATTTGGCGTAAGTTAGAATTTGGAGGTTTTTGAGAAGTTTGACCGGAAGTGGACTTTTTGATATCGGGGTCGGATTCCGATTCCGGAAGTTAGAGTAGGTCCGTAATGTCGAATACGACTTGTGTGCAAAATGTGAGGTCAATCGAAGGTGATTTGATAGGCTTCAGCATCGAATGAAGAAGTTCGAAGTTCTAAAGTTCATCAAGTTCGAAATGGAGTGTGATTGGTGATTTTAGCGTTGTTTGATGTGATTTGAGGCCTCTAGTAGGTCCGCGTTATGCTATGGGACTGATTAGTGTGATTGGACGGGGTCCCGGGGGCCTCGGGTAGATTCCGCATGGTTAACGGATCAATTTTGGAATTTGAAGAAGAAGCATAACAGCTGCCTTCTGGTGTAACCGCACCTGCGAGGCTTGGGCCGCAGGTGCGGAGCCACAGAAGCGGCCATGGGGGACGCAGATGCGATGTTGGGCTAGAAGTGAAGAGACCGCAGATGCGGTCATATAGCCGCAGAAGCGGACCGCAGCTGCGGCTGGTGAGGCGCAGAAGCAGAAAGGGCAGCCTGATGAGAAACCGCAGGAGCGGTAGTGGGGCCGCACCTGCAGAGCCGCAGAAGCGGTCAAGTGACCATAGGTGCGGAAATGCTGGAGGCATTGAGGTTCTTTAAATAGGGAATTTGGCTCATTTCAACCCCATTTCTTCCATGGGAGCCGATTTTGGAACAACTTTGAGGTGTCATTTTCACCACCAAGCATGTTGCAAGTGGTTTATACTAGTTTGAGTTAAATACATCGATTAAGTATATGTTTTAACATGGAGATTAGTAGAAAGTTGGGATTTTGAGGGAAACCTAGAAATTTGGTTTTCTTGGATTTTGACCATGATTTTGGACATGAAATTGAGAGTAAATTATATATTTGAGTTTGTGAGGTCATGGATAAAGTTTATCTTCGAAAAATTTCGAAATCCGGGCACGTGGGCCCGAGGGCGATTTTGTCAACTTTTCAATGCGAAGTTGGGAATTTATATAAATTGAATTGTTATAAGTATTAGGGTATATTTTCACTGGTTTGCCCATTATTTGGCTAGTTTTGGGAGCGTTGGCATCGATTATAGTCATCGGAAGGGCGTGGAATGTCGGTTATGTAACTTCGGAGCGAGGTGAGTCTCCTTTCTAACCTTGTAAGAGGGAATTGTCCCCATAGATGAATTAATTGGATATGTGATTCTATTTGTGGGGGCTACGTACGCACAAGGTGACGAGAGTCCGTGCGTAGCTACAATTATGCGTATGTCCGGATAGTCCTAGGTTACATCATGCTTTGTTGATATTGTTGTTGATCGATGTTATTGTTGCCTTGAGAAGAAATAAGATTGAGGTTGCGTAATATTTGTGTTGAAAGGTATTTTGATTGAGGAATTTAAGAATTTAAGTGTTACCGTTAAACTTAGTACTTTCAAAAAGAATTGGGAAAAATTAACTTAAAAGCTTCACGTTGAATTGTCTCTATTTTTGAAAAGGATCAAGAAAGGAATTTTGATTTATTAATAAGTTTATATTTGACCGCGTCGAATGTATGATTCGCGAGCGGGGAAATTCCTTAAATTTATATTTGACCGTGTCGCATGTATGATTCGCGAGCGGGAATATTCCTTAAATCTATATTTGACTGCGTCGCACGCATGATTCGCGAGCGGGGTATTTACTTCTAATACTCTCATGGGAGGGGGCCGATCGCCTCGGCAGGTTAATAGATGCATCTATGGTTCGCGTCGTTCAACCCTCGGCACTGCACAGTTTACTTTATGTTGGATCGGACCGTACGCCTCGGCATTTCCTATATATATACATATGTATTATACTCATGGAATAGTGCGTAACACTTCGCCAGAAGCCGGTGTATATGAGGGATATTTTTCCCTGAATTGAATCCTGATAATTTCCTTGACAGAATCCACTATAATTGTACATATATGCTCCGGTTACGGAGGGAACCTTCTGAAAACTTGAGTAAAATTATGAAGAAGGGGGATGGTATTATTGTGCTTTATACATGTTTGTTTCATATATACGCCCTGTTTCATACTTATTCACTTCTTTACTGTAATGATATTATTGGACCATTAGTAAGTATCGAAGTCGGCCTCTTGTCTCTACTTCTTCGAGATTACGGGATACTTACTGAGTACACGTTATTTTTGTACTCATGCTACACTTGCTGTGCATTTTTGTTACACAGGCACACGTACCTCTAGTGGCCTAATGGGCATAGCAGCATGGATGATACGGAGACTTAGGTGAGCTGCATCTCTCGAGACAACCCGCAGCCAGCAGAGTCTCTTTCAGTGTATTATATTTACTTTCTGTCCAAGTTTGTATTCCGGACAGCTATTGTACTTTATTAGATTTCCTAGTAATTGCTCATGCACTTGTTACACTGGGTTCTGGGATAATTTCGGGATTATTCAGTAATTAAATTTTGTAAAGACATCATTCTTCATCCAGTGAAGTTTTTTATCCATTGTTTAAATGTTTAGAAGAAATGATTCGAGAATATTAAAACAAGAATTTACTAGTAATATGGTGTTGGCATGCCTGACAGTGGTGTCCGACGCCATCATGACGCTTAATGGACTTTCGGTCGTGACAATATATATATATATATATATATATATATATATATATATATATATATATTTAAAAACATACGTCATCATCATCATATCGTACCCGGCCATCATAAGGCTCGGTAGAATCGTAACCGACTATGTGGAGCTCGACAAAGCCCAACTGATCAGTGGCTGCACAATAGGTGTCGTACCTAGCCGACTATAGCGCGGCTCGGTAGAGTAAAATAGATACATATATATAATGCATGATAGACTCATTGGAATCACATTCTGAACCTTTCGGAGTGACGTAAGGTCGGTAACCTCCGTACATGTTGTTAGGACTAACACTTTATCATGGATCTTATAAGAATCAGGAAGTACCAACATAGATAACATATGAATAAGAGAAGCAACATCAACATCAATCGTTCCATAAGAAGGGAAACAATGTAAGTACTACTAGCTTCTAAGAGTGGAGTATCTTTGGAAGCTCGTTCATTATATTATGTACAATCGGATTCGTGAAAAAGAAGGAAATGAATAGCCTCACATACCTTGTATATACTGTCCAACCTCAAGCTATGCAAATGTCACGACTCATGAGTCTACAACAAGAGAAATGACATTGTTATCGTTTAAGCGTCGTAACTATTATATATCGACCGCAACCTATTTTAGGATGAAACGGGCAGCACCTCCCCTATTTATATGACTTCCCACAAGTTAAAAAATCACGAAACAGCGCAATCAACATCAACAATAATCATATTGAGCCTCCCAAAACGGTCTGCCAACCAACGACATTACTAACAAGCCTTTCGATAGATAACTCACAAGTTCTAGCTTCAACGACTTAGCCGCAACTTAGATAATCTTAAATACATGTAGAGTAAGAGGTTCCTTACCTTTAAACAGATAAAAGAACTCCAATTTGACCTTAATTCACCACGAAATATCCTTCCAATGTTGTCACAAGAACAAAGACGTGAAACTAGCAATCAATTCGGGTTCTTCAACACTAGAATCACTTTGGAAGACTTGAAATTATCTAGGGTTGATATTAAAAACTTGAGGGAGTACTTTACAAAACTTAAACCAACCTCCCACATGAGCTGGAATCACACAAAAATCATCAACAACAAGAAGAACAAGAAACTTACTAGCGCCACGGGATTCCCAACACTTGATTTGTGTTGTTTGCCCTTTGTTTGTGTCTTGGATCATGAGAGAACCTTGAGAGAGTTTTTAGGTGTCTAGGGTCTGAAGAGAGTGAAAAAGAATGAAAACGGGTCTAAGGCGGATGATATATATCAATCTATATCAACCGCCTATGTAGGCTCCATAGAGAGCTGCTTGCGCAGTCTCGCGAAAATACTATATCTCTCTACTCCGACATCGTATCGACGAACGGTTTGACCCCAACCTACTACCCTCCCCCTCCCTTACCCATTTCTTCTCATATAATGTTTGCCTAAATTATATATTTTAAAAAATATGCTTTCTGCTATCTAACCAAACACCAAAAAATAAGTAAAAAAAATTTACTTATTTTTCAAGAAAATATTTTCCAAGGAAATATTACCTTCATACCAAACACACCCTATGTGTTACAAGTGCAGAACTTGGGAGAGACATTATAACATCCTGTCCTGCCCATATATCCCATGCACACTCCTTGCCACCATCATAGATTAACATTTCCTTTCTTTTTTCTTATCATTTCAAATTGGGTTTTATTGTCATTTCGAATTATCTTCTTATCAATTAGGTCGTAGCTCCACGCTGGATCGGGCTAAACATTCCATATGAGCTCTCGTTAAGTAAAGTTACTGATTCTTTTTTCTTTGGAGTTTTTACCTAGCTATATTATAATAGAAACTTATTTATCACCTTTTTTTAGGTTTCTTATTAATTACTTTGTATATCTATATTTACTAGTTATATACAAAACCATAAAAAAGAAGAAATTCAAGATCCCTTAAATCTAGCTTATTAGTTACATGACACTCAACCTCCATTTCCAGTAATTCCTCCTACATTTAAGATTCTTTCCTTTTCCAAAGGATTACAAAAACATCTTTTCTCTTTCTTAACAATTACCCAAAATTATTCTTACCCAGAGAGAGTACAGTCTTTAGAAACAACAGGTTGGGAAAGCAAGAGAACGCTTCGCGTATAGTAAGAAATCTCGCTTACCAAAATCTTGCTTACCAAAAGTTATCCCCCCCCCCCCTCCCCCAAATTGCAGATTCTTTTCCTCTTTCAAAACTTTTGAAATTCAATTTCTCTCTTTCTTACTAATCACCCAAAATCTCTATTTCTTATTGATACAATACGACGAAATTCGAAATATTGCTCTAGAATCAAGTTGTGGGTAAATTTTGAATCTTGTTTTCTTTCTTTCTAAAATCTTTATTGTATGTGACTTCTATATGATACATCAATACCCAAAATGATACTCAATACAATACTAATATAATTATAATACAATCATATTAAATTTTTAGTGTAGAGTTGTAATTGAAACTTGAAGAAGATGAAGATTATAATTGTGTCACAATTTTTCAGAAATGTATCGCGATTGTATTATAATTGTTGCGGGACTTGTATTACAAATGTATGATAACTGTATATTATTATGGTAGTTGTGCGTCGTGACGAATTTCATAGTTTGTATCACAAGTATGATAATTATATATTAATTTATTAGCATTGTATCAGGTATTATTTTGGGTATTAATATACCGGATACAAGTTAGATACAATTGTGATACAGGTATGATACATTTATATTTTAGGTATTGATGATTCTGATACAATTCAAATACAATTATGATACAGTTATCATACCATTATCATAAAATTTTAGAATATTTTTTAATAATATAAAGCTGTCAGTAATGGTGGAAAAAGAGAAGATGGAGACTCTGAACGTAGATTAAGGTATTTTGATGTAAAAAAAAAAGGAGAGAGAAGATGAGAGGGAAAAAAAGGAAAGGATATAATTGAATCCCTTAAGTGAAGGCACTAATAATGGAGTGAGAGTCTTTTAATAAGTAATACATACAATTTGTAAGAAAAACCTAAATACTTATAAAAAATTGCAAAACATAGAAAACATAAGTAATTAAGTTTATAATATAGTATATCCAGGTAAAAATCCATTTTTCTTTGGGGAGGTAGATGGGCTAAGAGTTCAAGAGTAAAATGGTTGTGTCCTTGTAAATCACAAAAATGCAATAATATTATGTTAACTAATGGGCTCAATTTTCACCTCACCATCCAGCCCTGCCCAACAAAAGAAGAGTCCAATGATATAATCAAATCTAGAGGTATCAGATATGCGAATTGGATTAAATTTAGGCGGATCAAATGGATTAAGTTTTAAAGAACGAGAAATTTTCATAAAGCACTATCTTTTAGTAGTAATTAGCCATCTATCTATAGATACCATTTGCTATATTACGGATTATAGATACCTTTTCTGTGGTTATAAGATGTATTTGATTTATTTAAGCTATTGTATTCATGAATACAGTAGCAAAAATAAGCGTGAATCAGGGAAGTCCAGTTAATCAGTTGTTGTATTCGAGTGTATTCGACGGTATTCATGGAGTGAAACGTGGGATTACAGCTGGACAGATTATTGTATTCGACTGTATTCACGGCGTGAAATAGGGGATTACACTATTTTTAAAACGGAAAGTGAATCAATTAACATAATAGACTCCTAATATAACTCAACAAACTCAATTATAACACACAAATTTTGTATCTTCAGTTATAAAAAAGATTCTCAACAGAAAAATACACCAAAAACATAGCAATCTTCAGAGAAATTATATAATACATTTGAATACATAAATAATATTAATTAAAAAAAATACATGAATGCATTCATGGGATATAGCGAAACAGTGAATACAATGAAATACATAGAATACGGCGGGATACATTGAAATACAATTAAAAAAGACAATGAATACAATGAATACATAGAATACAGCGAGATACATTGAAATACAATGGGAAAAAAGACAATGAATACAATGAAATACATAAAAATACAGCGAGATACATTCAAAATTATTAACAGAAAATTCAAGTTGCTCAGCCCCCAACTCCGTCGTCTTTGTTCAAGAATAACCCTAATGTCATCTCGTTGAAGCAGCATCAGTATCCAGTCCTCGCTCGTCATCACCGTTGCCTCCGGTTGCCGACTATTAGCATATAATTACCAGCGAAATAACGGAGGTTTTTATTGATCCGATATGTTGCATCAGAGAATGTGGCACGCCACTGGCCGTGAAATCGAGCGCCACTACGGTGCTGACGCCGCCCAATTTCTCCTTATTGAAGGCGGCATCTCGGGTCCATTCAAAAATGGTGAAGAAAATGTTAGAAATAAATATGGTAGAGGCAAAGAGAAGAAGAAGGGTATGTGGGGGCTGATTAAGGCATTGAGTTGCAGCGGTGGTGCCTCCTACGAGGCACAATCAATTGTCAAGGCCTCCATTGGTTGCATTTCACTTGTCTAATATGAAAAGAAGATCGTTCAAGATTAATTTCATTGGCAATGTCAAATACAACCCAACTTTTGATCTATACATAATCATCTAGCATTAGTCGGCAGAGAGAGAGGGAGAATAGATATGGGGTAGGGGATAGGAGAAATTTGAGGGGATATGAGAGAGAAAAATAATACAAAGCTTATTTATGGCTTAAGGGTGGAAGTAACCATAAATAGATATTTGGCTATAAAAAATCAAAAGGTATCTATGGAATATAATTTTTTAAAAGGGTATTTATTTAAAATGAATTAGGTATCAACCTTTGCTATAGGAGGTAACTATTCCAATTTTGTTTGGTCTTAATTAAAAAGGCCCAATTTCGGATAGCCAAAAGATATTGAGCTCATACCCATTCCCCATCCCTATAAAATAATGCCTAAATCCTAGACTTCCTAGAAATCGGCAGACCTCCCCAAAACAAAAAATCTCGATCCCCACTCTCTTGAACAAAAAAGAACGGCAGCCCTTCTGTGCCCTCAAGTTCCTTGAGGAGATTGCCTGCAAAAACAGACAGCTTGTTGTGATTTGTAGGCATGGTTGCATTTGGTGGTGGATTTTGAATTAAATTTTTCTTTAGTTTATTCTTGTTGATCTTGTTATGGGAGCATTTATATTTTCTGTTTATTAGTTTATCATCTGTAGGGATGATCATTTCTTTTCAATAAAATCTGGGAGGTGCTACTATGATTTAATGTGATAGAGATTGGTCTGTTCTAATCAATCTCTCTCAGATTTTAACTTATATTATTCTTCTTTCAAGCATTATCTCTATTTTTCTATTATTCTTCTTTCTTTGGATAATTCTATCTCGATATATACCAGCATGAAACATACTTTAAAAAATTGCAGAACTTAAAAGGTTCGTAAGTCAACTCCATTTCTTTCTTTTGGGCTTTTCGCAATAGAAGTAGACCATATCTCGTTCACCTCTTGCTGGCAAGCCCCCCAAAAAAACAAATAAACTTGAACATTGACATGGTCTCCAATTAAAAGGCAGTGGTGTTCTTACAAGAAAGAAGCTTTAAAATCTGCGGTCATCTACTAGTAGAAGTATTGAACTTCTGACAGAACTTCATTACAAATCTGGATGGCACCGTTACAATCTTAAACGCAAGGAGATTGACGGCCACTCAATTTCGCCGCTAATTACAGTGGAGGTGAGTGTGTTCAACTCTGTGGAGCTGCGCGTGGTGGTGTTTGTGTACAACTTCAGAATCGATCAGGTGTTAGGAGTTGGAACATTTTCCGGTGTCGATTCGAGGTACCGATTTGCAATTTCGTCGTTTCGGTTCAAGGATTGTTGCTTTGTTTAGCCCGATTGACTTGCAATTTTCAGCTTTGTTCATCAATAAAAGGTCCACTTCTTAATTTTCATTCTCATTTTATTCTTTTACGATAGCTTGGTGCGCGTGGTAGTTGATTTGTGATTATACGTCGTTTGAGTAGCATGTCTTAGTTTTCCTTCAAATTGTTTTTAATTAGTTTTTATTTCGATTGTGAATTATGTAGTCTTGTTTCTTGAATAAATGCTTTTAATTGGATAGATGGAAAAATTGGAGTTGTTTCTTTCTTGGCAAGAAATGAGAATGGGCCATAAGGTGGGTCTTGAACCATAAAGAATCCGGCCAAATAATAGATCATGTTAGCTAGTATATTTGCTCCCCAATAATATCTTGTTCATAAATTTGGCATCACAACAACCTCAAAGATTAGGAAAATAATTACATGCGCTAGTTGCTTTAGGCGCATTATAATAAATCATCATAGCTACGGGTACGGTTCCCGTGATGTAGTTATGATACATAATTTTCAAATTCGGGGTACATTTATGTCCCGGCCACAACAACTAATAATGTTAATAATTTAAACATGTTGTAAATCGTGGCTACGGTTCCCGTGACATGATTCCCAATGTTTACCAAACAAACAAGTGCACGACAATCGTAACTTGTTCCAACCAATTCCATAAAAATAGTTAAAAGCGGTTATAGAGCTAAAAATGCACAATAGGTTAAACATGTAGTAAATCAGATAATAGGCCAATTATTAATAGTTTAAGCGACCGTGCTAGAACCACAAAACCCGGGAATGCCTAACACCTTCTCCCGAGTTAACAGAATTCCTTACTTAGAATTTCTGGTTCGCAAATTTTTGAATAAAGTCAAATTTCTCCTCGATTTGGGATTTAAAATAGACCGGTGACTTGGGATACCAAATAAATTATCCCAAGTGGTGACTCTGAAAAATTAAATAAAATAATCTCATTTCGAATAATGTCTCACTTCAGTTGGAAAAACTCCCTTATATCCCCTCTCGGGCGCGGTAAAAAAAGGAGGTGTGACATCTATCATATGGGAAATTTGGGTAGAGAGCATGTTCATACATAAGATAAAGATATATGGGGATAAAGGATCACCCTGTCTTATACCTCTACTAGGAGAGAAGTATGTGCTAGTGCTACCGTTTATTAGAACGGAGATTCTACTGGTCGTCACACATGTCATTATGAGCTTTAGGATTTTCGGGGGTAATTTAAAATGGCATAGAGTTTTTTAAATAAAAGATCATTCCAGATGGTCAAAAGCCTTTTCAAGATCTATTTTTAGGATCATATTTGATTTTGTGCTTTTATATTGTTGATTCTTAAGATAAGCTCTTGGATAGCAATGATGTTATCACTAGCATAACATTGTAACTACTGGAAGTTGATACTCCTTTTACTACTGTCCATTAGCATGAAAATACAGAAGTTAGATGATATAAAAGATAACGTACCACTTGTTGGGTTTCACATTTTCTTTCAAAAGAGGAAAGGATAATAAAGAGTTTAAACTTTATTAGAGCTCGTTTGGACATGCAAAATTTTTCTTTTTTTCAATTTTTTTTTTGAAAACAATATTTGGTTATCCCCTTCTTATCATTTTTTCCTTTTTCATTTGAAAATCCATTTTCAAATTTGAAAAACTGGTTGTCACCACTTTTTCAATTGAAAATGGAAATTTGCTAGTTTTTAGTTTTACCAATTTACCCTATATTTTTAAAATTAATAAAATGACCCCATCAATTTTTCATCTTTGGCAGATTCATCTTTGGCGACTGATGGTGGAACATCAGTCCTAGTTGATTTTGCATCTTCTATGTATTGCAGTAAAGCAGAATATGATAACTGTTAAACAATAACATTTTGATTGTTTATTTCAAGTAGGATAATCAAATTGGGGTAATTTTGATATTTTTACAAGTTGTGGGGCATAAATCATGTTTCATGATTTTGAAATAAAAGACATCCAAATATATTGCAAAAATTATAACCAAACACAACTTCATCTTCAATTCAAATTTTAGCGAAATTCCAAATGAAAAAAAAAAAAATTGAAATTCATGTCCAAACGCCTACTTAGTATCATGACATTCCTTTCCCTTTTTCCCTCTCCCTTTCCTAATCTAATTTTTAAAAAAATAGGAAGGATAAGTTAGGACATACTGGGCATATTGAGTTATAATCCATTATTTAGCATATTTTTACCTACATATTGATCCAAGTAAATTTTGGGTAGATTAAGTTATGATTCTTTAAAGGAATAGTTACCTCCTATAGCAAAGGTTGATACCTAATTTATTTTAAATAAATACTCTTTTAAAAATTATATTCCATAGATGCCTTTTGATTTTTTATATCCAAATATCTATTTATGGTTACTTCCTACCCTTAAGCCATAAAATAAGCTTTGTATTATTTTTCTCTCTCATATCCCCTCAAATTTCTCCTATCCCCTACCCCATATCTATTCTCCCTCTCTCTCTGCCGACTAATGCTAGATGATTATGTATAGATCAAAAGTTGGGTTGTATTTGACATTGCCAATGAAATTAATCTTGAACGATCTTCTTTTCATATTAGACAAAGTGAAATGCAACCAATGGAGGCCTTGACAACTGATTGTGCCTCGTAGGAGGCACCACCGCTGCAACTCAATGCCTTAATCAGCCCCCACATACCCTTCTTCTTCTCTTTGCCTCTACCATATTTATCTCTAACATTTTCTTCACCATTTTTGAATGGACCCGAGATGCCGCCTTCAATAAGGAGAAATTGGGCGGCGTCAGCACCGTAGTGGCGCTCGATTTCACGGCCAGTGGCGTGCCACATTCTCTGACGCAACATATCGGATTAATAAAAACCTCCGTTATTTCGCTGGTAATTATATGCTAATCGTTGGCAACCGGAGGCAACGGTGACGGTGAGCGAGGACTGGATACTGATGCTACTTCAACGAGACGACATTAGGGTTGTTCTTGAACAAAGACGACGGAGTTGGGGGCTGAGCAACTTGAATTTTCTGTTAATAATTTTGAATGTATCTCGCTGTATTTTCATGTATTTCATTGTATTCATTGTCTTTTTTCCATTGTATTTCAATGTATCTTGCTGTATTCTATGTATTTTATTGTATTCATTGTCTTTTGTTTCATTGTATTTCAATGTATCCCGCTGTATTCTATGTATTTCATTGTATTCACTGTCTCGCTATATGCCTGAATGCATTCATATATTTTTTTTAATTAATATTATTTATGTATTCAAATGTATTATATAATTTCTCTGAAGATTGCTATGTTTTTGGTGTATTTTTCGGTTGAGAATCTTTTTTATAACTGAAAATACAAAATTTGTGTGTTATAATTGAGTTTGTTGAGTTATATTAGGAGTCTATTATGTTAATTGATTCACTTTCCGTTTTAAAAACAGTGTAATCCCCTATTTCAGGCCGTGAATACAGTCGAATACAATAATCTGTCCAGCTGTAATCCCACGTTTCACTCCATGAATACCGTCGAATACACTCGAATACAACAACTGATTAGCTGGACTTCCCTGATTCACGCTTATTTTTGCTACTGTATTCATGAATACAATAGCTTAAATACATCAAATACATCTTATAACCACAGAAAAGGTATCTATAATCCGTAATATAGCAAATGGTATCTATAGATAGATGGCTAATTACTACTAAAAGATAGTGCTTTATGAAAATTTCTCAACAAAATTAGCCTCAAATTTCATACTCTTTCTTTTAAAACAAGACCAATAATACTACACCATTTACTAATTAATCCTACTTAGGTAAAATAATTATTAAAAAAAATAAAACTAACCGTTAAAACAAACCTATTTTTTGGTATTTTTCAAATATCATACTAAAAGATAAAAAATTAAATAATTATTGTAAAATTAAGATAATATTTCTGGAATTATTTTTGTATTTTTGAATTTTATGTAAGGTAGATAAATTAAAAGTAACTAGATAAAAATATTAATTAGCTAAATAAGAGAAAATATTTTTTGTAATTTTCATTTTTGTGATAAAATAAAGTAAAAAGGTCAAAATTAGTTGAAATAACTATACTAGACCTAAACTAAATATTTACGCTAAAAATATGTGCAAAATCTTGGGGAGGGTCAAAAATTACATGTCTACAGTAGACATCAATTTGTGGTCCCCAATAAAGCTTGGTAAAAAGAAATACCCAATTTCTCATCTTTTCTATGCAGATGACCTAACTCTAATGTGTAACATGGATAAGAGTTCACCTACAACCATTCTCTCATGTCTTACTCACTTCTGCTCCTTATCGGGCGAAAAAATAAATTACCTAAAATCAAAACTAGTCGTGTCCAAATATTGTCCACCAACAACATCAAGTTACCTATCTAACCTATTTGGCATCAAAATAAGTAAGTCTTTTGGAAAGTATTTAGGATTCTCAATAACCAACACCAAGCCTAAATCATCTCACTACCAATTTATCCTGGATAACATGAATAAGAGACTAGCCCCTTGGAAATCAAATTTCCTCAGTATAGCAGACAGGACAACCCTAGCAAAATTTGTGCTAAATAGTATGCCAATCATGTGATGCAATACAATATGCTACCCTCTAACATTCTCAAACACATTGACAAGATACAAAGAAATTTAATATGGGGTACCACAAATTGTAAAAAGAAACTCCATCTAATTAACTGGAAAACTGTTTCCTCTCCAAAAGACCAAGGAGGTTTGGGTATTCATGCGGCAAAAGATAAAAATCTCGTCAACTTAGCTAACCTAGCTTGGAGATTAATCCAACAAAATCAATCCCCTTGGGTATCTGCCCTCTCTTCCTTGTATGGTCATAACTCAAATTTAAAGAATTGCTCCTTTGTTTGGAAAAGTGTTGTCAAAGGTTGGGAAGTATGTCACAAGGGTATTAACTGGATTCCCAACACTAACTCTAACCTAGGAGTGACTCAAATTGGATTCCACATTTCAATAATCTTAGATCATCTCTTATAGGTCCACTCACTAAAGAGTTTATTAATCTCTCTATACGGGATATTTGGGTTAAAAACAATTGGGACTTTGGAAAATTACCCTTCACCCTCCCTGACTCTTTAAAAATAACATTCTCTCAATCTACCCAAAGTTATACCCCAAAGACACAGCGTCCTGGGCCATGTCTAGTGACGGCAAACTCACATCGAGGAGTTGTTACAACCTTCTATATTCTAACAATCTTTCTATTGCAAATTTCGATTGGATCTGGGCACTCAACTGTCCAAATAAAATAAAAAATTTCCTTTGGAATGTCTTCACAATAAGTTACCAACTCGTGCCTACCTCAATTATATAGGGATCAACATTGACCCTACATGGCCTGTGTGCAAATCTGGTATTGAAAGTATTGAGCATATTTTCACTAAATGCCCAGCCATTTATGAAGTCTGGGATAAATTAGGTTTTAATAGCAGTTCTAATACCACCTCCAACCATTGGCTAACTTCCTTACGAGACTTTCATCCTTCATATTTTCCCAAACTACTTAGCTAGACTGACCTTTTTCCCTTCGTCATTTGGAACATTTGGTTAAATCGTAATAATAATAACGTGGAAAATACTTCTTCAAAATTCTCTAGTAAAAGTTCAGTTATGCTGGCCACCGAATATAAGTTGCTAACTTATCAAAATCAATCGCTTACTAAGAAGCATGTAATAAAGATCTCATGGCACAAGCCAACTGCGGATCAGCTGAAGCTCAACGTAGATGGTGCTTTCAGTAAAAACAATAGCAGGTTTGGGAGGCTATTTCAGGGACAGTCATGGCCATTGGATTCTGGGATATCAACATCATTGCCCAGCTTCAACTCCATTTCAGTGTGAACTGGAAGCTCTAAAGGAAGGGCTAAAAATAGCCTCATGGTTTCAATTCACAGGTGATAGAAACGGACTCTACGGAGATAATCAAATCACTTAACAACGACAATGAATCTAATTATATGACTGTCAACTATTGCAGGTGGCTAATGCACCAACTGAGGGAGACGAAAATAATCCATAACTTCCGAGATGGGAATCAAGTGGCACATGGACTGGCTAAGGAAGCACTGGAAAAGCTCCCCGATCATCAACTACTAGTTAGGCTCCCTAGTACTATCCTAAATAAGGTAGATGCATATAAATTTGACTATGTTTATTTAGTAAAGAAACTACCTACTGTTGTTTTGTGTGATCTTGCCGGTCTGGGCAATATGAATATCCTCAGTTCTACTATCACTGAGGATGATGTAATGAACTATGTTACGTAACTCTATATAAATATCTATCTTTGTTTGTCAAAAAAATGTTATGTTTTGTTCCCCAGAACAACTATTTTTCTTTGACGTGTCAATTGTTTTAACTCAGTGTCGGCTAGTCATGACAAGTAATTTGAAGTTTGATAGTTATCCCCTTATTTTGGTAGGTCATTAAGTTTTGACTCATCAAGTCATTTTGTGTTCAAGCTATTTTTTTTAACTCCTTAAGTAGGTGACAAAATAATGAGTTGATTTTGTCATCTATAACCAAATCTTACTCTTATTATGTTTAACTTTTTTGTTTTTATGCAGGGCGGTGTGTTCATATACTATATACTACGAATTTTATAAGTTAATATCTATTTTATCCTCTCTAGTTCTTTTCATCATCCTTTTTTTCGGGATGCTATATTTGGACGTGCATGAAATGAGAGAGCATTATAAGTTATACTTCCTCTGGTTCTAAGTAATAATTTTACTTTTGGCACATTCATTAAGGAAATACGAATTCCTTGAGAAAAAAAATGTATTCACTAAATTAATATTAATTAGTTATTACCTTGAAATATTGAAATATGTAAATAAAGGCAAATTTTAAAAAAATAAAACTAATTCCTTTTTGATTATGTAAATGGATACTTATTTTAGATCAAAATAAAAAAATAAAATGACAAAATTGTGGATCGATGGGAGTAACGATTAGGAATTAAACAGGTGGAAGATCAAAAGTGTGCATGTAAAAGAAAAGACTACATATGCTTAGAACTTCAAATTTAACAAACAAAAAAAGAACTAAAATAACTGGTGGACAAGAGGTTCATTTATAATTTGAAAAGTCTCACCAGAATAAAATTACCATGACTTAAATTCAAATTTTATTACATAAGAGGATGGGAAAAAAAGACAAAAAAAAAAAAAAGGAGGATAGATCGGCACCCCCTGAATTTGACGATTTTTATTCGATTCACACTTGAATTTTACATTGGCCTAATTATCCATCTCCCTCTCCCTAACTTGGCAATTTAATAGTCGTGATCCTTTTGAAAAATTTTATTTTGTGTCTCACACTATTGACACTAGTTGTATGAGGCCTTTTTTTTGTCTCACAACTGTGTGGTCCCAGAATTTTGTGGACCCAGATGTGTAAGATATGGGTCCACAAATATGTGAAATAAAAAGAGGCCTCACACAACTAATGTAAGTTGTGTGAGACACAAAATAAAATAACTCGATCCTTTTGGACGCTGACACCCCATAATATGGCAGTGTCATGTGGTTTTTTTTTTTATATATATTATTACTTTTAGCCCACGCTAGAAACTATGTATATTTGATAGTCGAAAAAGTGTATAAAATTTGTATATATATATATATATATATATATATATATATATATATATATATATATATATATTCAGCTATTATTTTGATAAGGCTATACAATGTCATTTTTTCCTATTTTCTTATCCACGTGATATTTTCGAGAATATAATATAATCTTTATCTTTTTAAGTTCACCCATTATTACGATATTTTTTGGGGACAAATAGCACCAAAAAAAAGGTAGAACAATATTATTGGGCTATAACTTTATTATTTGAAGAAAAATAATAATATTCCAATCATGAAATTTTGACATATTTAACCACAAAAAGAAGAAATATACCATTAGAACAAATAATTACTAAAGAAGAAACAAAAAAATACGCAGTTGGAGCTCCATTATTTTGGCTAAAATATACTTTTTTATTTCTCTAAAAAATACAGCATTTGAACTCTATTATTTTGGCTGAAGCTTTTTTTTTATTTGATTAAAGTAATAGAGTTATAAATATTTGGCCCAAAAAAAAAAGAAGAAATACATAGTTAAACAAATACCATTGTATCTAAAAGAAGAAAAAAACAATTGGGATAAAATATTCAATTTATATTAAGATGAGATAAGGAGACATAGAGTTGAAAAAAAATTAATTATTGTATTCGATTATGTGATAATTCTTAGTGGAAAAAATATCCCACTTGAAAGGTAAATTTTTGAATTTTCCCTTCACGTGCCAAAAAGAGAGTGCATTCACGTTCTTTTTCACATCAGTGTCCTAGGGCTGTTCAAAACCGAAGCGATACCGTTAACCGTACCGAACCGAACCGAACCAATGGCTTATTGGTATCGGATTATCGGGGTAATGGATGGTGAATGGATTAAGAATTTATAATTAAAGGCTTAACGGTTTAGGGACGAATTACTCAAATTTCTTATCGGATAAATCGCTAAACCCGTTAAGAATTTTTATTTTTACACTTTTACCCCTATGTATATAAACTTGTTACTACATTGTTGCAGAAGTAGTTGTACATAGAATGATAAAAATGTCTGTAGCTAATGACAGTCGTCTCTGGCTTCTCATGAATTATGAGTGGACATGAATTGAATTCCTCTCTGGGCCATTTTACTTAAGTGGGGTTTGTTTCATTACTTCATTAACAATTTGAGTTTGAAGTTTGTCTGTAATGGGGTTTTCAATTGTTTTGTGGATAACAATGCTAATGGTGTTGATTGTTCAAAAACTAACAGAGACAATTTGAACTATGTATTTGGCTGTTTGCTATTGATTGTTCAAAAAATTTCTATTTGGTTTAGCCGATAAACCGTCCGATAACCGTCAGATAATCGTTAATCCGATACCAATCCGCCCGTTGTCTTATTGAATGACTAGCGAATTACAATATTTATAATTCGATAACTGATAAACCGAACCGTTAAGCGTAATTATTCGCCCGATCCGCTCGATAAGTACCCCTATAGTGTCCAGGGGTCGAGGTTATCAAATTGCCAAGTTTAGGAAGGTAACTAAGCCAATGTAAAGTTTAAATATATACAAAATTAAAGTTATTAAGTTCAAGGGTGATCCCAATCTATTCTGCCAAAAAAAATAGTAGAAATTAAAATTACCGATAAAAAGAGACACAAAAATTGAACTCACACTTACTAATTTATACTCTTTTACCTTACAAATTTGTAAACTCTTTTACTTGACTATGAAAAGCAAGGATTCATGTAGCAGAATCTTATCCTGATGAGTATGAAAACTGACTGATGCTGACCTACCCTTGTCTAAAAGTTACAATTAAACAAATGGGTTAATTAGATGGTTTATGTGGTCCAATTGACATCTCGTGACTTCAAATTCGCCATTTCGAGTAGTAGTTAGCCTTTTCTTCTCTTTCTTTTAGAGATCATCTCTCAAATTTGCATATGTTATAAAATAAAAACTGTAAGGTAAATAAATTGAAGACAAGTATAGAGAGATTGACGTATTATTTAACTTCAAACTCATGTACATAATGAACTGAAATCTACTCTATTTATAGAAGAAAGGAAACTGTTGTGTAAGCTGCTACTGCAACCTGTTGTGTAAGCTACTACTGCAAGCTGTTGTGTAACCTGCTACTGTACCAGATATAGATAATCTTCTACGGAGGGTAATGTTTATCCATAACGGAGTACCGAAAGGATAAGCTCATTGTACCAGGTATGGATAATCTTCTACAGAGGGTAATGTTTATCCATAACGGAGTACCGAAAGGATAAACTCATTGTACCATGTATGGATAATCTTCTACTGGGGGTAATATTTATCCATAACAGAGTATCGAAAGGATAAGCTTCTTCGAGAGGCTTATTTCCAATAGATTACTAAATAGATTAACATATTTACGGCAGAGTACCACACAGATAAGCTTCTTCAGAAAACTTATATACAACGGATTACTAAATGAACATTCATAATATAATATATTTATAACACTCCCCCTTGGATGTTCATTAAAAGATAATGTGCCTCGTTAAAACCTTACTATGAAAAACCCCGTGGAAAAAAATTCACTAAAGGAAAAAGAGTACACATATTTCGTAATATGCATTGTTGGCTGCCTCGTTAAAAACCTTATAAGGAAAACCCTGTGGGAAAAATCTTAGTAAGGGAAAAAGAATACCGCGCGTATTTTACTCCCCCGGAAGAAAACCTTGTTTCAAATATTTGAGTCTCCATATTCCAATCTTGTATACTATCTTCTTAAAGATTCAGTGAATAAATATGCTTGATTGTCACTTGAAACGGATTTGCCGGTTTGAGATCGAGCTTTATGTGGATCAGATAAATAACCTGCATCTGCATAACCAATATGATCTGCACCACCTTTGTTAGTATTAGCAAGATAAATAAGTGCACAAATTGCACTGAGATAGAGTATATCAGGACCAAGGAGTTCCTCATCCTCTTTTGGAGGTCGGAACTGATCCTTATTTACTTCAAGTGATCGAACACCCATTGGTGTACTCAATGGGTGCACTTTGTCCATGTAAAAGCACTTAAAGACACTTTCTATATGGGCAGATTGATGGATAAAGATCTCGTCTGTTAAATATTCAATTTGCAGACCAAGACAAAATTTTATTTTTCCAAGATCTTTTATCTTATATTATTTCTTAAGATATTCAATTGCCTTTTGGAGCTCTTCTGGAGTTCCAACAAGATTTATGTCATGAAAATAAATAATAAGTATAACAAATTCTGATGACATTTTCCTTATAAAAATACATGAACAAATAACATCATATATGTAATCTTCTTTCAGCAAATATTCACTGAGGCGCTTATACCACACACGCCCAGATTGCTTTAAACATGTAACGACCCGGCCGGTCGTTTCGTGAGTTATAGCCCCGTTTCCCCCATTTCTACTTCCTTGTGTTCTTCAGCTATATTTTATCAAATCGTGTTGGTTGGTTCGGGTTCGGAGTGGTTTCAGAGTGAAATGAGACACTTAGTCTCCTATTTAGAAGCTTAAGTTGGAAAAGTCAACCGGATGTTGACCTATGAGTAAACAACCTCGGATTTAGATTTTTATGGTTCTGTTAGCTCCGTTAGGTGATTCTGGACTTAGGAGCGCGTACGAAATGTGTATAGAAGGCCCGTGGTAGAATTAGACGTGAATTGGCGAATATTGGAAATTAGGCGATTTTGGTCGGCAGTGGAGAATTTGATATCGGGGCCGGAATGGAATTCCGGAAGTTGGAGTAGGTTCATAGTGTCATTTGTGACGTGTGTGACAAATTTCAGGTCATTCGGAGGTGATTTGATAGGTTTCGGCGTTGGTTGCGAAATCTAAAAGTTTAGCAGTTCTTAGGCTTAAATCCGAGGGTAATTTGGTGTTTCGATGTTGTTTTGAGTGTTCCGAAGGTTCGACTAAGTTCGTATGGTGATATATGATTTGTTGGTATTATTGGTTGAGGTCCCGAGGGCCTCGGGTGTGTTCCGCATGGTTGGCGGATTGGTTTTGGTGTTTGGAGCTGCTGAAAAACTATTGGTATGAATTCTTCTGCTGTTTCCGCACCTGCGGAAGGGGAGTTGTAGTTGCAAGGTCGCAGGTGCGGTCGTGTGGCCGCAGATGCGGAAAAGGAAGGTCAGGACTAGAGTCGTAGATGCGGAAGATTTTTCGCATCTGCCGTCCCGCAGGTGCGAGACTTGGGACGCAGGTAGGGCTTTGTAGGACTTAAGTGACTTCCGCAAATGTGGATATTTTGACTGCAGGTGCGGTCCGCAGGCGTAGAAAAGAGGCTGCAGGTGCGAATAACCTAGGTAGAAAATATAAATTGAACCCTTCCCTTTTGGTCCATTCTTCACCATTTTAAGTCGGTTTTGAAGCTTTTGGGAGTGATTTGAAGAGGGATTCAAGGGATTATCAGTGAGGTAAGTTGCTTGAGCCCTAATACTCGTATATGTGGTGATTTCCCGTTGTTTAATCATGTAATTAGTGAAGATTAGGGGTAAAAATGAGGGGTTAGGGCTTGGGATTTGGAGAGTTTGATTTGAGGGGTCAAATGGAGTCGGAATTTGATAAATTTCGTATGTTTGGACTCGTGGATGAATGGGCTTTCTAGTTTTTAAAAATTTGTCGGATTACGAGACGTGGGCCCGGGTGCCACGTTTGAGCCCATTTCGGGTTCTTGGTGTAATTTGATAGTTTTTCTTGTGGAACTCATTCCATTTGCACATATTGATGGTATTGTACTGATTGTGAATAGATTCAGAGCATTTGGAGACCGAGTCGAGGGGCAAGAGCATCGCGGAGTAGAGATTTGACCGGTTTGAGGTAAGTAACGATTGTAAATCTAGACCTGAGTGTATGAAACCCCGGATTTTGTGTCATGCGACTATTCTGAGGTGACACAAATGCTAGGTGACGAGTGTGTGGGCATGCACCGTTGGGGATTGCGACTTGGTCCGTGCCTTATCTACTGTAAAGTTGAATATTTTGCTGAAACTACATGCCTATCACTTGTTTTAGAAAGAATTTCTGCAAATCAGGCTGGATGCCTTGTTTAGGCCTTATGCTAGTGTTATTTGGACCTTAGAGGTCTTTTATTGCTATTCTCTCATTGTTTTCGATTGGAAATCTATACTCAGTCATGTTATACTAATTGATTCTTTATTACTCTATTTGATGAATATAAATATTGTTTCGGGCTGAGTACCCTATTTTTACTGAGAGCCCGAGTGGCTTGAGGGGTTTATGACTGAGTGAGGCCGAGGGCCTGATTTGTGAGGATATTTATTGGGATCAGCCTGCACACCACAGCATGTTTGATATAGGACGAGAGCCTGATTGATTTATGTCATGAGTTGGCTTGTTATAGAGCTTGTTAGTAGGAGCCCCTCCGGAGTCTGCACACCCCCAGTGAGCGCAGGTACCTACTGAGTGCGAGTGCCGAGTGCCAAGTGCTGAGTGACTGGGAGGCATGAGTGATGGTGAGGTATGCCCGAGGGGCTGCATACGAGTGATTGTGAGGTTTGCCCGAGGGGCTACATATGAGTGATGTTTTGCCCGAGGGGCGGTTTATGATTTCTTCATTTTTGCTTACCATTGCATTGAGCCTTTGTTTGAAAACTGTTGAAAAAATATCTTTAAATGATTTTTACTAGAACTGGGTTTTAAAAACGAGATGATTGGATTAAAACCCTGATTTTAAAAGCATGTTGTATTTTACTGAGATTTCATGATATGAACTTTAAATGCTTTATTGCTCGTCACTACTTCTCAGCCTTTATTTACTGTTGTTACTTACTGAGTTGGCATACTCACATTACTTCATGCACATTGTGCGCAGATCCAGGCGTATTAGGACCCGGTAGCGGCTGTTGACTATTCCAGCTGTAGATCTTCTCGGAGTTAGCAAGGTAGTTGCTGGCGATCGCAGCCCTTCTCTTCTCCCTCCTATCTTCCTATAGTTGTTTGTGGTTGCTTTCCAGACTGTATTAGTCTCAGTATTTTCGATCAAATTGTATTAGATGCTCATGGCTAATGACACCCCGATGTTGGGCTTTTCTTTTCGCACTTTCGTTATTTAGAATTACTTTATGGAGTTTTATTATTAAATAGCGTGAATTTATCTTTGAAATGAAATATTGTGTTGTTTTTGGTAAAGAATCGGCTTGCCTAGTACCACATAGGCGCCATCACAACGTGGTAGTTTGGGTCATGACAAGTCTGTATCAGAGCCTAGGTTACATAGGTCTCACGAGTCATGAGCGGATTTAGTAGAGTCTTGCGGATCGGTACGGAGATGTCTGTACTTATCTTCGAGAGGCTGCAGAACCTTTAGGAAAAACTTCACATTCTTGAATTCTTGTTGTGTTAATCTATTGATTCTGGTAACTAAACTTCGATTATTCTATTCTCTCATAGATGGTGAGGACACATGCTACCGGTCAGGATGGACGGACACCTGTGCCACCAGTTGGGGCAGCGAGAGGCCGAAGTCGCGGTTAAGGCCGTGGTAGGGGCAGGGGTGGAGCCCGCACAGCAGCTAGGGCAGCACCTACAGATCAACTAGACGCCCCAGATCATGATCAGGTCCCTGTTGTGGATACACCAGCGGGACCAGCCCAGGCACCGGCTGTGCCTATTGTTATCCCGGGTCTTCAGGAGACCTTAGCTCAGATTCTGATCGTGTGCACCAGTCTTGCTCAGGAGGTCGCTATTTCTACTATAGCAGCTACTTCCCAAGCCGGGAGAGGCACTCAGACTCCCGCCACCCGTACACCCAAGCAAGTTGTTCAGGGTCTTCAGACACCGCAGGCACCACCAGCCCAGCCGGTTGCACCTGCTCAGGATTATGTGGTTCCAGTCATGCCTGATGACGAGCAGCGTAGATTCGTGAGGTTTGGTAGACTTCAGCCTCCGACTTTCAGCAGTACAGAGGGCATGGATGCCCAGGGTTTCTTGGACAAGTGTAAGAGGATTCTCCGTACAGCAGGTAATTTGGAGACCAGTGGGGTCTCGTTTACTACCTTTCAGTTCTTGGGAGCTGCCTTTACTTGGTGGGAAGCTTATGAGAGGCGTAGGCCTGTTGGTGTAGTGCCCCTTTCCTGGCAGCAGTTCTCCGTTCTCTTTCTAGAGAAGTATGTGCCGCAGTCCCGCAGAGAGGAGTTGCGCAGATAGTTTGAGCAGTTGCGGCAGGATGATATGACTGTTACCCAGTATGAGATGAGGTTTTCTAAGTTAGACCGTCATGCTATTTGGTTGGTTTCCACAGACGGGACAGGATTAGGAGGTTCTTTGATGGCCTCACATATTAGTTGTGGATTCTTATGACTAGAGAGAGGGTGTCTGGTGCTTCTTTTGAGGTGGTTGTTGACATTGCTCGGGATATAGAGTCGATTCGTCGTCAAGAGCGAGTGGAGAGGGAGGCCAAGAGGCCTCGTGGATCCGGTAGTTTTGGTAGTGCTCCTCATGGGGGTCTGTTCCAACATGGCAGAGGCCGTCCATTCAGACATGATTAGTCAGCTCGCCCAGTTCACCATGGTGCATCATCGGGCCATGGTTCTCACAGTTCTCATTAGGGGCATTCATCACTTAGCGCCCTTCCAGCCCAGAGTTCGTCCCGTGCTCCATTAGTTCAGGGCTCCTCAATGTCAGGTTCTTCTACCAGTTATCCCGGTGCTAGAGGTTCCCTTCAGTCCCCGTCACCAGTACCAGGGGGTTGTTTCGAGTGTGGGGAGTTTGGGCATATGTGGAGGTAATGCCCTCATCGTCAAGGGGGTCCGCCTCAGTAGAGGAGTCAGCCATCTACTTCAGCACCAGTTACTTCACCACCCGCCCAGTCAGCTAGGGGTCGCCCTAGAGGGGGAGGTCGATCAGGTGGTGGTCAGGCCCGTTTATATACACTCCCTACCAGATCAGATGCTATTTCTTCAGATGCTGTGATCACAGGTATTATCTCAGTTTGCCACAAGGATGCCTCTGTACTATTTGATGTTGGTTCCACTTTTTCATATGTGTCGTCATATTTTGCTCATTATTTGGATACGTCCCACGAGTCTCTTATTTCCTCTGTTCATGTATCTACTTCTGTAGGCGATACTATTGTTGTGGACCGCGTATATCGATCTTGTGTGGTAACTATTGGGGGTTTGGAGACCCGAGTAGACCTTATGCTACTTAGTATGGTTGATTTATATGTGATATTGGGCATGGATTGGTTGTCTCCGTGTCATGATATTCTGGACTGTCACGCTAAGACGATGACGTTGGCTATGCCGGGGGTGCCACGGATTGAGTGGCGGGGTTCGTTGGATTATGTCCCAAGTAGAGTATTTTCATACTTGAATGCCCAGCAGATGGTTGGGAAGGGTTGTCTTTCTTATTTGGCCTTTGTGAGGGATTTCAATGCAGAGAATCCTACTATTGATTCAGTTCCGGTGGTGAGAGATTTTCCGGATGTATTTCCAGCAGACCTGCCAGGCACGCAGCCGAACCGGGAAATTAACTTCGGTATTGATTTGGTGTCGGGCACTCAGCCCATTCCTATTCCATCGTATCATATGGCAGCAGCAAAGTTAAAGGAATTGAAGGAGCAGCTTTAGGAGCTCCTTGATAAGGGGTTTATTCGGCCTAGTGTGTCACCTTGGGGTGCTCCTGTTCTATTTGTGAAGAAGAAGGATGGCACGATGAGGATGTGCATTGATTACAGGCAGTTGAACAAAGTCACAATCAAGAATAAGTATCCTTTGCCTTGTATCGATGATTTATTTGACCAGCTTCAGGGAGCGAGGGTGTTCTCCAAGATTGATCTCAGGTCAGGGTATCACCAGTTGAAGATTAGGGACTCGGACATTCTTAAGATAGCTTTCAGGACCCGATAAGGTCATTATGAGTTCCTTGTGATGTCTTTTGGACTGACAATGTCCCAGCAGCGTTCATGCATTTGATGAACAGTGTGTTTCGGCCTTATCTCGACTCGTTTGTTATTGTATTCATTAATGATATCCTGGTGTACTCTCGTATCCAGGAGGAGCACGCCGAGCATTTGAGAGTTGTATTGCAGCGGTTGAGGGAGGAGAAGCTTCATGCTAAGTTCTCCAAGTGTGATTTTTGGCTTAGTTCAGTGACGTTCTTGGGGCACGTGGTGTCCAGCGAGGGTATTCAGGTTGATCCGAAGAAGATAGAGCCGGTTCAGAGTTGGCCCAGACCGTCCTCAGCCACAGAGATTTATAGCTTTCTTGGTTTGGCGGGTTATTACCGTCGGTTCGTTCAAGGATTTTCATCCATTGCATCACCCTGGACCAAATTAACCAAAAGGGTGCTCCTTTCAGGTGGTCAGATGAGTGTGAGACGAGCTTTCAGAAGCTCAAGGTTGCTTTGACCTCAGCTCCAGTGTTAGATTTGCCATCAGCTTCAGGTTCTTATACGGTATATTGTGATGCTTCTCGGGTTGGCATTGGGTGTGTTTTGATCCAGAAGGGTAGAGTGATCGCTTATGCTTCTCACCAGTTGAAGCCCCATGAGAAGAACTACCATGTACATGATTTGGAGTTGGCTACCATTGTTCATGCGTTGAAGATTTGGAGGCACTATCTCAATGGTGTGTCTTGTGAGGTGTTTACTGGGGAGAGACCTCTTGCGGTTGATGTTCAGGCTTTGGCCAATCGGTTCGTGAGATTGGATATTTCGGAGCTCAGTCGGGTCCTAGCTTATGTGGTTCTCGGTCTTCCCTATTTGATCGCATCAGAAAGTGCCAGTATGATGATCCTCATTTGCTTTTCCTCAAGGACAAGGTGCTTCATGATGATGCCATAGATGTGACTGTTGCTGATGATGGGGTATTGAGGATGCAAGGCCGGATATGTGTGCCCAATGTAGATGGGCTTCGGGAGTTGAATCTGGAGGAGGCCCATAGTTCGCGGTATTCCATCCATTCGGGTGCCGCAACGATGTACCGGGATTTGAGACAGCACTATTGGCGGAGGAGAATGAAGAAAGATATAGTGGGGTTTGTAGCTCGGTGTCTCAATTGTCAGTAGGTGAAATATGAGCATCAGAGACTGGGTGGCTTGCTTCAGCAGATAGAGATTCCATAGTGGAAGCGGGAGCAGATCACCATGGATTTTGTAGTTGGACTCCCACGGACTTTGAGAAAGTTCGATGCTAATTGGTTGATTTTGGATCGGCTGACCAAGTCCGTGCAATTCATTCCCGTGTGTACCACCAATTCTTCAGAGCGGTTAGCTGAGATTTATGTCCGAGAGATTCTTTGCATGCATGGTGTCCCAGTTTCCATCATTTCAGATAGAGGTACTCAGTTTACATCGCAGTTTTGGAGGCCGTGCAGCGAGAGTTGGGTACTCAGGTTGAGTTGAGCATAACTTTTCACCCTCAGACGGACGGACAGTCCGAGCGCACTATTCAGATATTGGAGGACATGTGACGCGCTTGTGTCATTGATTTTGGGGGTTCATGGGACCAGCTTCTGCCACTTGCGGAGTTTGCACATGACAACAATTATCAGTCGAGTATTTAGATGGCTCCATATGAGGCTTTATATGGTAGACGGTGTAGATCTCCAGTAGGTTGTTTTGAGCCGGGCGAGGCTAGGCTTTTGGGTACAGACTTGGTACAAGATGCTTTGGACAGGGTGAAAGTGATTCAAGAACGGCTTTGTACAGCAGAGTCAAGACAAAAGAGTTATGCTGACAGAAAGGTTCGTGATGTGTCTTACATGGTTGGGGAGAAGGTTCTACTGAAGGTTTCACCCATGAAGAGTGAGATTTGGGAAGAAGGGCAAGTTGAGCCCTCGGTTCATTGGGCCTTTTGAGATGCTTCGAAGGATTGGGGAGGTGGCTTATGAGCTTGCTTTACAACCTAGCTTGTCAGGTGTGCATCCAGTATTTTATGTTTCTATGCTCCGGAAGTATATCGGTGATCCATCTCATGTCTTGGATTTTAGCACGATTCAGTTAGATGGTGATTTGACTTACGATGTTGAGCATGTAGCTATTTCGGAGCGGCAGGTCCGAAAGTTGAGATCGAAGGATATAGCTTCAGTAAAAGTGCAGTGGAGAGGTCGGCCTGTGGAGGAGGCTACTTGGGAGATCGAGTGGGAGATGCAGATCAGATATCCACACCTATTAGAGGCTGCAGGTATGTTTTTAGACTAGTTCGAGGACGAACGTTTGTTTAAGAAGGGGAGGATATAATGACCCGACCGGTCGTTTTCTGAGTTATAGCCCCGTTTCCCCTATTTCTGCTTCCTTTTGTGTTCTTCAACTATATTTTATTGTATTGTGTTGGTTGGTCGGGTCCGGAGTGGTTTCGGAGTGGAATGAGACACTTAGTCTCCTATTAGAAGCTAAGTTGTAAAAGTCAACCGGATGTTGACTTATGAGTAAACGATCTCAGATTTGGATATTTATGGTTCGGTTAGTTCCGTTAGGTGATTTTGGATTTAGGAGCACGTCCAGAATGTTTTTTGGAAGCCCGTGGTAGAATTAGACTTGAATTGGCGAAAGTTGGAAATTGGACGATTTTGTTTGGCAGTGGAAATTTTAATATCGGGGTCGAAATGGAATTCCAGAAGTTGAAGTAGGTTCATAGTGTCATTTGTGATGTGTGTGCAAAATTTCAGGTCATTCGGAGGTGATTTGATAAGTTTCGGTATCGGTTGCGGAATTTGGATGTTTAGGAGTTCGTAGGCTTGAATCCGAGGGTAATTTGGTGTTTCGATATTGTTTTGAGTGTTCCGAAGGTTCGACTAAGTTCGTATGCTGATATATGGCTTGTTGGTATTATTAGTTGAGGTCCCGAGGGCCTCGGGTGTGTTCCAGATGGTTGGCAGATTGATTTTGGTGTTTGAGAGCTGCTGAAAAACTGATGGTATGAATCTTCTGTTGTTTCCGCACCTGCGGAAGGGGAGTCGCAGTTGCGAGGTCGCAGGTGCGGTCGTGTGGCTGCAGTTGCGGAAATGGAAGGCCAGGACTGGAGTGGCAGATGCAGAAGATTTGTCGCATCTGCGGTCCCGCAGGTGCGAGACTTGGGGCGCAGGTGAGGCCTTGAAGGACTTAAGTGACTTCCGCAGATGTGGATGTTTTGGCCGCAGGTGCGGTCCCGCAGGCGCGGAAAAGAGGTCGCAGGTGCGAATAGCTTGGGTAGAAAGTATAAATTGAACCCTTCACGAATTTTGATCCATTCTTCACCATTTTAAGTTGGTTTTGAAGCTTTTGGGAGTGATTCGAAGAGGTATTCAAGGGATTATCAGTGAGGTAAGTTGCTTGAGCTCTAATACTCGTATATGTGGTGATTTCTCGTTGTTTAATCATGTAATTAGTGAAGATTAGGGGTAAAAATGAGGGGTTAGGGCTTGGGATTTGGAGAGTTTGATTTGAGGATTTGAGGGCCCAAATGGAGTCGGATTTTGATAAATATCGTATGTTTGGACACGTGGATGAATGGGCTTTCTAGTTTTTTAAAATTTGTTGGATTCTGAGACGTGGGCCCGAGGGCCGGGTTTGAGCCCATTTCAGGTTCTTGGTTTAATTTGATAGTTTTTCTTGTGGAATTCATTCCATTAGCACATATTATGGTATGGTACTGATTGTGAATAGATTCGGAGCGTTTGGAGACCGAGTTGAGGGGCAAGAGCATCGCGAAGTAGAGATTTGACCGGTTTGAGGTAAGTAACAATTGTAAATATAGGCCTGAGGGTATGAAACCCCAGATTTTGTGTCATGTGAATATTCTGAGGTGACACACATGCTAGTTGACGAGCGTGTGGGCATGCACCGTTGGGGATTGTGACTTGGTCCGTCCAGTATCTACTGTAAAGTTGAATGTTTTGCTGAAACCACATGCCTCTCACTTGTTTTAGAAAGAATTTCTTTAAATCGAGCTAGATGTCGTGTTTAGGCCTTATGCCAGTGTTGTTTGGACCTTAGAGGTCTTTTATTGCTATCCTCTCATTGTTTTCGATTGGAAATCTATACTCAGTCATGTTATACTTATTGATTTCATAACTCAGTCTTTATTACTCTGTTTTAATGTATATAAATGTTGTTTTGGGCTGAGTACCCTGCTTTACTGAGAGCCTAAGTGGCTTGAGGGGTTTATGACTGAGTGAGGCCGAGGGCCTGATTTGTGAGGATATTTATTGGGATCGGGCTGCACGCCGTAGCATGTTTGATATAGGTTGAGGGCCTGATTGATTTATGCCATGAGTTGGCTTGTTATAGCGCTTGGGCTGAAAGAGCCCCTCCGGAGTCTGCACACCCCTAGTGAGCGGCAGGTACCTACTGAGTGCGAGTGCCGAGTGCTGAGTGACTGGGAGGCATGAGTGATGTGAGGTATGCCCGAGGGGCTGTATACGAGTGACTGTGAGGTTTGCCCGAGGGGCTGTATATGAGTGATGTTTTGCCCGAGGGGCGGTTTATGATATCTTCATTTTTGCTCACCATTGTATTGAGCCTTTGTTTGAAAACTGTTGAAAAAATATCTTTAAATGATTTTTACTAGAACTGGGTTTAAACGAGATGATTTGATTCAAACCCTGATTTTAAAAGCTTGTTGTATTTTATCGAGATTTCATGATATGAACTTTAAATTCTTTATTTCTCGTCACTACATCCCAGCCTTTATTTACCGTTGTTACTTACTGAGTTGGCGTACTCACGTTACTCCCTGCACCTTGTGTGTAGATCCAGGCGTATCAGGACCGGGTAGCGGCTGTTGACTATTCCAACTGTAGATCTTCTCGGAGTTAGCAAGGTAGCTGCTGGTGATCGCAGCCCTGCTCTTCTCCCTCCTATCTTCCTATAGTTGTTTGTGGTTGCTTTCCTAACTGTATTAGTCTCAGTATTTTCGGACAAATTGTAGTAGATGCTCATGGCTAGTGACACCCCGATGTCGGGCTTTTCTTTCCGCACTTTCGTTATTTAGAATCTTTATGGAGTTTTATTATTAAATAGCATGAATTTATCTTTGAAATGAAATATCATGTTGTTTTTTATAAAGAGTCAGCTTGCCTAGTACCACGATAGGCGCCATCACGACGTGGTAGTTTGGATCGTGACAAAATCGTACAAAGATCCTTGTAATTTGATTGAGTACATTTCTTAAGACGTTGAATTATATGCTTCAGGCATTTTTAAATCCTTCAGGAATCTTCATATAGACTTAATCAAATGAGTCATATAGGTTATGCCTTGCATTTAAATGGCATGACATCTTCAGGTGTCTAGACTACAGGTCTGATCCCCACAATCTTATACAATATTGTGCACTATATTGTATCAAGTATATCGTCACTGACCATTTTGTATCGGTTCCTAAGCGACATAACTTGTTGAGATCTCATCACTTTCTTTATTTTCAGGTACTTGAACTTCTTCCGGAGTTTCATGAAATGTTATGTCGTGGGCTCTTCTTGAGCACATTTCCTCCTCATTATGCTCATTTTGATCATTTGCTCCTATCACTTTTCAAGGATTGTTACCTTTGGAACCGATCGATTTACTACGCTTCATGCGTGTAGTAAACTTTATCCTTCAGGGAGTTTAATTTTAATAGGAGAATTTGCAGATGAAATATGATATATAATTTTGGATCAGCAAATGCTTCTGGCATTTGACTTGAATTATCTTGTAAGTTAGGATCATATTAATGATAATTCGATTCATATAACATATTTTTCAGTTGCTTATTCCATTCCCAAATCTTAGAAAAACTACCATATATCCCCAATCATCTTTAGGAAATCTATCTTTGTGCATTGTGGTAGAGAAATTAATCATATACCACACATCAAAAGTTATTAGATAGTAAAAAAATTTGGTTTCTGATCCTAAATCAATTGTGAGGGGAGGACTTATCAAATATTATCGGTCTAATGCATACAAGTGTTGTTGTATACAATTTAGAAAATCTTAGACCAACACATTAAACTTTGTTCTCATAAGCAATAGTTTAGCCATTAATAGGAGGTATTCAATGCTAAATGTAACGACCCGACCGGCTGTTTTAAGCTCTAGCGCGTCGTTCAGCAGTTTGAGGCCATGAGCAGCTTCACTTCAGGTATTATGACTGGTACGCATGGTCGGAATTTAATTCCGGGAAGTTCGGAGTTGATTTGGAAAGAGAATTCTCATTTCGGAAGCTTTATGTTGAAAGAATTGACTAAGATTGGATTTTTGAGTAAACTACCTCGGAGTCGGGATTTGAAGATTTTAGCAGGTTCGTATGATGATTTCGGACTTTGGCGTATGCCCGGATCGGGTTTTGGGTGACCCGGGAGCGTTTTGGCGCCTATTGTGGAAGTTAGCATTTTTGGAAGAATTTCATAAATTTGGGTTGAAGTGTGTTTCAATGTTATCGATGTTCGTTTGGGATTCCGAGTCTGGGAATAGCTCCGTATGGTGATTCTAGTATTGGGAGCGCAATTGGAAGTGAATTCGGAGGTCTGTAGGTCATTTGGCTAAAGATAGAAATTTGAAGGTTTTTGAGAAGTTTGATCGGAAGTGGACTTTTTGATATTGGGGTCGAATTCCGATTCCGAAAATTGGAGTAGGTCCGTTATGTCAAATATGACTTGTGTGCAAAATTCGAGGTCAATCGGACGGGACTTGAGAGGTTTCGGCATCAAATGTAGAAGTTTGAAATTCTAAAGTTCATTAAGCTTGGATTGGAGGCCGATTCATGATTTTAGCGTTGTTTGATATGATTTGAGGCCTCAAGCAGGTCCGCATTATGTTATGGGACTGGTTGGTATGATTGGTTGGGGTCCCGGGGGCCTCGGGTGGATTCCGGATGGTTAACGGATCAAATTTGGAATTTGAATAAGGATTGAAGCAACTGGTATCTGGTGTAACCGCACCTGCGAGGTTTTGGTCGCAGGTGCGGAGCCGCAGGAGCGACATTGGTATCGCAGAAGCGGAAAATGGCTGGGCTTGGCTGGGGGCGCAGGTGCGACGCAGCTTTCGCAAAAGCGAGACCGCAGAAGCGGTCCTGGCCCCGCAGAAGCGGACGTGGGCGAGTTAGCTGAGACCGCACCTGCGATGGAAATTTCCGCAGAAGCGGCAGGTGGACCGCAGGTGCGAGAGGTCGGGCTGGGCAGTGTGTTCTTTAAAGAACGAGTTTTGGCTTATTTTTCACACATTTGCACTTTAGTTGGGCGATTTTGGAGCCTTTGAAGAGAAGGATTTCATCATCAATCATGAGGTAAGTTAATCCCACCTCTTGTAAGTTAAATACATGGTTTTATTGCGGATTAAAATATGGAAATTGGTAGAAACTTGGAGTTTTGGTGGAAAGACCTAGAATTCGTATTTTTTGGATTTTGACCACGATTTTGGGTATGAAATTGAGAGTAAATTATATATTTGAGTTCGTGAGGTTATGGGTAAACTTTAACTTCGAAAAATTTCGGAATCCGGGCACGTGGGCCCGAGGGCATTTTTCTCAACTTTTCGATCGGGGTTAGGAATTGTTATAAATTGGATTATTATGAGTAATTGAACCTATATTAATTGATTTGCATAATTATTGGCTAGTTTTGGAGCATTGTGCATCGATTTGAGTCTTCGAAAGGGCGTAGAATGTCGGTTATGGAACTTCGGAGCGAGGTGAGTCTCCTTTCTAACCTTGTAAGAGGGAATTGTCCCCATAGGTGAATTAATTGGATATGTGCTTCTATTTGTGGGGGCTACGTATGCACGAGGTGACGAGAGTCCGTGCGTAGCTACTATTATGCTTAAGTCCGGGTAGCTTAGGACCCAAAATCATGCTTTACTTGCAATATTTGAAATCTTGTTGTCAACTTAAAAATGCTTAAAACATATCAAACATGTAAATGATTTCTAAAAGACTAGTCATCGTTTCTTGAATTTTAAAAGAGAAATTGCCTTTTCTTGGATAATTTGCTCCTTGATGAATTCTCGATTTGACTGTTTGAATGTGTTTATCTATTGTGGAACGGGCCGAACGCCTCGGTAGATTGAATAGATGCATCTATGGTTTGTGCCATTCGACCCTCTGGCAGTGCACAGTTTAAATATTGTTGGATCGGGTCGTACGACCTCGGCATGATTTGCGCATGCTTGTAATTGCTTGACTTGCAAATTGCAAATGATGATGTTGCCTCCCTGGCTTGAGATAAGTGTATAAATGATGAAAATCAATTTGGAAATTTCCTATTAATAAAAGAATTGATTACTTGCTTCATGCTATTGAGTTACAACTATTTTTATTAAATCCTCGATTTGCTATATTATTGGTATATTATTACTGGACCACTAGTAATTGTCGAAGTCGACCTCTCGTCTCTACTTCTTCGAGATTAGACGGGATACTTACTTAGTACACGTTGTTTTTGTACTCATGCTAAACTTGTTGTGCATTTTTGTTGCACAGGCTCATGTACGTTTAGTGGCCCAGTTTGGCACGACGGCATAGTTCATATGGGGACTTAGGAGAGCTGCACTTCTCGAGACGATCCGCAGCCAGCAGAGTCTCCTTAAGAGTATTGTGTTGTATTGTCTTTCCACTGTCCAACTTGCTTTTCGGATAGTTATTGTATTACATTACTTCCTAGAAATTGCTTATGCACTTGTGACACCGGGTTCTGGGATGTCTATGGGATTATTCAGTATTTTGAGATTGTTAAAGGTATCGTTATCTATTCAGCGAAATTAATTATTTATCGTTTAATGTTTAAAAGAAATGATTTCAAAAATATTGAAACAAGAAATTACTAGTTATTTGGTGTTGGCTTGCCTGACAGCGATGTCCGACGCCATCATGGCCCTTAGTGGATTTTGGGTCGTGACACTAAATTAGCTTGGATATAAACCAGCATCTTCAAGTCTATCTTGATTTCATAATCTGAAAATTATGCTCTTAATTGAGAGAAGCAATTTCAAATGCCAAACTGCAAGTTGACAATAAATACACATGTAAGCATCTCATATTTGCATCTATAAGCGGTTTACTTGATGGTGAATGGGCCCATATTCACCTTTTATATATTCTAGAATTCAAGGGTCTTAATCCCAACTTTAGCTGGTATAATTAATTTATTATGAGAACAAGCAACACAAGAGAATTCTTGAATAATCTTCTAGTTCTTCAATATATGCTTATATGAATTCTCAAGTAGCTTATTTAAAAATGGCAAATGAAAACTTCAAGTTTATCATGGGATGTGATATCTCTTAGTAAACTTCCGGTTTACTATGGCATAAACTTTTGCATTAGTAAACTTCTAATTTAGCGTGACTGCTTTTGCATTAGTAAACTTCTGTTTTATTCTGATACATAATATAGTACAACTTGAAGAATAAGGCGGGTAACTTCTCACATACATATTATTTTACCCCCTATGATTGTTGAAACATGAACATTTTCAATCTTCCAGTCATTTGTAGTCCCAGTATGATAGTCATTTGTATTGGTAAACTCCAGGTTTACTACAATATATGTTTTGACCGTAATCATATAATATGAATGACATATTTGTATATAAACTCTTCGAGAGCCTCTGTTATCCACAATCTAACATTTATTAGACATTACTGGTGCCATGTGTCTTCTAGGAAAATAGTTAGCTCTTCAAGAGTTGTTGATACATTTTGTACTATCAAATATTGCTCGGACACTTCTGGTATCATGAGAGAAAATCATAATCAAACAAACAATATAAAAAATTGTTTAAGCACAATAAAACACCTCTTCATAATATTTTTCTACTTCAGGAGGAAATTTCAATTGTGTTACTTCTTCAGGAGCAAATTTAAAATACGAAATATTGAGTATATATTCTCTCAACCATATTACCTCTTCTGGAGGTGAATTGTAATATATTTACATCAAGAGTGCGTTCATATTTTACAAATATTATCACATTCACTTCAGAGAATGAATTAATATTTATCAAACATTCTCATCCTTCAGGGAACGAAACATGATTATTTGAGCGTGCATTAATCACACTAAATTATGTGATGTCTTAGAACCCTCTTACGATTATACTACTTCAGGAGCAAATCAAGACATGTATGTGATATAGAGAACATTCCCCTAGTTTATCTTCAATTGTTACCATAGAAAGCCTAAATTATCACTTCTGGTGGTCATAGGCATATACCACTTCTGGTGGTTACCAATATTTAGTTACAATGAGATATGTGAAACATAATCACTTCTGATGATTGTATATTTCTTGTAAACTCTGCTGGAGTTTAAGTGAATCTAACGATGTTATCCACTTTGTAACCCTTTATTAAGATAATAAGGATGGAAAAAAATGTCACGACCCAACTTTCCCTCCGTTTGGGTATCGTGATGGCACCTAGCCTTAGGGACTAGGTAAGCCTAACTCATGCTAAAATACCACATTAATAAATGAAATTTAACAGTCTTGAAGCAAAAATCTCTACAAAATTTATAATTCCCAAAACCCGGTAGTACAAGTTATAAGCTCTATTGAGTTTCGCTACAACTTCTAAACACAACCGTATGAAAAATAAGTACAACAGTGTGAATATAAAATAGGAAGGTGACTCTGAAGCCTGCGAACGCAGCAGCAGGACTACCTTGAGTCTCCTCGGCAAGAATCCCACAGCTACTAGCGAACAATACCTGGATTTGCACACAAAAAAAAATATGCAGAAGTGTAGTATGAGCACACCACAGCGGTGCCCAGTAAGTATCAAGACTAACCTCAGTGAAGTAGTGATGAAGAACAGTCAAGAAATCTACTGGTCTAATATACAGAACATGATATTTATATAGAGACTACGCGATACGGCTAACAATACAGTAATTAAAATAAGGAAGGAAAACAGCAAGTACTCAGGGAAAACACCGTAAGAAAAATAAGGAAAGGTAAGCGAGAATACAACCCAAATCCGAAATCACAAATACAGTAAAGATAAGTCATAACTCAACAACTCCGATAGTTTTCTCCTTAAGTCTTAGCCAGCAAGCATCAATCAAATAGTCAAACCTTTCAAGTAATAAAAGAAAAAATGTTTCGAAATATACTTCATTCAAATAAATGTTCTTTTTAAAAAGAGTTCTTTCAAAATAGAGGCTTTTCGAATATAATCTTTTCAAATAGATAACCTTCGCATATCAGTCACCCTGTGACACCTCATCTCATAATCATACAATACGGGTCTCAATACCTGAACCCTAACACTTGGCATCTTGTGCCCTCATCACACCTCCTGATCATACTGACAACTCACGTGCCCGAAAAGAGTCATTCTCATATGGAAGGTAAATAACAAGGGTGTCGTCTATACTCAGAAATCTCAAGGAGCCTTCTATCCGATAAGGGTGATTAACCATGTGTATGCTTGTGCAAGTGTCCTAACATAGTTCATACCAACTAGTAAGTACAAGGAATAGAACGGACAGCACCCATAATGTTTACACAGGGATAGGATCAATGAAGCATCAGCTCAGAACGCAATGATTTTTAATAGGGGATCTCCCAGGATATCGTCCCGTAGTCCCAAACGTAAATACTCGGGGATCTCTCAGTATCCTCAATATATGTGCTGGGATCTCTTGGTATCCCGAGGATCTCTTAGTATCCTCAATATGTGCTGGGGATCTCTCGGTATCCCGAGGATCTCTTAGTATCCTCAATATGTGTTGGGGATCTCTCGGTATCCCGAGGATCTCTTAGTATCCTCAATATGTGTGCTGGGGATCTCTCGGTATCCCGCACTACAGTCCAAATCAATATACGTGTACATGGGAATCTCCCGGGTGCAGGCCCGTAGTCCCAAAAGTAAATATGCAGGGGGGTCTCTCGGGTGCAGTCCCGTAGTCCCAAAAGTAAATATGCAGGGGGATCTCCCGGAACACCGATCCGTAGTCCCAAAGTAAACATGCAGCGCAACCAACAGAAACAACAGTCACAACACAACAGAAAGCACGTACATTACCACAATACATAAAACAATGACAATAATACAAGGTAAGACAAGTAAATCAACTTAAGGACTGTAAATCGCAAGGAAACGGCAGAACCAACTCACAAGGAATAACCACAGAAAAGAATGTTGGCATAAAGGGAAAAGTTCAACAACGGGAAAACTAATATATAGTGACGATCCCACAATATAGAAGTCAATAACAAGGAAATCAACACGAGTCAAATAGTCCCAAATAAGGGCAAGTCAACAAGGACATAGGTTATCTACCCTCTTTTAAGATTGGACAATTTCGAGGATATTCGACAATTCAATTAGGGGAAGATGATCTTAGCTTCACTTAAGACTAAACAATTTCAGGAGGGGTAATAATAATTCTCAAATAAGATAAGCAACTATGAAAAGATAGCATGACAATAGGAGAGGCGAAATTCTTCAGTTAAATTAATTAGGAGTCAATTAGGCAATAAGAGTGAATCATGAAGCAATTAATTCCAATTAAGCATGTGGAGGTGAAACAAATAAATAGGAAACTCAGTCATGTCAAGAACACACTCCTACACAGTGAATATAAAGATCTAAGAACCCTAAAAGGCCAATTTTTCCACAACTAAGTCCGAGCACGCACTCGTCACCTCGCGTACACGAACTACAATCAACATAGAAGACTCAAATCCTAAGGGGAAGTCCCCCACACAAGGTTAGGCAAGATACTTACCTTAAAGACGACACATCGGTACTCTAAAATGCATTTCTCGGGTGAAAGATCTCCGGGCGGCTCAAATCTAACCAAATTAACTTCAAAGCACAAATAGAACACATACGAAATTATTCCGGATCATAAAGTCGCAATCTTTAATAAAATCCAAAAATCGGTCCAAAAGTCGACCCCCGGGCCCGCACCTCGGAACCCAATAAATTTTATAAAAACTGAATGCCCATTCCGATACGAGTTCAACCATACAAAATTTATCAAATTCCAATACCATTTGGTCCTTCAAATCATAATTTTTCATTGTAGAAATTTTCTTCAAAAACCAACTCCTTCCCCAACCCAAAACATAAAATGATAAAAATGAAGATAAAATCATGGAATATGTTAGATTCTAGGTGAAGAACACCTACCCAATCGATTTGCTTGAAAAACTCCAAAAGATGCTCCCAAATCCGAAGTTTAAAACTCAAAATATGAAGAAAATGGCTAACCCTCGATATAAAAGGATTCTGCCAGGACTTCCGCATTTGCGGTCGAGAACCGCATCTGCGGGTCCGCATTTGCGAGAAGGAGTCCGCATCTGCGAACTTTGGCTACTTGGCCTGGGACCGCATCTGCGGAAATTAACCGCACCAGCGGCACCGCAGGAGCGAAAAGTGGAGCCGCAGAAGCGAGAATTTACCCAGGTGTGCATGACCGCAGAAGCGGCCGGGCTCACGCAGAAGCGGAGCCGCACCTGCGCTCCAAGGTCGCGGGTGCGAAAACACCAGAACCAGACCTGCTTAGAACTATGCAAAACATCCGAACCTCGTTCGAAACACACCCGATGCCCCTCAGACCCCGCCTAATCACCCAAACAAGTTCTATAACCTAAAACGAACTCGCTCAAGGTCCCAAATCATATCAAACAACGCCAAAAATACACATCGCGCCAAGAATCAAACTATGAACTTCCAATTCTTCCAATTTGAAAACTCGACCCGAAACCGATCAAATCAATTCGGAATGACGCCAACTTTTGCAGACAAGTCCAAAATGACATAACGGAGCTGCTCCAGCTCTCGGAATCGCATTCCGACCCCGATATCGCAAAAGTAAACTATGGGTCAAACTTCTCCATTTTCCAAACCTCAACTTTTCCAACTTTGGCCGAAACGCCTCAAATTACCCTACGGACCTCCAAATTTGAATCCAGATGCGCGCCTAAGTCCAAAATCACCATACGAAGCTGTTGAGATCATCCAAAATCCATTCCGGAGACGTTTACTCTAAAGTCCAATTCCGGTCAAATTCTCACCGCTCAAGCTTCCAAAACTAGAATCCTTCTTCCAATTCGACTCCGAAATCATTCGTTAACTGAATTCAACCATGCACGCAAGTAGATACACATAATGTGAAGTTGTTCCAGACCTTAAGCCGCTGAACGGAGCTTAAATTCTCAAAACGACCGGCCGGGTCGTTATAATAAATACCAAAATAGGTATTGTATACGTAGCATATAACCAAGCATGCGATGATAAAGATAATAAACCAAATATAAGCAAAAGGCTCAAATTACTTTACACATATTTGGCCACTACTGCCAAGAAGAAAAGCTCACTACCTCAAGGATATAATCTGCCTTATGATGCTCGGAATGAACAAGATCTAACCACGGACGCAAGAGCGTCGCCTTACATCGGAGATGAACACTGAAATAGAAATTAAATTCGAAGTAAGTGCTCAAAATGGCAGAGTCTCGTGCTGATAACATGTTATAAAATAAAAGCTGTAAAGTAAATAAATCAAAGACAACTATAGAGAGAGAGATTGATGTATTATTCAACTTCAAACTCATGTACATAATGAACTGAAATCTCCTCTATTTATAGAAGAAAGGAAGCTTTTGTGTAAGCTGCCACTGCAAGCTACTATGTAAGCTGCTACTGCAAGCTGCTGTGTAAGCTGCTACTACAAGCTGCTATGTAAGTTGCTACTACAAGCTGCTGTGTAAGCCGCTACTGTACCAGATATAGATAGTCTTCTACCAAGGGTAATGTTTATCCATAATGGAGTACCGAAAGGACAAGCTTATTGTACCAGGTATGGATAATCTTCTACTGGGGGTAATGTTTATCCATAACGGAGTATCGAAAGGATAAGCTTCTTCTGGAGGCTTATTTCCAATATAGTACTAAATAGATAAACATATTTACGGCGGAGTCCCACATGGATAAACTTTATCAGGAAACTTATTTACAACGCAGTACTAAATGAACAACCATAATATAATATATTTATAACAGCATCTGGATTCATGTTAATGTTTGACAAATTATACAAAGTTTTGAGGTACTCAAACGAATATTATCATGATTAAATTACTTACTCCGCATATTTGTTTTTTTTGTTACAATTGTTTTCTCTATAGACTGACCTAAACTCAATTATCAAAGTACTGGAAAACCTTGTCCCTGTCAAAACTTAACATCTGGATTAAATATTAGAGTTATTTAAATATTGACTCACCTATCAAGCATTAAATTGTATCATTATAAAGTTGATAACGATTTTCACCGTATCAATTAAATTATTTTGTGGAAGTTGGGTCAGGAAAGAAATGTTTGAACCTATTAATTAAGTGACACCATCTCCTCCTATTGTTAATCAAATCGCAATGAAATTAGACATTGCATAAATTCCTCGATCATTCTCTACTGATTATTTTCTTATGAAGTCCACCTATTAATGAATAACAGGTCCACTTTCATAAGAAATGTCATTCTAAGGTCCGTGCTTGCTTCCTATTTGCCTTTATAATTCGATGACACGTACGATGAAAATTTTGTCTTGTTTTCCATGGACATGCATTTTGCAGTAACAAAGCTAGTGACGAGCAATGGATGTCCATTTTTTCATTATGTTGAATCTGTTGTTTCACCAATGAATTTTCGCAAAGACTGGTTCAAACATTATTTTATCCTAGACTTTAACTAGTAATATTCTCAAACACTATATCCTTTTCCAATTCAGCAGACAGGCAAAAGAAGATTTTCATACAAAAGAAGCACTACAAAGCCATCTAAAATCAGAGCTGTTTTTTGAGAGAAAAAATGGACAAATTTAATGGGTCACGTATGTATTCAGAGGCGGACCTAAGTGAAATCTTAAGGGACAAAGAGTCACCAGACCGCCTAAGTTTCGGTAGAAATCTTATATGTGTATACCTCAAAATGATTAATTTCAATCATTTAACATCTTGATACTAAAGTTATAGGGGACACTTGCTGAATAGAATACAAGTATCCTCGTCGCGTTAAAATCTTGAATCCGCCTCTATATGTATTCAGCCTAACTGTATAGATCAAGTTGGGGAGGAGAAAACTCGTGAGACAACCATCCAAGAGCCTAACGATTTTATTTGGAATGCTGGTAAAACACGTGAAAAGAGTTTTTGGGAAGGGAAAATAGTGCAAGTGTCACGATCGGAATTCCTACGCTCGGAATGGTGATGGCACCTAATATTTCATTTGTTAGGAAAGTCAACGTTAGAAATAGTTTTTAGCAATTTTTAACAATTCAAATGAAATGATAACCAACAAAGTGAATAAATTGAAATAGAGTGAGTAAACTAAAATAACAACAATGTCTAGGTATAATCTCAGAACTGGTGTGGCGACTAGAGTACTACAATAAAAGTCAGAACGAAAGCATAACTGTCTGAAATGAAATAAACAGCTAAAGTAACGTAGAAGGGGACTTCAGGGCTGCGAATGTTGTGCAGATGTACCTCTCCGTCAAGCACCGAATCCGAGCAATCTACGGACCGCCGTTAAGTCCGACTCAAATCTACACAAGAAGTGCAAAGTATAGTATGAGTAAAACCAACCATATGTACTCTGTAAGTACCGAGCCTAACCTCGACAAAGTAGTGACGAGGCTAAGGCGGGTCACCTACATTAACCTCTACGCAGTATAATAGTAATAATAGGGAAGGAAAACATGAAATGACGGCAAAGCAATTAACTAATGAAAACAAACTCAATCCTCGAATCAGTAAATCCAGAAATATCAGTTCTTAGAATCTCATATGAAATTGGCGGTTACCGAACATCCACCAGGGATAAACATGTTCAAAAGGGGTTCCACTACTGCTTCCTCGACAGCAGTACGCGGAACGGTCTCCTCATCAGCCGGCCGCGATGTAGAAGGAGTTTCTTTTTGGGGAACGGGTATCGAAGTCTTCGCCATTTCTTTTAAAATGGATGGAAAAAGAGAAAGTTGAAGGAGTACACTTGATGGTTCTCACAAAGATCTCCAAAAAACCAGGATACAAGTGCTAGAAAATATAGAGATTTCTAAGAAACAAGGGTAGAACATTTGGATGTAAAGTTTTAATGAATGAAAAAGGGGGTATTCATAGTTTTCAAACGACGGTTCACATCCAGGAGTGGCTGACCGGCAACTGACAAGCACTTAATGCCATTAAGACGTGACTGACGAGGTGTTTCGTTCATTTTGTCATTTCTGACGCGAGGTATCAAAGTAAGAATCAGAAGCTCATGTCGTTTCTCGTCGTCTACTCTCAGAAAAATGAGGGGACTATCTGTATACGGATAAACCGGTCTCGTAGTGCATGCCGGTCTCCGACATGATAGGCCAAGCTCGAGGTATGGTAACCAGGGGCCTAGACCGAGGACGGGATCCCATCAATTTTGAGTCCGGACCATAACACCTGCCCTCGAGGATATCAGGGACATGATTCAGGATCGTTCCTGGCCTTGATTAATTTTGAAGAACGTTATCAGTTAGTCAAGATCGGCTGTGATATCCGTAACCGACTGAATATCATGGCGGAGATCTCGGCATAAGTCGACGTGAGATCATCAATCAGTTAATTAGAGGATTTCTACATTTTACAGAGTTGTACCTAATATAGGAATCCCCTACTATATAAAGAGGGGTCTGATTACTTTTTTTTTAAATGAATTTCCTAATGCGAATATATGTCTAATAAAAAATAACTAATAGTTCTATGGAAAGTACATAGCACTATATAGCTCCGCTCCTGTGAGACATACATGTAATTCCGTATATTCAAATTACTACACTGCTAATGCTGCTACCACTACCACTCCCTACTTTAATATGTTGTAGATCTGTTACTGTTGCCGCTCTTACTGTTGCTGCTGATCTTGCTAGTGCTGCTCTTGTTGTTGCTGCTCTGATTACTTATAAAGGACATTGTAATACGCTTCTTTCTTTAAACTCTTATTCAACTATGTCTTGATACTGATCGAATGCATCCAGCTCAAGTGTGGCTAACTCCCCAAGGTTGTAACTGTTCAATTCGTGTGGTTTGAATTTACTTTATCATTGTTTATTTCAATTGCATTTTTGATTTATCGCTTTGTGACAATTTAATCTAAGTATCCGTAAAACCACTTACAAATTCAATTGTTATCTGATTTTGAGGGTAAACAGTTTGGCGTCCACCGTGGGGCTAAGGATAATAGTGGTTATTTGATACAAATCTCCATAACACACACTACTTTACACTTGTTCTTTGAAGTGTCTCTAATTTCAGGTTAAAACTCAAAAATGACAAACTCTCAGTTAGCACCCCTACATATTGACAATGAGTCCAGTCATCACGGTGAAAATAACAACATAGTGTCCCGTAATGAGGTACCGCCCATTTATCCCATCGTAATTCTAGTCGCGGACACGTTGGATGCTAACTCGCATGTGGCTGGCTATCGACACAAATCTGTCTACCGCCCCCGAGAATAGCATCCGTGGTAGAGCCTGATCGACAACGCAAAATACACAAAACAATGGAGAAGATGGTATCAATTTACACATGATCTTCGAAATGTTACATGCTCAACAAGTGGCAATAGCTCAATTACAGAACCAATGCCGAGCCACCAAGCAGAATTGAACCCGATCCGTCCTGGGAAATTACCCACAAGAATGAACCGATCGCAGAGAAGTCGAATGGAAACGAGTCGGTGACTAGCCCTGAGATCAAAAAAATGTTTGATGAACTAACAAAACAGATAGAACATGGGAGAAGAAAATCGAAGCAAATGACAAAAGTTAGAAACCTACAATTCCAAGGTCGACCAAATCCCAGGAGCGTCATCGATACTGAAAGGCCTGGATTCCAAGAAGTTCGTGCAAAAACCTTTACCTCCGAGTGCGTCTCCAAAGCCGATCCATAAAAAAATTCGTATGCCCGAGATTTCTAAGTACAACAGAACGACCGACCCAAACGAGCATGTTACCTCCTACACATGCGCCATCAAAGGGAATGACTTGGAGGACGATGAGATCGAGTCTGTCTTGTTGAAAAAATTTGGACAGACCCTGTCGAAGGGGGCTATGATATGGTATCACAACTTACCTCCTACTTCTATTGACTCATTTTTAATGCTTGCAGACTCTTTCATGAAAGCGCACGCCAGGGCTATCAAGGTCGAGACCAGGAAGTCGGACCTTTTCAAAGTAAGACAGAAGGATAATGAGATGCTCAGAGAGCTCGTGTCTCGATTTCAAATGGAACAGATGGACCTTCAATCGGTTGCTGATGATTGGGTTGTTCAAGCTTTCACTCAGGGACTCAATGTTTTAAGCTCGGTGGCTTCACGGCAGTTGAAGAAAAATCAGATAGAATATCCGATTGTTACTTTGGGCGACGTGCATAACCGGTATCAATTAAAAATCAGAGTCAAAGACAAATAACTTGGGGCCCCTTCGGGGTTCGTTTATCCCGTCAGAACCGTTGACAGAGTCAAGAGAGATATCGACCGTGAGTCGAGGCCAAACAGGGATCGGTATCAACGTTACAATGGGGATCAAAGAAGCAGCGGGTCCGGGCGGAATTCTATGTAAAGTGAAAGGAGAAGTGATCGAGGTCAGAGCAACCGAGGACTCATGAGCAAGAACGGTTTTGACAGGCCTATCGGGCCTAAGGAAGAACCAAGGTTATCGTAATATAACTTTAACGTGGATGCTACCGCCATTGTATCAGCTATCGAAGGCATCAAGGACACCAGATGGCCTAGACCTCTACAAATCTAATCCTGCCCAAAAGGATCCTAACCAAATGTGCAAATATCATGGCACTCACGGCTACAAAACAGAGGATTGCTGACAGTTGAGAGAGGAAGTAACCCGGCTATTCAACAACGGGCACCTTCGAGAATTCCTGAGCGACCGAGCCAAGAACCATTTCAGGAATAGGGATTATAATAAATAGATCGAACAAGAAGAACCTCAACATGTTATTAACATGATCATCGGTGGGTTTGATGTCCCTCAAGGGCTGATGTTGAAGCCCACCAGAGTATCCATCACAAGGGAAAACGTACTCGAGATTATATACCGGAAAGAACCTTGTCTTTTAACAACAAGGATGCAGAAGGGATCGTGCAGCCCTACAATGATGCACTAGTAATATATGTACTCATAAATAAATCTCGAGTTAAGCGTGTGTTAATTGATCCATATAGCTCGGCTAACATCATCCGATCGACGGTCGTAGAACAGCTCGGTCTATAAGACCAAATCGTGCATGCAGTCCGAGTTGTAAACGAATTCAACATGGCATGTGAAACCACTAAGGGGGAGATAACATTACTAGTGAATGCCAATGGACCATCTAGAAAACCAAGTTTTATGTGATCGAAGGAGACATGAGGTACAACGCTCTGTTCAGGAGGCCATGGATCCACAGTGCCCTCGACTCTGCACCAAGTGTTAAAATTCCCAACACCGGGAGGGGTTAAAATGATCTACGGAGAGCAACCAACCACAAAAGAAATGTTTGCGGTCGAAGAGGCAATTCGATATCCGCACTTGCAACGACGAAGGGACCAAGTTCGGCAAAGCAAGAAGCTAAATAGCAATTACCAACACCAGCCCCGACCCAATTGGAGAAACAGGGAACTGATGAAGACGATGACTACGGGGTTCCCAGGTCTTTTATATCCCCTGATGATTCTGATGCCACTAAATCAACGATCGAGGAGCTAAACCAGGTCATATTGATCGAGCATCTACCCGATCGAAAGGTATACCTGGGCACAGGGTTAAGTCCCGAGCTCAGGAAAAAACTCATTCAATTCCTTATACTAACATAGATTGTTTTGCTTGGTCTCACCTTATATGACAGGGATCCCGTCGGATAACCACTCACAAGCTGAGCCCGGACCCGAAATTCCACCCGGTCAAGCAGAAAAGGAGACTGTAATGACCCGGCCGGTCGTTTTTAGAATTTACGCCCCGATCCCCTATTAACTGCTTTCCCCGTGTTTATTTTTGCTATATTGAATTGCCGGGATGTTCGGTTTGAATTTCGGAGAGTTTTGGGACACTTAGTCCCTAAATGAGAGCTTAAGTATTGGAAATTTGACCATAGTCGGAACAGTGTGAAGACGCCCTTAGAATGGAAATACGATGGTTCCGTCAGCTCCGTTAGGTGATTACGGGCTTAGGGGCGTGTTCGGATTGTATTTTGGAGGTCCGTAGCTAATTTAGGCTTGAAATGCCGAAAAATAGAATTTTGAAGTTTCCGGTTCGATAGTGAGATTTTGATCCGACGGTCGGAATGGAATTCCGGAAGTTGGAATAGCTCCGTAGTGTTGAATGGGACGTGTGTGCAAAATTTCAGGTCATTCGGACGAGGTTTGATAGACTTTCTGATCGAAAGCGTAATTTTAGAAATTTGGAGTTCTTAGGCTTGAATCCATGGTTAATTTGAGGTTTCGATGTTGTTTTAGGTGTTTTAAGGATTGGTACAAGTTTGGACAGTGGTATTAGACTTGTTGGTGCCTTTGGTTGAGGTCCCGGGGGCCTCAGGATGATTTCGGGTAGTTAACGGAGGAAATTTTGGAGTTTGAGTTGTAGCTTCAGCTGCTGGTTCTGTCATAACCGCACCTGCGGTTTGGGATCAGCAGATGCGGCGCCGCAGAAGCAGCTCAATGACCGCAGAAGCGTAAATGGGGAAGTTAGGCAGGGACCGCAGAAGCGGTAGCAATTCCGTAGGAGCGGTACCGCATCTGCAAATAGGCAGTCGCAGATGCGGAAAATGAGTTTAAGTGAGAAGTCGCATATGCGACCCTTGTTCCGCAAAAGAGGGACCGCATAAGCGGTCCCAGGACCGTAGATGCAGAAATCGCTGGGCAGAACATAAGTACTTGCCTTCGCGAAATTTAGTTATTTTTCATCTCTTTTCAAACGGGAAGAAGCTTTTGGAGCATTTTTCAAGAGAGATTTTCAGAGGAATCCATTGGGGTAAGGTCTTTGGTCCCTAAACTCGTTATTATAGTGATTTTTATCATCCTAAGCATGAAAAATTAAGGAAAATCAGTGGTAATTCATGGGTTAGGGCTTGACTAATTAGAGGCCTTTGAGTGATGATTTGGGGGGCCAATTGAGGTCCAATTTTGGTACTTTTGGTATGACTGAACTCGTGAGAGTGTGAGGATTCTGGAAATATAAATTTTACCCGATTCCGAGATGTGGGCCCGAGGGGCGTTTTGGTCATTTTTACCTAATTTCGCGTATTAGTTTAGAATTTAATTGTAGAATCAGTTACTTGAAGTGTTATTTATATTATGAAATTTAATTGAATAGATTTGGGCCATTTGGAGTCGAATACTCGTAGCAAGAACGTGATTTAGGGTTGATAATTGAGCCGGTTCGAGGTAAGTGGCTTGTCTAATCTTGTGTGGGGGACTCTCCCCTTAGGATTGATATTGTGATAGTTGAAATGCCTTGTACGTAAGGTGACGAGTGCGTACTTGTGCTTATTATTGGAAATCCGGTTTTTCATTAAAAATAGCCTTAAATTGTGTTCTTCCTTTTCTCGCTTACACTATTTGGAAACTTAGCCTGCTATTAGTCTAGAGAAGCATGTCTAATTGACTAAATTGCTCTATTTGTTTTAACTGCCTTACTTGTATTACGTGAATTATGCTAGGTTAGAATTTCCTGTTTTGCCTTGGTATGAAGTTGAGCTTAATTGAGTATATCATTTTTCTGTTATTGTTGTGCGTTTCATTTTTGGGCTATGGGAAGGCATCCCGGGAGACCCCCTATACGTATTTATGATCGAGCTGAGGTGCGGGATATCGAGAGATTCTTGGCACATATATTGAGAATACTAAGAGATCCTCGGGATACCAAGAGATCCCTGGTGTATATTGAGGGTACCAAGAGATCATCGGGTTACCAAGAGATCCCTAGCATATATTGAGGATACCAAGAGATCCTCGGGATACCAAGAGATCCCCGGATATATATATATATTGAGGATACTAAAAGATTCTCGGGATACTGAGAGATCCGCGGTTATTATCCTTGTGATTGTTTGCCTCTGTATAAGTTGTAGTTGTCTTATATCCTGTGATATTTTTACTGTTGCACTTATTTATACTGCTCTTACCTACACTGTCGAACTTTATATTATTATTTAATCTCAGTAGGGCCCTGACCTTCCTCGTCACTACCCGACCGAGGTTAGGCTTGGCACTTACTGAGTACGTTGTGGTGTACTCATGCCTTTCCTACGCATGTTTTTCATGTGCAGATCCAGGTACCTCTACTCAGACTTACCATCCTTGAGGCGAGGCGATTCTACGGAGACTTTGAGGTATATCTGCCGCGTCCGCAGACCGACGAGTCTCTCTCCATTCTCTCTTATAGTGATTAGTCCTTCTATCTTTACTGTTGATGTAGACCTTCCGGAGTTAGAGCATTTTACTATATTCGTAGCTTGTGATTCATGGGTTTCCGGGTTTTGGGAACATGTATTGGTTTTGAGAGATTAACGTTGTGTATGTCGGGCGGCACTCTGAAACATTGTTTATTTACTCTATTCTCTGTTTTAACTTGTTTTTCTTCCGCAAATTTGGTTTATTTTTAGCATTTTAGGCTTACCTAGTCGTAGAGACTAGGTGCTGTCACGATGGTTCACGGAGGGCGAACCGAGGTCGTGACAGGGACGCAGTCCGAGGTCAAACATGCTTTCATCAAGGGTGAGGTATCTAAACTCCTTAAAATAGGATCCATTCGGGAGGTTAAATACCCGAATTGGTTAGCAAACGTAGTGGTAGTCCGTAAAAAGGGAATAAATTAAGAATGTGTGTAGATTATAAGAATTTGAATAAGGCAAGTCCCAAGGACTCCTTCCCTTTGACCAACATCGATCGCATGATCGATGCCATGGCCGGGCATGAGATCCTTAGTTTTCTCGACGCCTACTCCGGGTACAACCAAATACAGAAAAACTCGAATGATCAGGAAAAAAACTCCTTCATCACTAAATACAGCACGTATTGTTATAACGTGATGGCATTCGGACTAAAAACATTGGTGCTACTTATCAACACCTAGTAAACCAGATGTTCGAGGAACAAATAGGAAAATCAATGGAGGTTTACATTGACGATATGTTGTTTAAGTCCCTGCGAGCAGAGGACCATTTAAAACATTTGCAAGAAACCTTCAGCATATTGAAGAAGTATAATATGAAGCTGAACCCGGAGAAATGTGCGTTTGGAGTCAGATCAAGTAAGTTCCTCGGATTTATGGTATCGAACCGAGGAATCGAGATCAACCCTGACAAGATCAAAACCATCGAAGATATCACGATTGTGGATAACGTAAAGGTCGTGCAACAATTAACCGGACGCATAGCCGCCCTAGGGCGATTTATCTCGAGGTCCTCCGATAAAAGCCACCGATTCTTCTCACTACCAAAAAAAGAAGAATAACTTTTCATGGACCCCAGAGTGCCAACGGGCCTTGGAGGAGCTCAAACGGTATCTATCGAGCCCACCACTGCTTCACATGTCGATGACAAATGAACAACTATACCTATACTTGGCAGTATCGGAGATAGCGGTAAGTGGAGTCCTGGTCCGGGAAGAGCAAGGTACGCAATTTCCAATTTACTATGTCGACTCTAGGTGAGGCAGAAACTAGATACCCTCACCTAGAAAAATTGGCACTCGCCTTTCTAAGTGCCTCTAGGAAGCTGAAACCACATTTTCAGTGTTATCCTATATATGTTGTGACTACTTACCCATTGCGAAATATAATGCATAAACCCGAGCTCTCGGGGCATTTGGCCAAATGTGTCGCGGAAATCAGCGGGTACGATATTGAATATCGACTCCGGACAACCATTAAATCTCAAATTTTGGCAGATTTTGTGGCCGACTTTACGCCGACCCTAATACCCAAAGTCGAAAGATTGGTAAACTCGGGGATGACTTCGGGGATCTGGGCCCTATTTATGGACGGTGCCTCAAACGCAAAAGGGTCAGAACTTGGCATTGTATTGAAACCACCAACGGGTAATGTAATTAGACAATCTATTAGGACCGTGAAATTGACTAACAACGAGACTGAATATGAGGCCATGATTGCAGGTCTCAAACAAACTAAAATCTTGGGGGCGGAGGTGATCGAAGCTAAGTGCGACTCCCTCTTCGTGGTCAACCAAGTTAATGGGACATTCGAAGTCAGAGAAGAACGGATGCAAAGGTACCTGGATAAGTTGCAGGTGACATTACATCGGTTCAAAGAGTGGACTTTACAACACGTACCTCTGGATCAAAATAGTGAGGTCGATGCCCTTGCTAACTCAGGGTCGTTGTTCGAGGATGACGAGTTCAACTTGGGGGCAATCAAACAACTCATGAGATCGCTAGTGGAAGAGGGCCACGCTAAGATAAACTCCACAAGCCTGACTTGGGACTGGAGAAAAAATATATAAAATATTCGAAGATCGGAAAACAACCCTCGGATCCAAAAGATTCGAGGGCCCTGCGTACGAAGGCAGCCTGGTTCAGCTTGTCCGAAGAGGGAACCTTGTTCAGAAGAACGTTTGATGGTCCACTAGCAATATGTATAGGACCAGGAGATACCGAATACGTTCTGAGGGAAATTCACGAGGGCACCTGTAGAAATCATACAGGCACCAAATCATTGGTTCAAAAAATAATCAGAGACGGCTACTACTGGACCGATATGGAAAAGGATGCGAAGGATTTCGTGCGGAAATGTGATGAATGGCAAAGACATGCTTCGATGATACATCAACTCGGAGAGCTACTGCATTCAGTTTTGTCACCATGGCCGTTCATGAAGTGGGGAACGGACATCGTTAGCCCCCTTCTACGGGCACCCAATAAGGCTCAATTTATACTGTTTATGACTGACTATTTTTTTAAGTGGGTGGAAGCCCAGGCATACGAGAAATTCATGGAGAAGGAAGTCATTAATTTCATTTGGGACCACATCATATGCCGGTTCGGAATGCCGGCCGAGATCATGTGCGACAACGGGAAACAATTCATCGGCAACAAAGTGACTAAGTTTCTTGAAGACCATAAGATCAAAAGGATCCTATCAACACCTATCACCCTAGTGGGAACGGACAAGGAGAATCGACCAACAAAACCATACTCCAAAGCCTCAAGAAGAGGTTAACCGACGCCAAAGGAAAATGGAAGGAAATCCTGCCCGAAGCCCTATGGGCATACCGCATGACCTCAAAGTCCAATATCGGGACACCCTGTTCTCGCTGGTTTACGGCACAGGGGCTTTAATACCGGTCGAAGTCGGAGAACCAAGTCTCAGGTTCCGATACACAACCAAAGAATTGAATGACGAGGCCAAGAGTACGAGCCTGGAACTATTAGATGAAAGGCGTGAAGCCGCCCTTGTCCGGTTGGCCGCCCTAAAATAGTGAATCGAGAGGCATTATAATCGAACAACCAACCTTCAACATTTCAATGTCGGGGACATGGTGTTAAAGAGGGTCACACTAAGCACCCGGAACCCGAACGAAGGGAAGTTGGGACAACTGGGAAGGTCCTTATCAAATTATTGAAATCACTAGTAAGGGATCGTACAAACTAAGAACAATGAACGGTGAGCAACTACCGAGCAATTGGAACAAAACTCACATGAAGCGATACTACTGCTAAGGTACGATCCCACCCATTCTTTTTACTTATTTACATTTTGAACTAACACTTGCAGGTAACTAGCAAGGAATGGTACAAATTTTTAGGTTTGAAAGCACACGTTGCTGTCACGACCCAAACCAATGGGCCGCAACGGGCACCCGGTTCCTTACTCAACCAGTACCAACGTAACGTATCTTTCGTATCATACTATCATAGGTAAATGAACCAGAAAGGCTGTCATGAGATAAATAGAATAAAGCATGAGGGAATACTCAACATAGGATGACCCACCAAGATATATCGACTTATACATATGACGTACGGGCCTATAAGGCTGGAATGATCCTTTGTACACTCAAAACATAGGCTGACAAGGCCATACAAGTATCCATATACATGACATCTGTCTGCAAGCCTCTAAGAGTAGATAAATATCATAAAGGTCGGGACAGGGCCCCGTCATACCAATCAATACATGTCCAAATTATACTGACCAAATAGGCAACTCCGGAGCAAATAGAGCGCACCAATACCTTCCGCTAAGCTAATAGCCTACTTGGAGGACTCTCAACCTGTCAATCAGGACCTGCGGGCATGAAACGCAGCGTCCCCAGGTAAAATGGACGTCAATATAAATAATGTACCGAGTATGTAAGGTAGGAAAAGCCGTATACAATAGACATGAAAGAAACATGGAGTAAATGACTCAACCTGTAAGTCTAAATAGCTTTGTGAATCATAAAACATTTTTCAGGCATATGTGTATGAATGTCATACCATGCACAGGTATATGCATACATAACATCATCAAGCCTCTGAGGGCATCCCATTATATCATCTCGGCCACTGTGGGCAAAATCATCAGTATATACCAGCTGATCAGGTGGTGGTGCATATATAACACCATAACCTGTTACATATCCCATATACATATAATATACGCGTACATAACGCCATCTGGCCATGGGTCAATGTACATGTATAAATGAATGCAATGCATAATGAAGTAAATCGGTAAGATCTTTCGGTATGTCATAAGATCAATATGCCTTTGATTAATATCATGAAATAAACTTTATCAACTTATGTATTTTCTGAGACCCATGAACAGAAGATATAATATTAAGACATATGGGGAATCATGAACATAGGCAACTCTAGTACTTCTATGAATAGAGTCATTTCTGAAAGTTGTGCATTTGCTCGTTTCGTTTGTATTGTATGGATCATGCCAAAAGGAAATAAGTAATAGCCTTAACATATCTGAGCTGATTCTCTTGACAATCCCCCTAACACACGTCAATCGCGACAAAATACACAATGGTAGGATCGAAGTAGGGAAAAATCTATATGATATTCTTGAGAAAGGTTATACCGGGCTCCCTTAGAATTGTAAGTCACGTTGCTATAACATTCTAGGGTTCATAAGAACTTTTGGTGAAGCTCTCATCCATCTCCCTTTAATGAATTAGGGAGGTTGATTTTATGCTAGTGAGGGGCCTCACTTCAGGTTATGACTTAGCCAACAAACTCCCTAAATAAGCCAACTAGCCCCTAGCCCAAGAGTCACCATTTGGCTTGATTAAGATATCACTTGCTGCCACGTTGGGAGGCCCTTTAGGCTCATCCACAATTTCCTAATTAGCTTGATAATCTCCCATTAAATCAATAATTATTCAATTACCCACATAATTAAGAATAATTTCAAATTACTTAAAATACTATTCACTTTTAACACACTTTATATACCTTGCTATCATGGTCATATGGTATTGTACTAGTCCATAGATACGGGGTATTATAGCTTGGACCGTATTTTATCTCAAAATGTCAAACTTCGACGAAACTCATTTTCTTCGATTCGCTTACCCTCTCACCTTCACGAATTTACTTATCACTTGTTTGAAATAGCATAATACTTATAATCTCAAAATAGTCTTGTCCTTGAATTGATGTCAATTATCTTACGACAAATCTAACGTACAATACTATGAGGTGTAAAATCATCGTAATACTGCAGAGTGTAACATTGACGTAATACTGCAGGGTGTAACTTCATTCCCCTCCTTTGAAACATTCATCCTCGAATGTAGGCTGATGCACTTATCGATCTCATAACCGGATAGCTCTTACGAATGGTTTTAATACTGTCCTTGCCATCTAGGCAACTGTTCTGTGAATAAATCCAAAGTCCAGGGCGTTCCCACATTTAGGCCTCTTTCTCACACCACGGCTTGTGGTCGAAATTCTTCCAACCTCGTAACTGTTGCTACCTTCTGTCATGCAGCCTGTACGACTTTTTCCTTGTATGTGCGCCTATGCGACTCTTCCCTCCAGCTTTTAGCCAATCTCTAGGCCTCACTTTGGGAACATATACACAAGATGTCCCTCTGGCATCTATAGGTATACTGAAGTTCTTTACTCGGTACTTTGTCGAACATACGACTATTGTTATATCTTGTTTCATAGCCTTGGTTATCTATCCTTATGGCTTTACTACATCTAGGTAGTTCATACTATACCCTAACTTTTACTTTGATTCATTATTACCGAGGTCTACTACCCTACTCTAGGTTACTCTCTTGTTGCTTATTATATATGTATAAATCTAAGTCTTTCAATGCTTCATTATTACTGTTCATCTAAAGAATGGCATCCTTACCTCCTCTCGTACGTTGGAACTTTATCCATCTATTTTTGATTCATCTTAATGTTGATCCATAATCTACCACTGATAACTTGAAACCTCTTACGTAATGCGTTGTCACTAGGGCTTACGTCTCATCGGGGAATATCTAAAGTGACTTGCCTAATCCACCTAGGGGCGATACTATACTTCAATAACCATATTTCATAGTATCCCAACGCGATTCATCTTATTGGGGGGGGGGGGTAATTCTAATCTCGTGTCGTCCATGAAATCCCTTTTTTTCTTCAAATCATTACTCAGTCGAAGGCCCAAACATCATCCTTTATCTATCTCACTTACACCCTTATTCTACTACCAGGGCAGCATTCCATCTCTTCTAATGCTATTAGTCTTAGGCTCCTTTGAGTTCATTCAGGCTATACTGATATTTCTATAACTTAGAGAAACAATCATCTCTCTTGTTTTCATGGACTTAATCCCGAGGACTTATCCATTCTCGTCACCTTCTCACTCGCCTTTCCTTTTCCTTACTCATGTCTTCCTAAAACCATGTCGCTCTACCATACTATAGCTTGCAACCTACACATATCTATTTATACTACTTGCAACCTTCCTTCAACTTGCTTGCACCATAGATTTCCTTATGTTATTCTAGAACATCAAGCGAGACATCACATCGTCTCTAACTCTTCTTTACTCTCTTAACTAGACCTCTCGGTACCTAGAAACCGTTGGCTGGAAGATATGCCACTAATGACACACTATCATTCCTGGATACTGAATCCCAGCGCAACTAGCCCTCTATCTGAAGTATGGATTATTCACAACCTTCTGCACCTGAGTATCACGTACGTTGTTCACCTCTACCTTACTTACCTTAAAATCTCGTATCGTATCTTCTATCTCTTTCATAACTCCCCTTCCACATAGGTATAATTCACATCCACAACTTGAAGCTATACTATAATACTTGCACCTCTGGTGCATACACAAACCGGTGGGAGCTTCATACTGACTTCTTATGAGGCCGGTACTCTTTTAACTGGCTTTATCTTAGTTCCCACGCATGTCGGAATTTTTGTGCAACTCATATGATCTCGAATATTACCATTGGTTTCACTTCCAGCTCATTAGCCACGATAGGTGCAACTTTCTTATGGAGTGCATACAATGTTATAGTGAGACTGTTATTACAAGATCATTTCTTCTTCAAGTTACAATGCTTAGGTTGAAACCTTCTTCCTTATTTCCTTAGCTAATCTTTTGTTGTAGTACTTGGGGGACATCCTCTGACTCTTGTAAAGTTGCAAGCTTATTATATTGTATACCTGAAGAAGTTTTCGATGTTCTTACTCGCCTATAAATATCTGTAGTTACATACCTCTGTGCCTTTGTGCTTGTAGGGTCACTTGTGAACTCATATTTTGATTGTCTCCTTAGTGGCACTTTCTCTTATTTTCAAAAAACATAATCGGTGCCTTTAACTACACCCAACTCCTATCTGAAAATTTTTCAAGGATCACGATATCATTATCTGCGAGACTGAGTTCACTATGTTGGGGTTCACTATGTTTATCTTGCATGATCTGCTAATTTGTCTGTATCCTCTTGTCTAGCCATAACTAGGCTCTTCCTGAATCATCTACTAACTACTCGTTGGTCCATTCTCATATCTATATTCCACGTAATCTCTCTTGGGTTATTTTCTTTGTCTTAACTTACCTCTCGCACTAGCTCCTTATGCATCAAGTGTTCATTCACACTTATTTATCAATAACATCCTGGGGGAAACCCTTACTGCCTCTCCTCGGCATTGTACTTGCATAATGTTCTGGAGTCGTAACATATCTGTATGATTTGAATAAGTGCAATCTCATCCTTTTCTCATTTTTATCGCATTCTTCCTTTACCGTTCCACAGTTACTAGAACCACTTAACTTTGACTTAATGCCACATCACTCCATATTCCCCCTTTTAGGGGAGTACTAAGATTTAGTGCTTCGACGATCTACCTATAGAGGTTTTACCTCTTCATCTTTGGCATCTTTCAACATCATCGATGACCCTTACTCGCCTTGCGGTAATCCTTCTGTACCAAGGATAACAAAATTCCTTACTCACAAGGGTGACACCTAGTGTAATGGCACACATAGTCCCTTTAAGCTTACTTTGATCACATTGCTTGCTTTAGTGAAGCGTCTTCCCGAATGACCTTGAAGGTTATTCTTCTGTCGTCCATTCTATTATTGCCGGAACACAATCTCTGAAATTCTCATGATGCCGACTATTATCAAATCACTTAGTCCCTAATTCATGTTTAGTTTATCTTGTTCACCAGCCCATACAGATTTCTATTACTCTGGGGTCTAACTTTTCCTTTTCGTAGTCGCGTTGGAGTCACGAACTTATTTCTCGAAATGAGGATATGACTTTATGGCCTATATTCTTTTGTTGTCTCAAGGCCTGTCACCTCTCATCTTTTCCTTCACTTGACTATAGATTCTATAATACTGTCATTTTTTTTATCTACCGTTGTCATCCATGTATCACATCTTACTCATAATGCTTCATTATCTCTCTTCTTATTTCCCTGCTAATATTTCTGTCTATCACTTTATTCTGAAAACTTCAACAAGACATTCTTTTGCTTTTTATCTCCCTTTGCTCCATCCCCTAGCTCTTCGGGTTGCCTAACATTCTGGCTCTACTAGGGACGGGAGGCACACTAAGGTAATATTTATCCCTTGCAGGATTTCAGTGCCTATTTTGTAAAAAAAAAAAATTTGAACATTCTAGTATTCATATCTAGCTATACTATTCTAGAGTGCACTATGGGTGTCACACAAGGAGATCTATTAGCACATTTGCAATATCATTCGAAAATGTCAACTAACGCAAATAATCCATCCACCATTTTGGGTTACTCTAACCCCAGCCAAATTCCGATATCCCGTCCTTCTCTTAAAACATATCCGTTAGCTCCATAAGGCATAACTGAGATGGGTGTGGCCGATTGTAATACATCTGTTACTGTTGAAGGTAACTCAAAATGCTTATATTTCTATGCCTAAATTGTAAATACTGATAATCTTCATTTACTGGGCGCCTCGTACCATTCTTCACCTTGCTTCTTTTACTTGTTAAAACTTGTATCTACCTTCTGAATCTCTCATTGCTTTTCACCATATGGGTGAATAGATATTCTTGCCCTAAGGCTCCTTATCAAGAAGCTTACACGTCTTAGTACACGCATGTTCTGCTGAAGACCTCACATTTATCCATCATAAGTATGATGAAAAATCAAGTTCCTCTAACTCAACTCTTCCACAACCATATGCAATCTCTTACCAACTGTCTTTTGGATGTAGGTATCGTCTTATTACGAATAAAATAGAATTTAAGAGTTTGAATTCTTACAAGTGAGTTCTACCACACGATCTAGAGTAAGAAGAAAGAGTGACAGTCCTAAATGCCCTGTAGCCTCCTGCTTATAAGTGTGGTGCACAACACACCCATAAACAAGACTCTACTAGACACGGCTTGTAGACTCCCTATGACAGAACTACTCTGATACCACTTTTGTCACGACCCAAACCAATGGGTCGCGACGGGCACCCGGTGCCTTACTCAACCGAGTATCAACGTAACGTATCTTTCGTATCATACTATCATAGGTAAATGAACCAGAAAGGCTGTCATGAGATAAATAGAATAAAGCATGAGGGAATATTCAACGTAGGAGGACCTACCATAATATACCAACTTATACATATGACATACGGGCCTATAAGGCCGGCATGATCCTTTATCTACTCAAACATAGGCCCATAAGGCCATACAAGTATCCATATACATGAAATCTGTCTACAAGACTCTAGGAGTAGATAAATATCATAAAGCTTGGGACAGTGCCCCACCATACCAATCAATACATCTCCAAATCATACTGACCAAATAGGCAACTCCGTAGCAAATAGAGTGCACCAACACCTTCCGCTAAGCTGATAGCCTACTTGGAGGACTCTCAACCTGTCTATCAGGACCTGCGGGCATGAAACGCAGCGTCCCCAGGAAAAAGGGACGTTAGTACAAATAAAGTACAGAGTATGTAAGGCAAGAAAAGCCGTATACAATAGACATGAAAGAAACACGGAGTAAAGGACTCAACCTGTAAGTCTGAATAGATCTGTGAATCATGAAACATTAATAATGTCATGCATATGTGTATAAATGTCATACCATGCATAGGTATATGCATACATAACATCATCGAGCCTCTGAGAGCATCCCATCATATCATCTCGGCCACTGTGGGTAAAATCATCAACATATACTAGCTAATCAGGTGGTGGTGCATATATAACGCCATAACCTTTTACCATATCCTATATACATATAATATATGTGTATATAACGACATCTGGTCATGGGTCAATGTACATGTATAAATGGATGCAATGCATAATGAAGTAAGTCAGTAAGATCTTTCGGTATGTCATAAGATCAATATGACTTTGATTAATATCCTGTAATAAACTTTATCAATTTATATATTTTCTGAGACCCATGAACAGAAGATATAATATTAAGACACATGGGGAATCATGATCATAGGCACCTCTAGTACTTCTATGAATAGAGCCATTTATGAAAGTTGTGCATTTGCTCGTTTCGTTTGTATTGTATGGATCATGCCAAAAAGAAAGAAGTAATAGCCTTAACATACCTGAGTCGATTCTCTTGACAATCCCTCTAGCACACGTCAATTGCGACAAAATATGCAACGTGGGATCGAAGTAGGATAAAAATCTGTATGATATTCTTCAGAAAGGTTATACCGGGCTCCCTTAGAATTGTAAGTCACATTGCTATTACATTGTAGGGGTTCATAAGAATTTTTGGTGAAGCTCTCATCCATCTCCCTTTAATGAATTAGGGAGTTTGATTATATCCTAGTGAGTGGACCCCACTTTAGGTGATGACTTAGTAACCAAACTCCCTAAATAAGCCACCTAGCCCCTAGCCAAAGAGTCACCATTTGGCTTGATTAAGAATGTCACTTGCTGCCACGTTGGGAGGCCCTTTAGGCTCATCCACAATTTCCTAATTAGCTTGATAATCTCCCACTAAACCAATAAATAACCAATTACCCATATCATTAAGAATTATCTCAAATTACTTAAAATACTAATCACTTTTAACACACTTTATATACCTTACTATCATGGTCATATGGTATAGTACTAGTCCATAGATACGGGGTATTTTAGCTTGGACCGTATTTTATTTCAAAATGTCAAACTTCAACAAAACTCATTTTCTTCGATTCGCTTACCCTCTCACCTTCACGAATTTACTTATCACTTGTTTGAAATAGCATAATATTATAACCTCAAAATAATCTTGTCCTTGAACTGATGTCAATTATCTTACGACAAATCTAACGTACAATACTACGGGGTGTAACATCATCGTAATACTACGGAGTGTAACATCGACGTAATACTGCAGGGTGTAACAGTTGCACTTTTTTTTTCCTTGGACCGGTTTTGTCCCAGATGGGTTTTCCGGCAAGGTTTTTAACGAGGCAGCAGTAGATTGAACTAACTTAGAATCGAAGGCCGATCATGAATCGGTGTTAAAGATCATATCAACAGTATCCGAGGCTTCTCTATGATCAACCTCGGACACTGGGGGGCATTACCCTCGGATAACGACTCCAACAAGGAAAGAGACTTTGTGATCGAACGGTCTCGGCTCGATCGATAAGATTTATTGTAAGGGCCAAACGATCAAATGAACCGTGCCTGCATAGACTGTTCAAGCCCTTGCACAAATCTTGTACACATGTGTAACTATTACGCACAAGAATAAAAAAGCATCTACCTTGCGGATAAATATCTTGTCACTTAAAAAAAAAATTTGCATTTCTTAAGGAATTTCCAACATCCGATCCCCTAAAGGTATCGAGCCCAAGGGCCGCCTTAATCTGCATTCAAACGAACACTTCCACCCGAGGACTGCCGTCCAAAGATAAACTCGGATGGCCCGGGCTATCAAAGTATGGGCTCACAAAACCTATTAGGCAACGCCCAAACTTTAAAGGCTGCAGCCATCCCACTCGGGGACTGTTATCTTAGGCAAGCCCAGATAACTCTAGATAACGAGCCCACTGGGCAACACCTGAACTAAAAAGGCTATGACCATATTAGAATGGCTCGGAGATGTCCGAGATTCATAATAAAAACAACAAGGCCTTAAAATTTCTCGACTGGTTCTAAAGGCTACCTTCGGCAGACTATAACCTAAAAAAGCATAAGTACTTTGGGGGAAAAGTTTTGGTCACACCAAATCCCCACGATGCCTTAAAACAAAATAATGTTGAAGGCAAGGCTTGTTCGAACCTCCGAACGTGACCTAACTATTTCATGCTAAGGTATTTTATTCATTACAAATATAAATAATAAAGCAAAGGAAAAATTAAGAAGTTGTTGAAGAGAAAAAGCCTTATATACATATCAAAAGATTTTTTTTACAAGGGCCAAACAGCCCCAATGCAAATTTTTACAAATGCCAAACGACCTCAACAAAAAGGTAATACAAACGGTAGAAAAACAAAAACATCTGTAAAGCGCCTAGGTGGCCTAGTCTTCGTCGGGGGCCGCCTCATCACTTTCGGGGTCTCCTCCACCCTCGAATCAGCTCAAACCCTCGGAGTCTTCATTATCCTCGGGATAAGCCAACTTTTTGGCCTCGGTTTCGAGCTCCTTGGCACTCTCAATTTCGGCCAACAAGTCGAAACCCCGAGCATGAATTTCCTCGAGGGCCTCCCTTCGGGATTGCCGCTTCGCGTGCTCGACGATTTCCTTTTCTCGATGCTGGGCCGCCTCGGCATCGGCCTTATATTGGGCCACAATATCGTCGGCATCAACTTTAACCACCTCGACCACCGACTTGGCCGTTTCAAGCTCCTTGGCAAGATTTTCTCGATCGAAGACGGCCGAACTCAGCTGAGACTAGAGCTCCTCAATCTTTTTGGCCTGTACTACGGCCTTTTCCTTTGCCGCCCGAAGATAGACCTCAGCCAAAGCCAACTGGGCCCGGGCAGTTTCCTTTTCCGAGGCCAAGCAGTCCATTTTGCTTTTCCATTCTTCGGCCTCGGCCTTCACCACATCCATCTCTTCCCGAAGTTGGTTGATCCGATCAAGATTCTAATGAATTGCGGGTTCAAAGCGTTATTCACCAAGTCTAGCTTATTGTCACTAACCTCAAAGACTTTTACCTTTTCCACCAGGTCGGCGTGCTCTTTTCGATGGAGGCCTGAGTGTGACTTCCTTGGATAAACTTGCAAAAGGGAAACAAAACAAGTAAAACCTTAGCTACACAAAAGAAACTCAAGTATTGCTCACACGGGAAAGGAATCTCACCATGAGGACGGGCCTCCCACTGGCCGTTCGAAAGTTCGCGCCATGCGCATGCGGTATATGGCCCTTGTAACAGGATGCCCTCAACCTACTCCTTGAGTCGAGGGACTGTATTCAGTACCCGACCGACGCCTGCACCACCACCACCAAACACCGATAAGAAGGAAGTATAAAGAAGAGTAAAATAAAATTTTAAAAATGAAATTTTACTTAGTTTTGTATTCCACTTCTTAGGGAACGGCATGCGCTCGGCTGGGATCAAGTCCGATGTCCTCACCCGGACAAAACGACCTAGTCAACCTTGATCTCAATCTTCATTGATGCTCGAGAACGGGGCTTTACTAGTCCGACGCGCAAGTTTGATCAGTCCCCCCCACCCCCCCGGAAAGAGTAGGGTACTGTATGGGCACATGAGGTGGTCGACGGTGAATGAGCATCCCTCAATCTTGCTCACGAAGAAACGAAAAAGGATCAAGATCCTCCAGAATAAAGGAAGAATTTGACCGAGGCATACCTCGTATCTTTTGCAGAAGTCGATGATGACCGGATCTAATAGGCCCAGCGTAACGGGATAAGTGTAAACACTTACGTATCCCTCGACGTGGGTGGTGATATCTTCATAGGGTCCGGAAACCACCACGTGCTTGTCAACCCAGTTGCAATCCGTTTTGACCGTGGGGAGGACTTCTTCAGTTATCGAGCATACGTATCTTGAGACCTTCTCACACCGGCCGGATACTGATAACTGTGATTTTAACACGTTTTATGCCCATACTTGCCTATGCTTTATGTATGAATTGTCATAAAATAGACCCAGAATGCTTACAAAGTGCGCTTGATTGCAGGTTTGAGCGACAAGATGACAAAAGTAAAAAATTGGCTCGAAACGGAGTGAAACCTGCTCAAGTGTCAAAAATCATTGAAGTGGGGACAAGAGGACCTAGCGCGGACCGCACTATTTTGCTGCGCGGCCGCGCTAGGAGATTCAGAGAATATACAGTTCAAGGGTAACCATGCGCGGTCCGCGATCCTTTCTACGCGGTCAGCGCTTGTGGAGATTCAGAGGCTTGAAATTTCAAGGCAAAGTCCCACGCGGCCACGTTCCATTTGTGTGCGGTTCGCGTGGGTGAGATTCAGAGAGTTGTCAAATTGCCAAATTCCTTCCACGTGGTCGCGCTTCATTGTTGCGCGATCCGCGTCCATTAGCCTGCGCGGTCGCGCTACCTTTTTGCGCGGTCCGCTTCCCCAGCTTCAGAAGTGAGTGATCGAGGACCAAGACCCCTACGTGGCCGCGCTGCATTTCTGCGTGGTCCGCGCCAGCCCGCAGGGGTATTTTTGTCCAGTTTTTCTAGCCTAGTATAAATAGAATATTTTATTATTTTTAGGTTAAGCATTAGATATCAGATAGCAGCTGCACTCGTGAGACACAAGTTTTAGCCTATTTTGGGCATTTTCATCTTGTTTTATCGTGGATTCTTGTAGATTAACATTCTAGTTAATTAATATGTTGATTTTATCTACTACTTCTTCAATTTCTGTTGCTATTATGTCTAGCTAAACCTATTAGCTAGGGTTGTGGCTCAACCCTAGTGTGGGTAATTAATGGGTGTGATTGTTTAATGCTTGAATGATGTTGGGTGTTTGGTATTTGGGTTAATTTTATGATTTAACTAGGATTTGGTGGTTGCAAACACTAAGTCTAGCTTAGTGGGTCTTGACTCTTCTTGAGAAAGAGTGTCTATGACTCCAAAATTAACCCAACAAGGAATTGTGATGGACCCATGAGAATGGTAATCCCAATTAACGGGTTAAACCTCGAGAGAGTAATTACCCAACTTGAACCCTAAGTTGCTTGGGCTTGTTGGCCTACCCAACTGGTCTCGAGAGAGTCAATTGGGCAAAATCACTCTTTCTACCGAGAGGTGTGAGAGTGAGTGCAATCGTGCAACGGTTATAGCATAATCCCCATAATCATCATTCTTGTATTAGGAATCTCTACCCGTTAGTTGACCACCTAGGTAAAAGCCATGACCCTAGTGTCTTTCTCTATCTTGCATACAACTTAGAATTAATATCTTAGCATAATTTAGATATAATTAGTAGTTGTTAAATTGTAGTTGATAATCATAAAATCCCAAAAATGTTAGAAGATCAATTAGAAGCAAACACGCATTTCTAGGCTAAGCAAATATCCAACTTCCTTTCTAGCTCCCTGTGGAAATTGACCCCATACCACTATTGGGTAAAAGTATTAGCGCCCACTCTTCCTAAGGTTGAGTCCGCTAGTGAATTGGTGAAGAGATGTGATGCATGTCAAAGAGCCGACGGTATTTCCAAGAAGGATGAGATGCCCCTCAATACAATTCTTGAGGTGGATATTTTTTATGTTTGGGGCATCGATTTCATGGGTCCGTTCGTGAGCTCCTGTGGTAATACTTACATTCTCGTGGCGGTGGACTATGTTTCAAAATGGGTGGAAGCCGTGGCTCTACCCAACAATGAAGCCCGAAGTGTTGTAGCATTTTTGAAAAAGAGTATATTTACGAGGTTTGGTACTCCTCGGGCCATTATTAGTGATGGGGGGGTCCCATTTTTGCAACAAGGCTTTCGACTCATTGCTTGCTAAGTATGGAGTTAATCACAAAGTGACCACCCCCTATCATCCACAAGCTAGTGGACAAGTGGAAGTCTCAAATCGGGAGATAAAGAGTATTTTGTCCAAAACGGTGAATGCTAATAGGACCGATTGGTCGAAGAAATTGGATGATGCTCTTTGGGCTTATCGGACGGCTTACAAGACTCCAATTGGTATGTCTCCATATCGGTTGGTGTTTGGTAAAGCTTGCCATCTTCTGGTGGAACTTGAGCACAAGGCTATGTGGGCATTGAGGAAGTTGAACTTGGAATAGGATGTTGCAGCCAATCTCCGAGTGGAGCAATTGAATGAGCTTGATGAGTTTAGATTTCACGCCTACTCCAGCTCATCTTTGTACAAGGACAAGATGAAGTACCTTCACGACAAATATGCTCGAGGAAAGGAATTCAAGGTCGGTGATATGGTTCTTCTTTTCAACTCCCGGTTGAGGTTATTTCCGGGCAAACTCAAATCTAAGTGGAGTGGCCCTTTTGAAGTGGTATTTGTGACTCCCTTTGGTGCTCTTGATCTCAAAAACAAAAATGGTGAGGTATTCCGGGTCAATGGGCATCGTGTGAAGCATTACTTGGGGAAGATTGATGACAGCCACGTGGTGGCACTCCTTCATTTGAAGTGATATTATGGTAAAATGCGTCGTGCCGCGACGTTAAATCAGGCGCTTCTTGGGAGGCAACCCATGTCTTTTTCTTTCTTTTTATTTTTCCGTTGTAGATTAGGATTTTTCAACTCATGCTTTGTGAGATGTTGCAGGGTTGATGTTGGACCAGTGCAGGACAAAAGTAGCAAAAATTTTAAGGTCTCTGAAGTTTGCCTACGCGGCCGCGCACCAAAACAGAGTGGTCCGCGTAGGCTGGTGAAATGGAGCTGAGTCTCTGAAGCCAGCTGCGCGGTCCGCGTGACATTTTTGCGCGGTCCGCGCAGGAGAAGCCCAAATTACATGCTCTCTGAAGTTTCCCACGCGGCCGCGTGACAAAACAGCGCGGTCCGCGTGGGCTGTTCAGGCAATTAAGGATGCTGGAAATCCAGCGCGGTCCGCGGCCTCCCTAGCACTGAGGGAGTTCTGATAGAGGTGGCCCAGGTTCAGGAGGGTACATCCAGTGTTCCACCGGTGGTTCAGCCTGTCCTTGATCCGGCTCATGTCCCAACAGCAGAGCAGCAGCGGGTCGGAGACCAGTCTGAGGTCCCGGCTACTACAGAGGATCCGGGGACGACAGGAGACCCCACGCATGTGGACCAGGCTTGAGGGGCCTTTCTATATCCTTTATCTCTGTTTTTGAGCTTATTTTGGTAGTTGGCATTGGGGACAATGCCAGCTTTTATTCGTGGGGGTGCGCCCTACCATTTTGATTCTGATACACTGGATGACTGTATATATTTATTTCATTTCTAGTCTATGTTGTGGATTGTTTTGGATTTTTAAATAGTTGGCCTGTATATAACCTTTGACTTTGGCTACTTTTAGACTCTTATGTATATATTCATCCCGTTGTATATTCTACTCCCCATTGTACATATTCATTTGTTTTTTTTTCTATTTTCGTTCAAATTTTTCAATTTTAGCCTAGTAGTGAGGCTCGTAGCCTTTTGTTTTAGTTTTGATGTTCTCAATAAGCCCTTGGTTTTCTTAATGCCACGGTTCTTTCCAAGGGTAGTGTGTTTTGCGAACCGTGTGGCTCTTCCCAATGATGGATGGCGTGACAACCTTCTTAAGGGTTTGAGTCCGTTTTTTATTTTTCTTCTTTTGATTTTCAATATTTCGTAGTTAAGAGGACCTCAGGCAAGCTTCACTTGGGCCTAACACATTTGCCTTTGATCCCATGGTCAAAGACATAATGTTGTGTTTAGGATGGTGAAAATTGTGGCCTTGAGACTCTTGTGTTGACCAAACAATCATCATATGGTCGTGTGGGGCCATTGTGCGCTTGAATTGGAACTAAGGTCGTTGTGGGATCTCAACTCGATGTCTTTAGCAATCCCTGAGTGTGTGTGGAGAGAATTCGAATTGTGAGTCTAAGCTCTAAGCCGATGGTCTAGAACTTGCCCTGAATGTTTGTTGAGGCAAAATCATAGGTAAAACTTGACTTGAGAAGTGAATATGGGCCCTCCTTGATCCGAACTTCCAAATTTGAACAATTTCCATGACCTACCAATGAAATGATCCCTAGTTCAACCCTTTTGAGCCTTAAACTTTCTTCTTTCATGAACCAAAGCTACAAGCCTATACCCGTTCTCAATGAGACCCTCTCTTGGCACCCAAATCTTCCCCTGAGATCTAAGTTTGGGGGGGAGAGACAAGAAAGGCATCAATGTGGTAAAGAGGCACAAAAGCAAAAGAAAAGGGAGGCAATGAAAAAGAGAAAAAGACAAAAAGAAATACAAAAGTGAATAAGAACCAAAAAAGGGGATTCAAAGAAAACAAAAGTGAAAAAAAAGGTTGTGTAAAAGTAGAAAAAGGAGAAAGGTTTGAATTGCAAAAGAAAGAGTGACAATGTGTCTCTCTAACCCCTTGAAATAAGTGAAATACTCAAATGAGTCAAAAAGTATGCCAAAATGAATCAAAAGAAGTGCTGAAGGGAAGATTGAACCTAAATGAACAAAAACATGTCCTACCTTTACCCAAAAGCCTTCACAATGACTCCTCAAAAGCCCTATATGATCTTGAGTTGAGGGAAACTTACATTAGTGGATACTTACATAAGGGGAAAGCATATGGTACCTAAAGATGGACTTATGACCTTCTTTGTGAGAGAAATGAGTGAAAAATCTATCAACCTCGGGTTGTGTGTCATTACTCTAAAAGGTGAGGTTAGCTTAGGGAGAGTTGAGGATGTGTGAGTTTGGGTTCCACAATGACTAAGGTATTTGAGAAAAGCTCCTTGATGAAATGAGTCAACCTTTGATGCTCTTGTGTCACATTTGATCCATAGTTCTTAAAAGTTTAAAAATGTGTTAATGATGCATTCGTATTGAGGACAATTGTTAGTCCCAATTGATGCGTGATGAGGCTTCCTTAGGATAAGCTGGAATTACTTGGATGTTTCCTTTAGAGGGGTGGGTCTTATTTTATTTTCTTGAGGACAAGCAAAGGTTTATGTTTGGGGGAGTTGATAACTGTGATTTTAACACGTTTTATGCCCATAGTTGCCTATGCTTTAGGTATGAATTGTCATAAAATAGACCCAGAATGCTTACAAAGTGCGCTTGACTGCAGGTTTGAGCGACAAGATGACAAAAGTAAAAAATTGGCTCGAAACGGAGTGAAACCTGCTCAAGTGTCAAAAATCATTGAAGTGGGGACAAGAGGACCTAGCGCGGACCGCACTGTTTTGCTGCGCGGCCACGCTAGGAGATTCAGAGAATATATATTTCAAGGGTAACCATGCGCGGTCCGCGCTCCTTTCTACGCGGTCAGCGCTTGTGGAGATTCAGAGGCTTGAAAATTCAAGGCAAAGTCCCACGCGGCCGCGTTCCATTTGTGTGCGGTCCGCGGGGGTGAGATTCAGAGAGGTGTCAAATTGCCAAATTCCTTCCACGCGGTCGCGCTTCATTGTTGCCCGGTCCGCGCCCATTAGCCAGCGCGGCTGCGCTACCTTTTTGCGCGGTCCGCGTCCCCAGCTTCAGAAGTGAGTGATCGAGGACCAGACCCCTACGCGGCCGCGCTGCATTTCTGCACGGTCCGCGCCAGCCCCGCAGGGGTATTTTTGTCCAGTTTTTCTAGCCTAGTATAAATAGAATATTTTATTATTTTTAGGTTAAGCATTAGATATCAAATAGCAGCTGCACTCGTGAGACTCAAGTTTTAGCCTATTTTGGGCATTTTCATCTTGTTTTATCGTGGATTCTTGTAGATTAACATTCTAGTTAATTAATATGTTGATTTTATCTACTACTTCTTCAATTTCCGGTTCTATTATGTCTAGCTAAACCCATTAGCAGGGTTGTGGCTCAACTCTAGTGTGGGTAATTAATGGGTGTGATTGTTTAATGCTTGAATGATGTTGGGTGTTTGCTATTTGGGTTAATTTTATGATTTAACTAGGATTTGGTGGTTGCAAACACTAAGTCTAGCTTAGTGGGTCTTGACTCTTCTTGAGAAAGAGTGTCTATGACTCCAAAATTAACCCAACAAGGAATTGGGATGGACCCATGAGAATGGTAGTCCCAATTAACGGGTTAAACCTCGAGAGAGTAATTACCCAACTTGAACCCTAAGTTTCTTGGGCTTGTTGGCCTACCCAATTGGTCTTGAGAGAGTCAATTGGGCAAAGTCACTCTTTCTACCGAGAGGTGTGAGAGTGAGTCCAATCGTGCAACGGTTATAGCATAAGCCCCATAATCATCATTCTTGTATTAGGAATCTCTATCCGTTAGTTGACCACCTAGGTAAATGCCACGACCCTAGTGTCTTTCTCTATCTTGCATACAACCTAGAATTAATATCTTAGCATAATTTAGTTATAATTAGTAGTTGTTAAATTGTAGTTGATAATCATAAAAACCCAAAAATGTTAGAAGATCATTTAGAAGCAAACACGCATTTCTAGGCTAAGCAAATATCCAACTCCCTTTCTAGCTCCCTGTGGAAATTGACCCCGATACCACTATTGGGTAAAAGTATTAGCGCCCACTCTTCCTAAGGTTGAGTCCGCTGCGATCACTTTTTGTCGCTTAGGCCTACCTCAGGCACAATGAGTCCCCCAAATGCGGACCCGAATTATTGCACGACTTTGTGAAACATGTTTAAATATTTTGAACACTCTTTTATTTCACCTTACTGACTTGGTTACCTTTTGCTTTTTCTTTCTTTCTGATTATTCCCATTCCCAAAGGTTGGTTCGTGCATACTGGCATCATCAGTATACCACACTAGAGCCAGAGGTCCTCCACTTAGCAACCCAAAAAGCAAAAGCAAGGGCAAAGGGAAAATGGATGATTTAAGTGGTATTCGGAAACACAATGTTGCTGTGGCGGAAAATGTTGAAACTTCAGATGGTAGAAGCACTCCAGGGCAGAATGAGTTGGTCTTACGTTTGGAACAGAAAATCCTAGAAGTGCAGGGCGAGCTTGAGCAGGTATGATATCTGGCAGACCTTTCCCTTACTCTCAATGTTCCCAACATCAATCAGCAAAACCCGACTACCAAGAACCAAACGCCGCCACAAAACACTCAAAACCAGAATTCCTACCCATAGATCCAAATCCTCCCGCACCACACTAGTATCATAATCCCGCACCTTCCTAGAACCTTAACCCGCCGCCAGTGCAAACCCCTCAACAATGTCACCATCATCT
>NC_031997.1:36423628-36464334 GCF_001879085.1 Nicotiana attenuata | reverse complement strand
GTTCCAGGCGGGGTATAGGGTGCTCCAGCGGATAGTAAGGGCCGCGCCATGGTGGCGACCAGGTCTGGAATTCTTCCCAAGTATAACCGTACCCTAACCCAAAAGTGGTGCCATGCTTCTTCAGTTTGATAGGCTTGGTGATTCCCTGAAGGTTCTTGCCGAGCCCTTTGCCAGGTTCATACCCGCTCCAGTTTAGTATACTCTCTATCTTGTTATCCCACCACTTATCTTTGTCCATGGCGTTGACTCGCTTAATGTGGTGGTAAGTTTCTCCTCCTAGCTTCCTTCTTCCTTCAATTGCTGGGATGGTTTGGCAACTGTATATGGGGTTACTCCCGTCACCATGAATAATCACTTCTTGGTGATTCCACTCGAACTTCATTGCCTGGTGCAGGGTTGATGCTACGGCTCCTGCGGCGTGGATCCAAGGTCGTCCCAGTAGTAAGTTTTAGGATGCTGGGATGTCTATTACTTGAAAATCAACATCGAACCAAGTTGGCCCCATTTGCAAACATAAACTGATTTCCCCAATAGTGGACCTTTGGGAACCATCAAAAGCTTTGACGTTGATAGCCCCATCCTTGATTTCATGCAGACTCTTCCCCAATGTTCTGAGGGTCACCAATGGACAAATGTTGAGGCTGGATCCTCCGTCAATCAAAGTTCTGGTGATGAAATAGTCTTCATATTGCACAGTGATGTGCAACGCTTTGTTGTGTCCTAAGCTCATCCTCGTGGAAAGTGATCTTATGACTCTCCAATACCTGCCCGACCATGTTTGCCATTTCTCCTCCAGTTATATTGCTGGGTACATATGCCTCGCTCAGTATCTTCATTAGGGCGTTCTTGTGTGTCTCGGAGCTCTGCAGCAGAGCTAGAATGGTGATCTGCGCCGGTGTTTTATTTAATTGATCAACAACTGAGTATTCTTTCGCCTGTATCTTCTGCCAGAGATCATCAAATCATCAGGTCCAATTTCAATAGGCCGTCCAGAGGCCTACTTACTTGATTCAACTAAGTGCTCCGGAGTATAAATTCTGCTAGTTCTGGTCATACCCTGTGCTGTGATTGCTTCTCCAGACTTAGTTTTTCCCTTCCTTCTTGCCTCGGCGGTGTAATCCCAAGGTATGGCCTGTGTATGGAACGGTGTTACGGCTGACATCGCTACAGGAATGGGCACTCTCGTTTTAGGTGGCAATATAGCAACTTCGAATGGTACTTTCGGAGACCCAAACTCCACCTCAATCGGCTCTACGGTCCTTTCGGATGACGGTGTTTCAAACTCGAGAGGCACATACATGTTTACTTCATCATTCCCAGAGGGCTGAATCTGAACTACAATTGGATTCAGTGTGACGGCTGGTTTCTTAGGCTCGTCACCCTCGGCAATTAATCCAATTGACCCCTTGGGGTCCCAATCATCTTCCACTTCGATCATATGCACACCACCACCCTTATGATCAGGCAAGGGATTGTCGCGAACGTTGGGAGCAGGTTCCTTGGCCACTATGATTTTGTTGTCAATTAGAGCTTGGATTTTATCTTTCAGAGATCGGCACTCATCGATGGTATGTCCTTTCATGCCGGAATGGTATGCACAGGTTTTATTTGGATTGACCCACTGGGAAGGATTATCTGGAGTTATGGCAGGGATTGGGGTGACGTAACCGCTGCTTTGAGTCTTTCATATAGTTGGTCGATTGGCTCGGCGATGGCGGTGTATTTCCTGGGAGGTTTACGGTCAAAGTTAGGGCGTGGCCTGGGGAAATTTTGGCGGGCGGGAGGTGATTGGTAGTGGGCATTATAGGCTTGGTAGACGGGTGCAGGTTGGGAATATCTTGGTGAGGTGGGTTGATATGTGGGAGAGGGAGATGATTGGTAAGTGGGTGATGGAATTTGGTAAGAAGGCGGAGGTGCTTGGTAGTTGGGGATAGGTTGGTATGTGATAGGGGGTACCGGGTAGGCTTGGTATTTTATTGGGGACTTGGTTCACTGTGCAACCATCACGGCACTCACGTCCTTTTTCTTGGACGCGCCACCAGATTGTAGGGCTTTGTTGGTAGCCTGCAGTGCTTCAAAATTAGTGACCATTCCGCTCTTAATGCCTTCTTCAATCCTTTCTCCTAGCTTGATGATATCGGAGAATTTCTGGCCCTCTATCAACATTAACCTCTCATAATACTGCGGATCTTGCGCTCGGACGAAAAATCGGTTCATCTGTTCTTCCTCTAAGGCCGGCCTGACCTTAGCAGCCTCGGATCTCCATCGAGTAGCATACTCGCGGAATGTCTCAGTGGGTTTCTTTTTTAGATTCTGGATGTAGAAGATACTGGTGCATTTTCTGTGTTGAACCTGAACCTGTCCATGTAATCAGACGCCATTCCTACCCAGCTCGTCCATTTCTTGGGATCTTGGCTAATGTACCAAGATAGCGCATCGCCTTTCAAACTTCTCATGAAGAGCTTCATGCGAATCTTCTCGTCTCTTCCTACATCGACCAGTTTATCACAATATGTCCTCAGATGGACTCTAGGATCCCCTGAGCCGTCAAACATTTCGAACTTGGGAGGTTTGTACCCCTCGGGAAGTTCAACGTCCGGCTGGATGCAAAGATCCTCATAATTCAACCCTTCAATGCCTTTGTTTCCTTCCACGCCCTGGACCCGGCTAGTCAACTTTTTGAGCTCAGCTGCCAGGTTCTTGATGAGAGAGTCTTTGTCATCAGACTCTGGTGTGTTTGTAATGGGTTGAGTGTACTGTGGCATGGTTTCCACATATATGGGACTGTGGTGGGGATGATCATTTGATGGTTCAGGGATGAGGAGTGGAGTGTTGTTGTTATATGTGTTGCAATTTTGATGAGTAGCGAGTTGTTTCTGCGGCTTTGGGATGTTCTGCGGAGGTATGGGGTGTTGAGCATTGGGAAAGTTGATGTCTGGAGTCGTGAGGGAGAATGACAGACTTGCCAAGTTCCGAACTTGGTCTAAGACTTCTTGAAATTTCAGTAACTTTTGTTCGAGCTGCGCGGCACTTTCTTTGGATACCCGAACACCCTGAGGAACCTCTACCCTTTCAGCTGAGTCGTCCTTTCTGATTTTGTTCATGTTCTCCATCTTTGCTTTGTTCTTGCTTTTGATAGGACTTGGAGGAAGAGGAGGAGGAGGGCCCTTAGATCTTGTGGAGTAAGCTGACGATGCCAGAATGCACGAACTAACCTTTTAGGGAGGGGAATAAAAAATAAAAGTAAAAACAAAAAGGTAGCAAGTAAGTACGGATTCTGAGAAAAAATATTGTGGTATTTAAACACATAGTATAAAAATATAAATCGTGTCCTAAATTGGGTGCCTCGTTGTGCCCGAGGTAGGCCTAGCGACAAGTTGATTTGGAGAACTTATAATGCTAAATGCCTTATTTTATTGATAAAAACAAGACGAATCCCAAAACGACACTAAAGTTGCATAAGTAAAATGTCACTAATGGCCATTGGCCTTATTACATTCAAAAACGAAAAGGAAAGGAGACTCCTAACTATTTGGTCCCAGAAAGACCTTCCCCAGACTCGGCATCCTTGGGTCCATCGAATAGCGTCACCAGCCGGCTGAATCTCCAAAAGAGAGGGTAAGTTTCCGAAATGCTTGCGGACGAGAGTCCGGTCACTGGAATGAAGGTCCTCCCACCATCTTAGCAACCTCGGATGAATATTGGTTACCATGCCGAATCTGGGGACTTCGTGCCTCATTTTCTGCAAAACAAAGCGTTAGTCCCTCACCCCCGCCGGACTCGACTATTTAAATCAATAATTAGCATTTAACAGCATTTAGTTCTCCAAATAAATGCACAGAGTATGGTGTTGTCCGTTTGGGTCCCAGGGGAACCCAGTGGACTTTGGATAAGGCCATCTTAAAGAGTCATTATGTGGACAACATAACTGAATCGACTAGGCTTGACAGTGATGCATGAACAGTTAAATAGAATAAGGTTTCTATGGAGTTCTAGACCGGTACCCTTGAGCGGACAACTCAAGAGGGAAAGGTACGGAACCGTCGACTGCACCGCTGATCGACTAGTTTTACCGCAAATACGCCTTTGCCAAAATTTAGGGGTAATAATATTGGAAGAGCGCAACCACTCATCAAGCGTTGCTATGGTATTTGTTTGGCACGAGTGAAATATGATGTTGAAAAATGCAATTACAAGAAATGAAACAAATTGCCACGTATTTACACGTTCATAATGATTACAATAATTGCTCTAAAATTACAACGGTATTGAAGAAAAACAGTAAATGAAAGCGTTAAAGAAAAAAAAGGAAACAAAAAGACAAGTCAGTTTCGAATAAAGGCATTAAACAAAGCGATAAAGAAAACAGTAAAGTCACATATAACATACAGTGGTAGAAGCCTAAAGAAATCCCCAGCAGAGTCGCCACGCTGTCGACGTCCCCTTTTTCGCGAAATGGGGTTTACGACATTCGGGAAGACAACTCTATTCCCGTTTGGGAATTGGGTTTTTGGAATTGAAGAGTCGCCACCTAATGATTGAGTGCATTAGGACACTAAGAAGGGTTTTGAATTGGAAAACCAGAGTTCGGGTAAGGGCTAGAAATTATCTCGAGGGGAAGGTGTTAGGCACCCCTCAAGATCCACTAGTGTGGTTCCCGGCCATGCTATGTTGTGACTTTAATGTAAACAAGTATGCAAATAAATTTACACATAAGGGTTTCTAACAAGCATGTTGGAACTTATAAACAAAGAAGGAAAAGGGATAATGCAGTAAAAAAAATAAAGGGGAGTTTTGGGTGATTGAAAAGACAGAATTTGTTGATATTAAACAAAGTAACATAGGGCAAGGGGTCCTAGGTTTATAAATCACATGGATCATCCACACAACACCGGTAACCAATCGTACGCGTAGTGTTATCGTGTGATCATCATCTCCATATCTACCTTTCCCACCCCGATAAGGTATTAAGCGCGAAATGATGTCGTTACCTACAGCGTGCTATTACCCGTCCCACCTATCAGTCCTGGAGGCTTTAGGACCACTAATCCTAAAGGGAGGGAGCTTGGCTTTTCAGAGGTTCAAAAGGTTAAAATACTAAGGCGTCAGGCAAAACACATAAGACAGTTATGGGAGCACAAAAGCAATTAAGGCTCAGACAAACCTCCTTTAATCACAGAAATCATGTAGTTTAGCACGTCTTACATATACTGATTAGGTCCAAATTATGCTTAACGTTAGGCAGGCTGGTTCATTACATATTTTTAGACAAGAAGTTCGCATTAGGCTCGCCTGGCTGTAACTTATCGAAGACTGGTGCAATTAATTAACTACTTACTTGTTTCCCTAAGTGATGGTATCTACAGGTTTCAGGAATAAGGAAGTGAACTGATTACTGAAAGTTGCCGGTTTTAACAGAATGATACGAGTTGTGCATTTGATTACTACTGACGGACTAATCTTAAAACGAGTGATTCAGATTGGGTTGATAGTTCCTATAGGCATGCTTTCTAGCGTTGTTAATTTTACACACTTTTTACAGGCGTGGAAAGAGTGCAGAAAATCCTACGAGCATGATATCTAGGATGCAATTGATTATTATTTTGACCTATAACTGTTTGCCTAATGATAGATGCAAAAAATGCAGAATCTTAAAGACATGGTTCCTACATGCAGGATATCTATATGATATGCAGAGTTCTTATGAGCATGATTTCTATATATGTGAAAGTGCAGAATTCCTATGAGCATGGTTTCTACATATGAAAGTGCAGAATTCCTACGAGCATGGTTTCTACATATGAAAGTGCAGAATTCCTGTGAGCATGATTTCTATAGATGAAAGTGCAGAAATAAGCATGATTTCTATATGTGAAAGTGCAGGAATTAAAAGAAAAAACTCCTATAGGCAGGATATCTACCCTTATGCATACACAGATAACCCTCCCCTTTTTACTAAAACCCCATAAGTTATTACAATATTTATTACAGACCAAATGAATCAAACAGAAAATAGAATTACATCAGAGCTTTTAAGCTGCATCCAAGGAGCCTAATTCAGACCCAAGGTCTAACAACATGATATGAGCCAACTGTCGGGATCAAGTTCCAAGGCCTTTCTCTTATCTAGAATGTGTCAAAGTTCCAAGGAGTTTCAAGAACTCCAGGCAATGCTTACACCCAGATATCATTACAGAACTGAATTAAAGTGCAGTGTGGAAGGGCCAGCCCTCCAATGTCCAAGCTCAAAGGGAACTCAAGGTCCCAAGGCAAGGCTCATTGGAGGGGGGAAGAACTTAGAATCTAGGAACAAGTGTGAGTGCAATAGAGGGAATTAAGGGATGCCAAGGCAGGCTGGTGGTCATGCCCAGCAACATAGAATGCTGGCACACCCCTGACCAGCCTACTAGCCAAACATTGGAGAGTTAGGACCTATTGAAGGTCAGACCAAGGCCTGGGCAGTAATTTGGATACTGTCAGGCCAAGGCTTTAACTCAGCACATAGAAGGGATTAGGGGGTAGGGATTCAGATGGGANATAAAAATATAAATCGTGTCCTAAATTGGGTGCCTCGTTGTGCCCGAGGTAGGCCTAGCGACAAGTTGATTTGGAGAACTTATAATGCTAAATGCCTCATTTTATTGATGAAAATAAGACGAATCCCAAAACGACACTAAAATTGCATAAAGTAAAATATCACTAATGGCCATTGGCCTTATTACATTTCAAAGCGAAAAAGAAAAGAAACTCCTAACTATTTGGTCCCAGAAGGACCTTCCCCAGATTGAATGTTCTCCTTGATCAGATCCTCCAGCTCGCGCAGATTTTCCAGTAAAAATGCCTTCGCCAGGCGTTCTCCTTCGCCTTCCTCAGCATTTTGACAGTCGGTAACTCTTTTCCTCACTTTCCCTTCCAACTCCAGCAGACTGTATTCCAGATATTCCAGCTTCTCACTAGCCCTAGTGACTCTCTCTTTCCATTCGTTGATTTGGCCACTTGATGGGAGGTTCCTCCATCATGTCAGCAAGAGTGCGGGTACACTGACCATACCGAAGTCGGGGACTTTGTCATTCATCTCCTGCAAAATAAAGGGTTAGACCCTTACGCCGCCGGACTCGACTATTTAAATCAATAATTGGCATAAACAGCATTTAGTTCTCCAAATAAATGCACAGAGTATGGTGTTGTCCGTTTGGGTCCCAGGGGAACCCAGTGGACTTTGGATAAGGCCATCTTAAAGAGTCATTATGTGGACAACATAACTAACTCGACTAGGTTTGACAGTGATGCATGAACAGTTAAATAGAATAAGGTTTCTATGGGGTGCTAGACCGGTACCCTTGAGCGGACAACTCAAGAGGGAAAGGCACGGAACCGTCGACTGCACCGCTGATCGACTAGTTTAACCGCAAATACGCCTTTGCCAAAATTTAGGGGGGAATAATATTGGAAGAGCGCAACCACTCATCAAGCATTGCTATGGTATTTGTTTGGCACGAGTGGAATATGATATTGAAAAATGCAATTATAAAAAATGAAACAAATTGCCACGTATTTTCACGTTCATAATGATTACAATAATTGCTCAAAATTACAACGGTATTGAAGGAAAACAGTAAATGAAAGCGTTAAAGAGAAAAAAAAAAACAAAAAGACAAGTCAGTTTCGAATAAAGGCATTAAACAAAGAGATAAAGAAAACAGTAAAGTCACATATAACATGCAGTGGTAGAAGCCTAAAGATATCCCCAGCAGAGTCGCCATGCTGTAGACACCCCCTTTTTCTCGCGAAATCGGGTTTACGACATTCGGGAAGACAACTCTATTCCCGTTTGGGAATTGGGTTTTTGGAATTGAAGATTCGCCACCTAATGATTGAGTGCATTAGGACACTAAGAAGGATTTTGAATTGAAAAACCAGAGTTCGGGTAAGGGCTAGAAATTATCTCGAGGGGAAGGTGTTAGGCAAAACACATAAAATAATTATGGGAGCACAAAAGCAATTAGGGCTCAGACAAACCTCCTTTAATCACAGAAATCATATAGTTTAGCACGTCTTACATATACTGATTAGGTCCAAATTATGCTTAACGTTAGGCAGGCTGGTTCATTACATATTTTTAGAAAAGAAGTTCGCATTAGGCTCGCCTGGCTGTAACTTATCGAAGACTGGTGCAATTAATTAACTACTTACTTATTTGCCTAGGTGATGGCATCTACTGGTTTCAGGAATAAGGAAGTGAACTGATTACTGAAAGTTGCCAGTTTTAACAGAATGATACGAGTTCTGCATTTGGTTACTACTGACAGACTAATCTTAAAACGAGTGATTCAGATTGGGTTGATAGTTCCTATAGGCATGCTTTCTAGCGTTGTTAATTTTACACACTTTTTACAGGCGTGGCAAGAGTGCAGAAAATCCTACGAGCATGGTATCTAGGATGCAATTGATTATTATTTTGCCCTATAACTATTTGCCTAATGATAGATGCAAAAAAAAATGCAGAATCTTAAAGACATGGTTCCTACATGCGGAATTCCTATGAGCAGGATATCTATATGATATGCAGAGTTCTTATGAGCATGATTTCTATATACATGAAAGTGCAGAATTCCTATGAGCATGGTTTCTACATATGAAAGTGCAGAATTCCTATGAGCATGGTTTCTACATATGAAAGTGCAGAATTCCTGTGAGCATGATTTCTATAGATGAAAGTGCAGAAATAAGCATGATTTCTATGTGTGAAAGTGCAGAAATTCAAAGAAAAAACTCCTATAGGTAGGATATCTACCCTTATGCATACACATATAACCCTCCCCTTTTTACTAAAACCCCATAAGTTATTTCAAAAATTATTACAGACCAAATGAATCAAATAGAGAATAAAATTACATCAGAGCTTTTAAGCTGCATCCAAGGAGCCTAATTCAGATCCAAGGTCTAACAACATGATACGAGCCCACTGCCGGGATCAAGTTCCAAGGCCTTTCTCTTATCTGGAATGTGTCAAATTTCCAAGGAGTTTCAAGAACTCCAGGCAATGCTTACACCCAGATATCATTACAGAACTGAATTAAAGTGCAGTGTGGAAGGGCCAGCCCTCCAATGTCCAAGTTCAAAGGGAACTCAAGGTCCCAAGGCAAGGCTCATTGGAGGGGGGCAGAACTTAGAATCTAGGAACAAGTGTAAGTGCAATAGAGGGAATTAGGGGATGCCAAGGCAGGCTGGTGGTCATGCCCAGCAACATAGAATGCTGGCACACCCCTGACCGGCCCACTAGCCAAACATTGGAGAGTCAGGACCTATTGAAGGTCAAACCATGGCCTGGGCAGTAATTGGGATACTGTCAGGCCAAGGCTTCAACTCAACACATAAAGGGGATTAGGGGTAGGGATTCATATGAGAACAGCAGCAAAGAAAGGAAAAATACTTAGCATAAGTTACGAAGCATGAACAACAAACCACACAAAAGAATGAGACTATAGAATAAACACATAGGGATGAGGCAAAAGTTTAAATAAAGGCGTACCAGTTTCAGAAAGAGACAAGCAAAAGAGAGCAGAAGTCTTGCAAAGAAGCCACAACACAAACAGCAAGAGAGAATACTTTGTGTGTGAGTGTGAGTTCAGAAAAGACTCCAGTGTTTTTTCTTTTTTTCTTTTTTCTTTCTTCTTTTTTTTCTTTTTTTTTCCCCGTTTGGTGTTAATAAAAGAGCAGGTATTTATAGTGTGAGAAACATGCAGAAATAAGGTAAGGACTCTAATTCAGACATAATTGGAGGAATATGTGTCTTATTAAAATCAAATCAGTATCAAAGACTTCCTTTAATAAAGCAATTAAACCAAACGGTAGCATGCAAGTGTTAAATAAGGAAAGAAATCACGCGGGGCTGGACATGACAAATAAGGAAATATTTTTAGCACAGTACGAGTATACCACATGTATTAGGGGTTAAGTTCATTAGACCTTAATTAAGGAAAGGTCTGTAAGAATCCCATACTAATGTAATTAAGGTAATGGGATCAAATCAACTTAAGTAGAAAGGCAGGGTCGAAAGGAAAATATTTCAACAAGTCCAAGAAACAAAGGAAATCAAAACAATAAAGGAAAGAATAAATTCAAGAGTGCAATCAGAATTACACAAAGAGATTTGAAATCAGTCCACAATCAAGGTTATTTTGAGAGGGAAATTTGACCTATAAAGAGTGCATAAACATTAAGCATGCGAGGCTGGATTTAAGACAAAGAAGAGTGTCATGCAATCAAAGAAAATCAGTGAGTAGAGGACCATAGGAACCTGGTAGTCATCTCAGAGAAGAGGGAATACCAGATAGCATGCGAAAGGTCAAGTAAAGAGGTCAGAATCATATGAAGAAACAAAGTTGACACAAAGATCTCGAAACTCAGTCGAACAGTAGAGGAAGCAACTTCAGGAACTCAAATAGGTCCAAAGAGACTAGGGTTTTGAAATCAACACGTTCAGAGATAAGAAACAAACAAATCACATAACAAATAACCTCAAAACTCGAATGAACCCCCAAATTCTAGGGTTTTTTACCATTAATCGAGTCTAGAGATGAAGACAAGTAAGTCAGGCAAAAATATTAACGGAATAAGAGCAGAAATCATAAAGGAACACGTATTTCCCAGTAGAAGAAACTCATGAATAACATAATAAAGAACAATCAAGCAAAAAAAAATACAGTAGAAGAACTCGTAAGAACAAGGTAGAAGAAACATAGTAGAAGAAGCGCATAAGGATCATAGAAGAAACATAGTAGAAAAAAAACATATAAGAATCACAGTAGAGCATGTTGACAGATCAAAGAAATCCTAAATCGGGAAGATGAAAAGGTTAAAAAGCAAGTTTTGAAAGAAACTTTTGAGAAAAACGTTTGAGACCCCAAGATAAACACAGATCTAGGACAGATCTAGAGAAATCAGAAGAACCTCGAAAGGTTAGGGTTTCAGAAGAAACCTAGAAGTGAGAAAGGCCTGGAAAACTCGTGGATCTAAGCCGGAGAAGACCATAGAACCCTGAATCGAAGGAGATCTGGGTAGAGATCTTCAAGGTCAGGCCTTGAATCTTCAGAAAACGGTGTATAAGAGCACTAGGGGGGTGTGAGATCCCCATAGCTTTGGTGGCCATAGATTTCGGTGGATCTCTGGTCTGAGAAGGCAAGAGGTGGCTAGGGTTTGAGAACCCTTGAGAGAGTTTGAGAGAGTGGAGTGTTTCAGAGGCGGCGGCTGAGGAGAAAAAATGAGGTAGGGTAAAGGGGTCGTTTGAATTAAAAAAGGAAAGGGATGAGGGGAGCCGTTGATCTAAAAGATCAACGGCTGGGATTAAATGGGTTAAATGGGGACCGGGTTTGGGTATGATAAGAAATGGTATGGGTCGGGTTATAATAAAATTGGGTCATTTGATTAGGGTGTGATTGGGGTCCAATTTGGGCTAAAATTGAAACACAAAAGAGCTGTCATTTAAATAGCCAGTTTTCCCCTTTTAATTTATAAAAATAGTAAAAAATGACTTGGAAATAAATTAAAGGTACTGGACCAATTAATAACATATAAATATTAATGTAAAAATACTAAAAGTGATTTAATAATTATAGAATGCTGTTAATCGTAAAATAGGCTATAATTACAATTATATGCAATTAGCTTAAAAAATACCAAATAAATACATAAAAATATACAAAAATTACCCCAATTATATCTCAGGGTAAATATGAGAACGAAATAAATTATTTACTAAAAAAATGCTAGTTTGGGAATAATTATTGAATTTTATAGTATTAAAATAGACAATAAATTGATTTTAAAATCTTAAAATATAAAGAAAAAATACCAAAACTTTGGGGCATGCTTATATATGCCTGTAGATGCTATTTTGAAAGTATTTTGCATATATAAAAAATATAGGAAAAAATTGGGTATCAACATCAACATTAATCCACTTGGTCCGACATGTAAACAAGGGGAGGAAACTATACATCACATCTTTTGAGATTGCAACATGATTAGCACATTATGGTGCACCTACAGAATCAATTATAACACTGCCAACACAAATAACCATTGACTTGATTACATTAGACAGGATAAAACTAATTTCAAGCACTACTACCTTAATTGGGGAGAAGTGTTTCCCTTCGCATTATGGAACATATGGAAAAATAGAAATCAAAACAATCATAATAACACCTCCTGCAATCTAGAATGGCCCATAATCATCAAACAATCTCTTGAATACAAATTCATGACTGAAAAAGCAATAATAAACTCCTCCCACAAAGCCATTAAGGTAACTTGGCACAAACCACCAAAGGGCTGGCTCAAGCTCAACATAGATGGGGCCTTCAACAATAACAGAATCCAAGGTGGTACTGGTGGACTATTACGAAACAATGCAGGTCAGTGGATAATGGATTTCAACAAGAAAGTGCCCACACTATCAGCTGTTCAGGTGGAGCTCCAAGCCCTCCAGGAGGCCTCCAAGTGATTATAGATCAGAGCCTGTTTCCGGTGGAAATAGAGACGGATGCATCAGAAATAATGAACATGGTAGAAAATAATCACCCAACTTACACAAGCTTAATTAATGAATGCAGGTGGTTAATGCTCCAAGCGAGGCAGAAGGGACAGGTAACCCTCAAGCATAGCTTCAGGCAGGGGAATGCAGTGGCATATGTTTTGGCTAAGGAAGCACTCATGGAGTCCAACAAAAATAAGCTTTGTCTGTTTGCAACACCTCTTCAACCGGCGATGGAACAATATCAAAGGGACATGGAGGGTTTTTCTTGTGTAATATTTACTTCTACTCGTGTATGCACTAGGTTGGCTGCTCTAGGGAATGTTGACGCCTTAGAAGGCTGTAGTTCATATGAAAGTGCCAACTGCGGCAGTCTGGTTTGCAATATGTCTAAACTTGACAACTAGTTACTAATATATTTCCTTCCTACTATTCAAAAAAAGTTTGTTTCTTTATTCATTTTTCTTTAAAAGTTTGTTTCTTTTTGTTAAAATTGTGATACATAATTTTTGTGATATATATTTTGAGATGCACATTATTATTGCATTATACAGCATGATACACAAATAATCCAATTATTAATGTCTTGTACATTTTTAAATACACATTACTATTATATTATACATTGTGATATACAAACAATACTTATAATTTTTTATATTTTAAGTGCTTGTGAGAAAAAAATCAAAAAAGCTAATTCATAAACAATTTTTGTGATATACAAACTAAAATTGGTGTAGTGTTTTACTTTAAAAAAAGTTATTTCTTTTTGTTAAATAAAATTTTGATATACATTTTCATATGCTTGTTGTGTTATACACCTGTAGACAATAAATTACGTCAAAAAAATAAAATCAAGACCGAAAAATATTGAACAATCGTAGTATTTTATTTCAAAGAATATGAGTGTACAATCCCTATGAATCCTCTGATTCTTCTTTTCAACAGTGCATAAAAGAGCTTTTGAGTTTTATTTTATTTTAATCCAAGTGCTTGAGGCCTGATCTTGATTTTGACATATTTTTAATCCAAGGGCTTGTAGCTTGTTCTTGAATCTTCGTCTTGATCTTTTAATCCTTAGAGCACTTGAATACTTGTAGCTTTTAGAGAAATCTGCAGTGTTTGATCCACGAGCTCTCTCTTGCTTCTTGTTATAACTTCTGGTCTATATTCTAGGTTATGAAGCCCCCTATTTATAGTTATGGGAGGGAAAAGTTGTGATAAGTACAAACTTTTTCCGATCAATCAAATTAAAGTTTGACAAGGCCGTGTTTGATTGGCCAGAACATGTCACTGGCACACGTGGCGCTGTTTCATTGGCCTTTTAATTTGACTTGGCATGCCTTGTCATTTTGACACGTGGCATGATCCTATTGGCTCTTCCGTTTGACTTGGCGTGTCACGTCATTTAACACGTGGCACCAAATTGGGCATCTAGGAAGATAACATTGTTTAACCAAAAATATACCTTTCGGTCAAACGGGCTTCTGATAATCAAGTTTTGCCTCACTTTCTCAATGGTATCAAGGAGAATACAAGAATAAATAAGGAAATAATTGATTGCAAAGTCAATATAATCAATTTCGAGAAAAATAGAAAAGTAAAGTGAATATATTCCAATATTGTCTCAGATGTCCTTACAAGTGAAATTCTCTCCTCTTATATAGATGTTTACACATATAACGTTTCCTTCCATTTATGGCTAGATCATTATGAGCTTTAATGGTATTAATGATCCGTTATAATTGGTAATTGTAACTGTCTAAGAGGATTCTGTAACGATTCTAATTCCCCTCCTCATTAATTGAAGGTTCATGAATCTTCCCTTTTTACTGTCTTGATTCAGTCTTTGCCAGCTATTAGGCTCGGTACTATCTTGTGGGTGTTTTCCTCCCGTGCCTTTTCTTATTCTATTAAATAAGACTGACACGTGTTGCTATATTATTGCTCTTATGTGTTATGCCATGTTAGTAGTCTAATATTTCACGTGTAGCTCTTTTTCACCACCAATATAAACATATTGGGTCTAATGAAGTGGGCTCATCATTTGTAGCCCAATTAAATGGGCTAGGCCCAATGGATTCAGACTTATTTACTTAATTCATATATATTATTATATTATCCCAATAAATTTATTTGAATTAATATCTTGAATTTAAAATATAGTCCAAATTATTTTATGGATTTAATTTCAACAAAATTTATATGCCTACAAATTCCTCTACTTCAAGACTTGTCAAGTTATAATCTTTAAAGACTGGACTTGAAGTATTTACGAGAACAATTTGTATCTTCCTTCTTACAAGCGCTTTGCCGGATTAATTCATGTATATCCCTTTCAACTTGTAGCTTAAAATGACTCATTGTCAAATTAAGGAAAAGAGTAATAGCTTTATTTGCTATTATTTTGGAAGTAGTACGTGCTTATTGATTTCAAAAGATTTGCATGTGACTTCTTTCTAGGGGTGGCAAATGGGCGGGTTGGGCTGAATTTGGGCGGGTCAATATGGATTAGGCTAATAAATGGGTCATTGCCCAACTCAGCCCAAAGTATACTTGGGCTAAGATGGGCTGGGTCCAGATGGTCTAAACAATGGGTCATAACCCAACCCGCCCAACTTGACCCATGTTTTAGAACCATGCTCATCTTGCATAAAAAAACCTTTTACCTTAAAATGTATAAGTTGAAAAAAAATTTGGGGGAGGGGGTAAGGGTGGGGTGGGGTGGAGGGGGGGAAGGGGGTTGGGCAGGTGGGTGATACAGAAAAATAAAAAAAAAAATAGAAAACAGAAAATTAAAAATTAAAAAAAAAATTGAGGGGTTTGCGGGTGGTGGGGGGAGGGGGTTGGGTAGGGGTGGTGAGGGGTGGTGTAGAAAAAAAAACAGAAAATTAAAAATACAAAAAAATAAGTAAAAAAAATTTTTTGAGGGGGGGTGGGTGGGCCAGTGAGGTGGGTGAGTGCTGCAGAAAAAAAACAGAAAATTAAAAATACAAAAAAAAAAATTTTTAAGGGGTAGGGGGTTTTACAAGGGGGGTGGGTGGGAGAGGGGGGTGGATGGTGCAGAAAAAAAACAGAAAATTAAAAATACAAAAAAAAAAAAAAATTGAAGGGGAGGGGGGCAGGGGGGGTGGATGGTGCAGAAAAACAAAAGAACATAAAATTGAAAATACAAAAGAAGTAAAATTGGGGCAACTAAATAAATTTCTATATAAGTTGGGTTGAGATACTTTTTTATTTTGAGTGAGTTTCATGAGTTGTATTTGGGCTGCTTAATGGGTCTGAATGGGCTATAAAATATAATGGGTTAATTTGGGCTCAACCCAAATTGACCCATGAACTAAAATGTTTGTAACCCAACCCATTAATCTCTAGGCGGGTTAGGCAAGTTAGATGAGTTTGGGCTCAAATTGCCACCCCTACTTCTTTCTTTGCGATTCGGAATTCTGGTGAAGAAGTAATTTTCTTTCTTCGTTCACATGCATTAATAAGGCAATTATACTTTCATTTTTAAGTTTTCGACAACGAAAATATTCTTTTCCACGTAGACAATTGCTAAGATATGTTTTCTTACTTCGTTAGGAAGGCAAGCCCTTTTGAATTGCATATGGGTATGAAACACACGCCGACTCAAGGTAACCAACTTCAATTAGGGGAATAATTCGTGCAATTTAAATCCTTGTTGGAGCTTGATCATGGCAGTCATCCTACATCGAGAAATAATTGTCCAACAACCACCCTTTGATATGTATAAATACCATACACCCTTCATTGCATTAATACTAATTTCAATATCAATTTCAGCGTTTGCAAATTGCTTTGAGTCTACTTTTAACGACTTGGAGGCACTGACGTGAAGATAATTTGGTCTTTTTCTCATGTGCTTCCTTCCTTTTCTTTTCTTTTTTTTAAAAACCCTTTTGTCCCCTTTTTTTCTTTTTAGAAGTATCTTCGTCAAAATACGAAGTACTTTAAAAGTTCGAGACGAAGACCTTTAAAAGTTCGCAATGGATACCTTTAAAATTATAAAACTTACACAAATGTCCCAAATAAGTCTCAACTTACCAACCTCTAGCCATTAGTCATAGACTTACCAAAACTAACCAAGCACATATAAAAATTGAAAAAAAAAAATAAATAAGGTCCTTTCTCTCAAAGAATCACATGCAAAAATCTCTTTCCATATTTTTAAACGTGATTAGCAACATTAGATGCAAGATGGAAAGGAAATTTCATGGATGAGGTAGCAAATAAGGTGATGAAATACAAAAAAAAAAATACAATATTCCAAAAATCTAAGCAAAAATGGATATTTTCAATGGGTATAGTTGAAATTCATTAAAAACATATAGATAAGTCAATATACAAAATTTGAGGAAGATTGGAGGTGATTTGGACTGGTTTTATATCAAAGTTCGTAATTAAATCGAGTTAAAAAAAATCTTCTGCGACACATGTATCAAACATGTATCACACATGTATCTCACAACAGGTATACATGAATATACATGTGATACACAACTGATACAAATATGATACATATGTGATATATATTTTTTTTTCATGTTCAGTTTTTACTTCGAATTTTTAATTCAAACCACCTCAAAACTTCACCAAATCATCCCAAAACTGAGATTCACGCTCCTTAAGATGTACCCAATCTATTCTAATAATACCCACTCAAAAGAAAGCAAAAATTTGTCATTTTTTTCCTACAAATAGCTAATTGGCTAATATCAGTAATATTTAGCTAATATTAGTAATATTTTATAAATTGACCAATTTTTGTAATGAACTACTTATAAATGGACATAGCTGGTAGTTTCCCTTTAAAATTTGCGGCGAAGACTCATAAAAGTTCGCGATGAAGACCTTTAAAATTTGTGGCGAAGGCCCATAAAAGTTCGCGCAAAGATCCTTAAAAGCTAGTGGTCAAGATCTTTAAAAGTTCACAGTAGACCTTTAAAAGTTCGCGGAGAAGATCTTTAAAAGCACGCGATGAAGACCTTTAAAAATTCGTGGCGAAGACCCTTAAAAGCTCGTAGTACAAATCCTTAAAAGTCGGCAGTGAGGACCCTTTAAATTTTGCCACGAGCACCTTTAGAATCGTCCCAGACAATATTTTGAAACCAACTTTATATTACACCATGCTGTCAATTTCAGATTTGTGCAGTGTCATCAAAAAATTCGTATCTTGGTGTAGAAAAGTCAAAATTACGAATCATTTGATTTCTTGGAAACGACACTTCAAAATCTAAGACATATCCAAAATTTGGAATCAAACACTTTAAGAAACGACCCAGATTTCATTTTGAAACTAACTTTAAATTCCGACATGTTGATAGTTTCAGATTTGCGCAGCTTCACCAAAAAATTTGTATCTTGATGTAGAAACGTCGAAATCACAGACCGTTTGATTTCTTGAAAATAAGACTTCAAAATCTAAAACATGTTGATAATGTAGGATCTTATACCTTAAGGATCATTTCAAATAATATTTCGAAATCAACATAAAATTCTGACAGGCTGATGATTTCAAACTAGCGCGACTTCACCAAAATTTTTATATCTTGATGTAGGAACGTCGTTATCAAAACCCGTTTGATTTCTTAGAAAACAAGACTTTAAAATCTATAACATATCCAAAATTTAGGATTTAATACATTAAGTATAGTTTTAGATAGTCTTCTGAAATCAACATCAGATATTGATATACCGACAGTTCCGAATTGGCGCGACTTCACCAAAACTTTTATGTTTTGGTATGGAAGCCTTGGGATAACAAGAATTTTTTCTTGCTATCAATTGAAATTAAAGAGTTCCATTCTCACCAAATATCTTGGGTTCAAGTCTCACTGAATTTGAGATATTGTGCCAAGCAATCTTCCTTCTTATACTTGTGTTCCCTTTTGACGCCACTCTCTCTTCCTTTTTTTTAGGGCAGAGAGCGGATGTGAAGACCAACAAACTTGAAGGTCATATGAACATGAAGACATAGAGAATCCCCTGACTTCAATGCAAATACTTTGTAGCCTCCTAAAAGGCTAATCATTTCATTGAAGACACCAATTTATCATAGCGACTTGCCCCCTTTAAATCGAATGGGATCCAAAGTTTAACAGAAGAATGGTATCTCAGCTCGATCTTCAAGTATTGGTTGAATGGATTGCGTTCCATCGTACTTCATTCAAACAATGATTGGGGCACTATGAATCTTTTGAACTCATGCGACTGAACGCAGAATAAAACTCTAAGATGCCTACGTATCTCATTGAAGAGGATCAAGTCATACCGTAGTTCAGAATTGAGTGATTTGTTATTTTTTATGTCCTAACTTTTTGTCTAGACCGCCTCTTTTGAGGTTTTCAACCTAGCGGACTCTTTGTTTTTTTTTAGTGGGCCTTTTACAGTTTAGACTCATGCGGGCCAGGAGTGTAGGAATATGCAGTTTAGGCTCGTGCGTCAAGGAGCATTTGCAACTTCAAGGATAATACTTCTTCAAAAACTTGCCATTGATAGGGCCGATTCTCCTGCCATCTGCATCAACCAGCTTGTAAGCCCCACTTGAGTAAGCTTCTTCTACAACATATGGCCCATCCCATTTTGAAGTGAACATCCCTACAAGTTTATGGGAAGTAATAATGGGTCTTTATATGTCAAGGACTTGATCTCCTACTTGAAAGGATCTCGGGCGAACTCTTTTATTAAAGGCGCGAGACAATCGAGCTTGATAGCATTCAAGACTCCGTTGAGCTTCCAACCTCTTCTCATCAAGAGCCTCCAACTCTGCTAATCAAAGTCGAGCATTTTCTTCATCAGTGATCCCTTCTTGAATAGCTAATCGTAATGAAGGTGTTTGACGCTCGAGTGGCAAGACGACTTCGATTTCATAAATGAGTACATAAAGGGTCGTTTGTGTTGGCGTGCAGTGAGTTGTCCTATATTCCCACAGAGCTTCTTCCATACGATCATGCAAATCTCGTTTGGATTTGGAGACGACTTTCTTTAACAAGTTGCATAGAGTTTTGTTAAATGCTTCGGCTGGACCATTGACGGCAACATTGTACATAGAAGAGTTACGTTGCTTGAAGCCAAAGAGATCACAAATCTTGTTCATTAACCTATTGTCGAATGGCTTGCCATTATCCGTTATTATGTAACGAGGAATGCCAAAGTGATAGATTATGTTTACTCGGATGAAACTTGTAACATTCTCCTTTTTTTCTTCCTTAAGAGCAACAACTTCAGCCCATTTTGAGAAGTAGTCAGTTGCAGCCAAGATGTATAAGTGCCCACCAGAGGATTTTGGCAGCGATCCAACAACATCCAGTCCCCAAGCGTCAAATATCCATGATGCAACAGTCAGATGTAACATTTCAGGAGGCTGATGAATAAAATTTGCGTGGAATTGGCAAGCCTTGCATCTTCGAACGTAGTCCAAGCAATTTTACCATCGTTGGCCAATAATATCCCATCCTTTTATATGAAGTGGAGCTTTGGTCCAGACTGATATGATCCACATACCCCAGAATGTGCTTCTTGCAAAGCTTAGAGTGCGTCGTCTTCCTCTAAGCATCGCAAGAGTACTCACTCAAATGATCTTCTATATAGTGTATCTTTGTAGTAAAGGAAGCGAGGTACACGACGACAGATTTCAGTCCTTCTCCTCGGATTTTTTGGAAGTATCTCATAACTTAAGTAGTCGATAATGGGTTGTCGCCATTCTTCCTTCTCAGCTTCAGAAACCGCGACCAGATGCTCGAGTTCATTTTCTTCACTTTCCCCCTCATTTGGTGGCGGTACTACCCACTTTTGGCAGATAGTAACTTGCGCTTGATCAGGCAGGGTTAACGATGAAGCTAGGGAAGCTAAAGCATCGATCTTCTTGTTTTCTTACCTAGGTACATGTTGAATAATCACATCACCGATCCATCCCATCAATTTCTTAGTATAATTATGATAAGGGCATAGTTCAAGTTTCTTGACCTCGTAACTACCTAAAAGCTAATTGACCACTGGGAGCCACCAAAGACTTGTAATTGTAACTAATTCATATCGACAACCATTTCAAGCCTGTTAGTTTGTATGGGTCCACCAAATCGTAGAGTACCTGTTCCTCTACAAGGTTCTACTGAGAGTACTTAATAAAACAGTATGTAAATGAGGCAGAGGATTTTTACGTGGAAAAATCTCACACAAGGGGATCAAAAAACCACGACCTACACCTGTAGGCTTTTAACTTCACTAACTTGTAATCTACCTATTACAAGCCACTTTACAATACTTCCTATTGCAGGATTTACTCAACTAACTTGTGGTACCTTTACCACAAGCCACGTTGTGACTATCCTAGTTACAAAGGCTTTTTCTAACTTGTGATGCTATCACCACAAGCCACTTTGTAACTCTACGATTACAAAGACTTTTCCTTATGACTAAATCTAGTCACAACATAAACTCAAGGAGTTTACGGATTTACAAGAGGATTCCTAATCAAAATGCTTCTAGGTAAGCAGTTTAGGAGATACAGTAAGTACAATAACAAGGTTACAACTCAACTAGGACAACAACAATCTATCTTTTTAGGAACTGGTCCGTAGTAGTGTTCAACCTTGTTCTTCAAGCTTGTGAGGATTGATTTTTCTGTTTTTTGCAAGAGACTTGAATGAGAAACAGAAGCCTTCCAGTCATGTTTTGTATAAAGCTCCTTGTGGGTACATCTTGATCACATCACTTCAAGTGATGTGAGTACTTTGTTTGGTTAGAGAATGAGTGGACGGACAGTGCAGTGCAGTGGGGCAGAAACAGTGCCGCCAGTCACTTCATTTCCAGCTGTGTCCCAATGACTTTGTACTGCTATGAGGAAACCACAAGAGCATCGGGTCCTTGTTTTGGTTCCCAGCTCCTGAAGCTGTAGCAGTTCACCTTTAGCTGGAATCCGTTAAAGCTTACAGCAATTCAAGTAGGTCAGGTTCCTTATCTCATTCTCAACAGTAAGTTTGTTAGATCATCAAAACATAAGGCAAGAGTATTTAAGATCTATCAAAGCCCAAGTATTAATGCTTGATACTCAGCAACATTGTTGGAACAAAGTTGTGTCAAAGTGAAGGAGTAGGGCAGAACTTCCCCTTGAGAAGTGACAAATACTACGCCAGCGCCAACACCAGCTCCTCTACGATGTGCAGCACCATCAAAGTACATCTTCCATGGAGGTTGTACTTCAATAACCATTGCATCTTCGTCAGGCAGTTCATCATTTAGTTCCCAATCACCAGGTATCGGATGATCTTCCAAGAACTCTGCCAATGCTTGTCCTTTTACAGCCTTTTGAGGGACGTACACAACCTCAAATTGTTGAAATTGGAGGTACTATCTCGCTAGTCGATCACTAAGAACAAGTTTTGACATTACGAACTTGATGGGATTTGCTTTAGAAACAAGACAAACAACGTGAGCTTGAAAGTAGTGCTTCAACTTTTGAATTGAGAAGACTAGCGCCAAACATAACTTTTCAATTGACGAATAATTCAGCTCGTTTGGTGTCATCATCCTACTCAAGTAGTAGAGAGACTTTTCTTTCCCCTTACTATTTTCTTAGGCCAACAATGCTCCAACAAACCTTTCTTGTGCTAATATATATATTATCAATGGCTTTCCAGGTATATGGGCTGCCAAAAACTGGAGGCTTCATCAAGTAAGTTTTGATGCTTTCAAAGGCATTGCTACAATCTTGGTCCCACTTGAAAGGAACGCCTTTCATTATGAGGCGACTGAATGGTTGGCACATTCCAGCTATGTTTGAGATGAATCTCCTAAGCTATGTTAGCTTTCCTTGCAGACTTTTCAATTCATGAATATCACGAGACTCGGGCATTTTCAAAATGGCATCCACTTTGGCTTAATCAATTTTGATCCAATCGATGTTGGATAATGAAACCAAGAACCTTTCAGAAGTAACTCTAAAGGCACATTTTAATGGATTCATCCTAAGTTGGTACCTCCGGAGATATTCAAACACCATTCTCAAGTCTTTCAAGTGGTTTCCCATCTTTCTTGATTTTACCACCAGTCATCCAAATAGCATTCGACATTCTTGTGGAGAAGGTCGTCAAAGATATTCTGCATAGCCCTTTGGTAAGTAGCACCAACATTCTTCAAGCCAAAATCCATTACCCTGTAGCAATAAATACCCTTGGGTGTGCGAAATGTAGTAAGATCTTCATCTTTCGGTGTAGAACCCCGGAAAATTTGAAGTACTTAAGCGCTATTAAGAAAGTTGATGTGTGCTAATTATATTATTTTGTGTGCAGACGGGGACTATTAATATGATGGATATTAATCTGATATGATAATAAGTGTACGAGTCATATTATAAGTGATGTGGGGTCTAAGGAGAGCCCTAAGTCTAAGTCAAGTTGGAAATTACATGATAGACTAAAGTTCTAAATGGGTACACACAAGACCTAACTTTGGATAAGCATATATATATATATATATATATATATATATATATATATATATATATATATATATATATATATATATATATATATATATATATATATATATATAAGGAGTTATATGGTGGACAACCTATTAAATGAAAGGTCTTCGAGTCTAGTTTCTAACACTTCAAACCGTTCATCATTTGGATATTTTTACAAGGAGTTATGGACGTTTTAGTAAAAGGTGTCCAGCATGGGAAAACTTGTAATACGAGGTACAACCTGCACAGCGCAAGGTACAACTCGCTGAAGCACCTGTGCCTATATAAGGCAGTCACGGGAAGAAGCCATTTTCGGGGATTTTCTTGAGCTAGGGATTGGTTCTTTCATGGTGGATTTGACCTTGGGGACTACTTAAGAATACAAGGTGAGTTTTTTATGGATATTTAAGTTAATAACATCCTATTAACACTAGTATTAACATCATTCAATCTTTGAAATCCCTAGAAATCTTTCAAGTTGTTCAAGATCACCAAATTTCCCGAACATTGGATTTTTAAGGAAAAGCTTCAAGAAGGTAATACTAATGCTTCAAGCTCATTTCTTATGATTCGGTGAGAGTAATTATAATATTTTGTATCGAGTTGTTATGGTTGGATAATTGATTTTATAAACCCTAGTTCATGGCATGATTAGTGTTCTTGAGAAAATATGGAAAAGATATATAGTGTTCTTAGAAATGAAATTAAAGGATGTAATGAACCTATGGAATCATTTTCTAGCTTCGTTGGAAGTGTTCAACTATGTAATCACCAAATTGAATTTTTTGGAAATGTTGGTAAAGGAAGACGATGCATAGAAATTTAGCGGTGTTGGAGAATTAATGTAGTATCATTGATGACTTTAAATGGGTATTAAATGATAAGAGTGGAGTTGAATGTGCTAGTAAGTGAACCTATTAGACGATTTGAGCTGGAGGCTTGTAGCCAACTTGTGAGCCATAAATGGATATTGATAAATATTTTTGAGTCGTTTTTTGATTGTAATTGAGATTGTAATTGTGGATATCAATTAGTTGGTGGCGTATGAGCATTTTACTCAATGTTACGATGTCGTGGGAGGATTAAAAGCTTGTGAATAATAATAAAGCGAAAGCAAGGTAAGTTGATTAAAACTTACTCTTCTTGAGGGATTTTCTCTAAAAGCATGTTTCGAGTTAATGCTTAAATTATTTGCGAATGTGCTTCCGTGCTTGTGGGGACAAACAAGTACGGATGTCTCCATGCACTAGAATATTATGCTGCATATGTAGTGTCATGTTGTTTTGTAAAACTTTATTTTAAATCTTGCTGGCAAAATGACACTTAAGATAAATGTTATAACTTTTTATCAAAATTTACGTATTGATAAGAGTATACATATTTGAGTGCTAAAGATAAGTTTTCATGGAAAGTATTTCTTTTGAAGATTGATAAATAGAGTAGCACTTGTAGTATCTTTTTAAAGATTGATGTTAAATTGCTAAAGACTTTAACACGTAAAAGGTATTTTATTTAATTTGTGTTCAAATGATTTAGATTTTCTATAAATGTTATGATTTGATAAAAAAATAGATCCTTTGAGGCTACTATTCTATGAATCTATTTTTGAGGTATCAAATGTTTTGGGAGTTACTTTTGTTCACCGAGATTGACTTCGGATATATTGTGTTCGTTGTCATGAAAATTCACGTGCCGCTGTAGGCGTCGATGGCCACTTTGTGGTATAGACTACGGCAGAGCGCACTATTTTGAGCTATTATTAGCATGGCTGAGTCGATTCGTACGGCACTACGATGAGACGACCTGAGCAAGTATGGTATATGATACTTGGGCTAGGTACATAACCTAGTTGACCTTCTTATGTCGGTGATGGTATAGTACTCCCGGTGAAAAGTAAGGATGATCTTCTTATGTTTAGGGCTAAGTAGCCAAAAGTGATTTCAATGACTTAAAGCAAAAGGGAATGATTTTGTATGATTTTATCCAAATATCTTGGGTTGATATAAATATTTTAAAAGCTTATATTGTGGGTTATATTTCACTTGGCTTTTATTTAAATTGATAAAGTATCATGAATTGATAAAATTGCTTATCGTTTTATGTAAAATATCGGTACATTGTTTTTGTAAAGTATGTCCCAAGAACTTAAGTTAGAGAGAGTCTATGACACTTATTGAGTACCGTCGTGGTGTACTCAGCCCTTAGGGGGGGCCCTCCAGGGCCCTGCTTACTTTACATGTTTCAGGATGAGGTATGATACGTGGCATGCGGTCAGGGCTAGAATGACTCTCTTCCTGAGATATATGGTGAGGCACCACTCCTATTTTGTGGTAGATATCATGTTGTAATCTCAATTTATGCTAGTCGGGTATTAGCCCAAGTGTTTAATTATATTCTTTGGTATAGAGGCTCCATAGATAGTTGTGAAAGGTTGTAGTAACGGGGTTGTACACGACATACATGAAAATATATTTATTTTACTTAGTCTCATTGTTATTATCATTAAAGGCGTCATGGGAGATTTTGAATTGGAAAATGTTTTATCATTTAACTTGAAAATGTATAGGATTTTCAAGGAGCTTCCGCAGTGAAATTGGTTTTCATGCATATGATTTGGGTGCATCACATGGTTTGGTTCTGTCACGACCCAAATCCGCTACGGGTCGTGATGGCGCCGGACACCGCTGTCAGGCAAGCCAACTAAATCACCAATTAAATTCTCTTTTTATAACTTTGAAAACCTAGGAGTTTTACTTCCATTTTTCATATATAAAACAATCTCTGTTTCAATTCAAATGAAGAAATTAACTATTAATACACATCTTCAAAGAAAACCATCCCAGAACCCGGTGTCACAAGTACATGAGCAACTACTGATAAGGAAAATAAAATACAAATGTCTGTCCGAAATACAGTGGACAGAGAATCAATAAATAAAGTACTGGAAGGGGACTACTCTAGCTGCGGGTCGTCTCGAACAATGCGGCTCACCAAGTCCCCAAATCATCCTTGCTGCTACCTAAAGTAACATATACCTGTGCAACAAAAATGCACAGAAGTGTAGTATGAGTACGTAATCAACGTGTACTCAGTGAGTATCCCGCCTAACCTCGAAGAGGTAGAGACGAGATGGTCTACCTGGACACTCACTAGCGGTCCAATAATAATGTATTAAATGTGTGGGGAAATCATGGATTCATATAACATATTCTAATTCACAAAGCTGTAAAACAGGTAAACACCTTTTAACAGTTAGCAAAGGATTTTCAAGATTTTAATTTTCTTCATTTAATGAGTTCACCTCAAGCCATGAAAGGCAATGTCATCATTTAAGATTCCTCATGCATCAATATATAAAAGATATCATGCGCAAATCATACCGAGGCGACGGCCCGATCCAACAGAAAGTAAATGTGCACTTGCCGAGGGTCGACGGCGCGCCTATAGATGCATCTATTTAATCTGCCGAGGCGTTCGGCCCGTTCCAAAATAAACACACACAGATAAACAGTCAGTCAATAAGTCAACACGGAGCAATTGTCCAAGAAAAGCCAACTCTCTTTAAATAATCTGAGGAAGCGAAGCTTAAGTCTTTTTAGAAATCCTTTTATAAATTTAATGTGATTTAAGCAATTCAAACCCTCAAAGGGTTCACAATTAATCCAAATATAACATGCTCAATCAATCAAGTAAGAACTTATCAGGGAGTGTTTATCGATATATATATAAATTCCTCTTTTAACAAAATTTTACAAGTAAGGTTAAATCTCTTTGGAAATTCATTTACAAATTCCATATGACACAAGCAATTGAGCTATCCAAGAATTTACAATTAATTCAAGTATTCATGCTTTTGGGTCCTAGCTACCCGGACAATAGCAAATAGTAGCTACGCACGGACTCTCGTCACCTCGTGTGTACGTAGCCCCCACAAATAGGAGCACATAACCAATTTAACTCACCTATGGGGTAAATTCCCCCTCACAAGATTAGAAAGGAGACTCACCTCGCTCCGAAGACTCATAACCGGCGTTCTACATACATTCTTCCGAAGGCTTGAACCGACGCATAATGCACCAAAGCTAGCCAATTAACGACAAACTAATGAGAACATGCTCAAATACTTGTTACAAATTCAAATTATACAGATTCCCAACTCCGCATAGTGAAATGACCAAAATACCCTCGGGCCTACGTGCCCGGATTCCGAAATTTCTCGAAGAAAAAGGTTACCCATGACCTTAGGAACTCAAATATATGATTTTCTCCTAATTCCATACTCAAAATCGTGGTCAAATTCGAAGAAATGTAAATTCCTAGGTTTTCCACCAAAACCCCAAATTTCCATAATTTCCTTGCCTAAATCCATGTATAAACCTTGTATTTAACTCAAAGCTAGCATAAATTACTTACCTCATGACAAGTGACAAAAGTGGCATCTCCAAGCTGCTCCCCATCGACTCCAATGGAAGAAAAATGGGGTTTAAATGAACTCAACCCCGAACTTAAAACATCTCACTGCCCCAGCTGCTTCCGCTTCTGCGGAAAAGTTCCGCTTCTGCGGATGTCGCTTCTGCGACTTCTCACTGCTTCTGCGGCTTTGGGCAAAAGGAAGTTGACCGCTTCTGCGGTCTGGGGGCCGCTTAAGCGGAACCGCTTCTGCGGTTTTCTTGGACCTGGCCCCCTTCCGCTTCTGCGAGCTTTTGACCGCATCTGTGGTCCCGCTTCTGCGGTCCAAGAACCGCAGATGCGGTTATGACAGAAGCAGCAAATCTCAAGCCTTCCCAAGTTCCATTTGATCCGTTAACCACCCGGAATCCACCCGAGGCCCCCGGGACCCCGACCAATCATACCAACCAATCCCAAAACACATTACGGACTTGCTCGAGGCCTCAAATCACATCAAACAACGCTAAAATCATGAATCAACCGCCAATCCAAGCTTTATGAACTTTAGAACTTCCAACTTCTACTTTCGATGCTTAAACTTGTCAAATCACGTCCGATTGACCTCAAATTTTGCACGCAAGTCATATTTGACATTACGGACCTACTGCAACTTCCGGAATCGGATTCCGACCCCGATATCAAAAAGTCAACCTCCGGTCAAACTTCTCAAAAGCCTTCAAATTTCTATCTTTAGCCAAATGGCTCCAAAATGACCTACGGACCTCCGAATTCACTTCCGATCGCGCTCCCAACTCCAGAATCACCATACGGAGCTATTCACAGTCTCGGAATCCCAAACGAACATCGATAACACTGAAATGCGCTCCAAGCCAAACTTATGAAATTTCTTCTAAAATACTAACTTCCACAATAGGCGCCCAAAACACTCCCGGGTTATCCAAAACCCGAACCGGGCATACGCCCAAGTCTGAAATCATCATACAAACCTGTTGGAACCTTCGGATCCTGATTCCGAGGTCGTTTACTCAAAATTCCAATCCTAGTTCATTCTTTCAACTTTAAGCTTCTGAAATGAGAATTCCCTTTCTAAATTAACTTTAAACTTCCTGAAACTTAATTCTGACCACGCGTACAAGTCATAATACTCGAAATGAAGCTGTTCATGGCCTCCGTCTGCTGAACGGAGCACTAGGACTCAAAACGACCGGTCGGGTCGTTACAGGTTCGCTCGGGTCGGGTAGTGTACCGGGTGCCGGTCACGTAGTTTTGGGTCGTGACATTTGGTGCCATGCAAATTTGGTCATAGCCTGACGAACCATCCATAAAAGACATTGCCTTATAACTAGTAGTAGCATCGATCATCAGCTCTGGAATAGGAAGCGAAAATTCATCCTTGGGACACGCATTGTTGAGATCCCTGAAGTCAACGCACACGCGAATATGGCCATTCTTCTTCCTTACAGGGACAATACTTGAGACCCATGTTGGGTATTTAACTTCGCGAACAAAGCCAGCTTCAATGAGTTTGTTAACTTCACTTTGAATCAAAGGAACCAATCCGACCTAAAGAGCCTTTGAGCTTGCTTAACAGGACGAGCGCCATTCTTGAATGCAAGGTGATGGACTGCTACTTTAGGGTCCAAGCCAGGCATCTCTTTATAACTCCAAGCAAAGACATTCTTAAACTCCTTGAGTAACTCTATATAAGTTCTTTCTTCATCGACTGCTAGTAAAGCACTTAGATAAGTGGGCCTCAGTTCTTCATCAGTGCCAAGATTTACTTCTTTCAAAGCGTCCACTGTTGGCTTTACCCTTTCTTCAAGTTCAGGTGGAGCATCCTTTGCATCCTCATCTTCTTAAGGGTCCCCATCATTGAAAGGTATGTGATAACACGGTGAAACATCCTCCAATTTCTTATCATTCTCCATTAGAGATGAAACACCATTCTCGCCTTGTGCGGTAACATGATACGAAGAACCCACACTTTCTTCGTCTTCATTAGAACTAAGTGGGTCGGGCCGGCCCATTGGACAACCATAGACCACAATATATGGATTTACCTTCAGTACTTCTTTATATGAAACTTCAAGTTTTGTTTGTCTCCTCATTCTAGAAGGAACCAAACTTCGGAAATCCTTAGAGATCTTATGGATTCTGGGTAAAAGGGGTGTTCTTATGCTTTAATAATTTCTTTGGAACTTGTTCTCCTTCTTTAATGGACCCAATCTCTCAAACACGGAAGTCCTCATAGTTGATTTTCCAAGTCGATCAAAGATAGAGGGCTTGTTAGAAGCAGCAGATGCATCTTCTACAATGATATAATTGTTGCTTGCCCTTCTTATGGAGATGCGCACTGGTGACGGTTGCTTGTATCCCAAACCTTCACGTGGTTACCTCGTAGCAGCTTCTGATGGGAGCTTCCCTAACTTCGATGGCTCATTGGGATTGTATCCAGCTTATGAAAATAGCCTGTAAGTAGTAGGATCAAAACCTTCATCTGTTCGCTTTGTAGGGAGTGCCACATTCTGCAATGATTTTGGGCCACAAACCTTGCAAGCGGCATTGAGGACAACTTTACTGCCTCAATTCGTTTGACCGGAAGAGTTAACCCTTTTAGCATGTTAGTTTGGAGATTAGATGACTCACCTTCATCTTTCTTCTTTTTAGGGGCATATTGGACCGCAGGTTCTTGCCGTAAGGCACAATATCCCCTCTATAAGATTTATTCATGTTAGGTTGTACCTCCTCAGTAACAGCTTTGGCTTTACCAGTAGTCACCTCAGCTTTTTTAGTCGTGGGCTCGTCATTCTTGCTTTTCATGACATCATTAGCTTTTAGTTCCTTCACAATGCGGTTCTTCAAGTAGAACTTTACATCGGCGAAGTGTGACTCAGCTTCGGTGAATGGCTCGTCATCAACAACTATCTTCTTCTCGACTTCTCCATCATAGTACTTCAAACATTGATGGTAGGTAGATAGAACCACTTTATTCTCATGTATCCAAGGCCTTCCAAGAAAGACGTTGTATGAAGTCTTTGCATCGATCACATGCATCCATGCACTTTATTGCATATCTTCTATGGTGGTCCCCAACCTGATCGAGCCTATGGCTCTTTGCCTCCCTTGGTTGAATCCTTGAATTATCACACAACTTTTCAATAGTTCGTTCATGGGAATACCAAGTTCTTTCACAGTGCGAATTGGCAAGATGTTCAAAGAGGATCCTCTATCAACCAAAATTCTATTTACCCTTTTATCGCACATATAGCCAACCAGGTACAACGGGCGGTTATGAGGAATGTCACCTAGTAAAAGATCGTCATTTGTGAATGTAACGTTTTCCTTACAAGCATTAACTTCTTGAGGAATAGACTCGTTGAGCTCTTCCGAAGATGGTGTCAATGGTATGTCATCATTCTTTTCTTCCTCTTTGCCAACATGGCAACAAAAGGCCTCACTACCATTATGAGAAATCTTCGTGCAGAACCAACCTGTCAGGAACTCCTCCAAGGTCATTGGATATCGTGACTTTTGAGGGTGGTGCACTTCCACTTTTGCCTTCTTCAAATGCTTAACTGGATTCCGTTTCCTTGATCTTTTTACAATCATTTTCCTTGTTGGTTATTCTATTGATTCTTTTCATGGGCTCCTTTTGTGGCACCTACAATGAGCCACCAACGTCCAACCTTCATCATCATCAAGTTGATCAACTTCAACTTCGTTGTTCTCCAGTAATTCTTCATCTTTACTTTCTTTAAAACTACATAATTCATCTGGACTGAATGAGCCAAATGTGATAGAGACTTGGTTTGTGCTTGCTTTCTCATCTTCAAGCACGATCTTCTTTTCACGAGCCAAGTCCATAACTTTGTCCTTGAAGAAAAAGAACTTCTCCATAGGGTGTCTTACAAGTCCATGATATTTGTAGTAATTTTGGTCATCAGTTTTCCCATCTTCATTTGGCCGCTTCATCTCCGGAAGGTCAATGAGCTTTAACTCGAGAAGCTCTTCAAAAATTGCAGGCACATCAGAATCCAGAAATGGGTTTTCCTTCTCTTGCATTTCTTTTAGAGTCAACTTTCCATTTGGCTTCTTGAAAAGATGTGGATTTCATACCTTGCTTCTTGCTCACCTTCATCGTGAACTTCACAGGTGATGTGTTGACATTCATAGCTTCTTTGTTTTCAGACTTGGGAACAAACTTGCTCCATTTCCTGACTTCTTGCTTTTCGTCCTCTTTGCGGGGTTCATAGATGGGCAGCCTTTCAATTCCAGTGGAGGCTATGATCAATTCCATATCATGGGCGCGAGTTGCAAGTTCTTCAAATGTGCTAGGCTTGGTACCTTGCAAGATGTAGCGCAGTCCCCAATGTATGCCTTGGATGCACATCTCTATGCCAGAAGCTTCACTAAGCATGTCTTTGCAGTTGAGGCTTGCATTCCTCCAACGATTGATAAAGTCGATAACTAGTTCACCCTTCCGTTGACGAGTATTTGTAAGTTCCACCATGCTCACAGAGTGCCTTGTGCTATACAAGCGATTGAGGAACTCTTGCTCTAGTTGATCCCAGCTATCAATAGATCCCGCCTCGAGGTTTGTATACCAATCAAAAGCATTTCCTCTTAGCTAGCGGACAAACTGCTTGACGAGGTAATCTCTATAAGTCCCATCATTGTTGCATGTCTCAACTAAGTGTGCCACGTGTTGCTTTGGATTTCCTTTTCCATCAAACCGTTGAAACTTTGGAGGTGGACAGCCAGCAGGCATCTTCAACATATCGATCCTTGCAGTATATGGCTTTGCGTATGTAAGAGAGGACTTGGTAGCAACTTCGTACTTGTTTTCAATAGTTCCTTCAATGAACTTCTTCAGTTGATCGATTGGAATCATCCTTTCAGATGAGACAGGGATAGCCTTAGCTGATGCTGCTTGTCTTGGGGGAGAATTACTCTCTGGAACCTCTGGGAGCTTGTTAGGTGCATGGGTGGATTCTTCTTCCATCAAGATTTCCACCCTGTCTGTTAGCTTGTCAATTCTAGCATCTTGATTTTGCATGCACTTGATCAAGCCAACGATTTCTTCCGTCAAGTTTGCCAACTGCTCTTCCACAAATGAAGTGTTTGTCACCATGGCTTGCATGATTATTGTGGATGATGGGGAGTAGCATGGATTGTCACATAGATTGATTCTCGAATGTCTCACGCTATACGGTATAAGTGGGGAAGATCCGTCACTTGAAATATCATCATCTTCCTTCACAACAGAGTTCTTAGATCCGAAAAGATCAAGCAGAGCTAGAGTTTTCTTGATCTTTTCAGCAATATCGCTTCCTCCTTCGGGTACATTCGTAGAAGATCTTGCTCCTTTTTGAGGATGAAGATCCGAAAACAGGGGTTGATGCGGACGTCACTTGGAGTGTTTGTTGTCCTAAAGAGCTTGCTTTGCTCCTCGTAACTGGTCCGAAGCTTCCAAAGGTGACATCGAGGATGCTTTCCACGTCGGCATAGAACCTGGAGTTAGCAACCTTGGTGGATGTTAATCTGGAGTTGATTTTCTTTGAAGCCATTTCGACGTTCTTAAACTTTGGTGATTGAAAAGTTGAGATGAGAGGTATAGATTTTCCCACAGGGCGTGCCAGAATTTGTAGACAATAAATTGCATTAAGAAAATAAAATCAGGACCGAAAATATTGCAACAATCGTAGTATTTTATTTCACACAATATGAGTGTACAATCCCTATGAATCCTCTGATTCTTCTTTTCAATAGTACATAAAAGAGCTTTTGAGTTTTATTTTATTTTAATCCAAGTGCTTGAGGCCTGATCTTGATCTTGACGTATTTTTAATCCAAGGGCTTGCAGCTTGTTCTTAAATCTTCGTCTTGATCTTTTAATCCTTAGAATACTTGAATGCTTGTAGCTTTTAGATAAATCTATAGCGTTTGATCCACGAGCTCTCTCTTGCTTCTTGTTATAACTTCTAGTCCCTTTTCTGAGTTATGAAGCCCCTTATTTATAGTTGTGGGAGGGAAGAATTATGATAAGAACAAACTCTTTCCGACCAATCAAATTAAAGTTTGACAAGGCCGCATTTGATTAGCCAGAACATGTCACTGGCACACGTGGCTCTGTTTCATTGGCCTTTTAATTTGTCTTGGCATGCCTTGTCATTTTGACACGTGGCATGATCTTATTAGCTCTTCTGTTTGACTTGGCGTGCCACGTCGTTTGACTCATGGCACCAAACTGGGCCTTTGGGAAGATAACATATTGGACCTAATGAAGTGGGCTCATCATTTGTAGCCCAATTAAATGGGCTAGCCCAATGGATTCAGACTTATTTATTTAATCCATATATATTGGACATATATAAATAATCCAATTATATTTGCCCAATAAATTTATTTAATCTAATATCTTGAATTTAAAATATAGTCCAAATTATTTTATGGATTTAATTTCAACAAAATTTATATGCCTACAACACTGTGATATACAAACTATATTCATAATTTTTTATATTTTAGTGCTTGCGAGAAATTAAATAAAAAACAGAAAAACTAATTGTGGTATACATATTTTGTGATATACAAACTAAAAAAATGGTGTAGTATTTTTCTTTAAAAACTTGTTTCTTCTTGTTTAATAAAATTGTGTTCTACATTTTCAGATACACATTATTATTGTGTTATATATTGTGATATACAAACTATATTTGTAATTTTTTTTTATAGTTTTAGTGCTTGTGAGAAATAAAAAATCAGAAAAACTAATTGTGATATACAAACTAAAATACTGGTATAGTATTTTTCTGTAAAAAGTTGTTTCTTCTTGTTTAAACAAATTGTGATATGCAATTTTTGTGTTATATATTTTCAGATTCACATTATTATTGTATTATACAATGCAATATACAAATAACGAAATTATTATTATGTTATATATTTTGAGATACACATTATTATTGTGTTATACATTGTTATATACAAACGATATTTATAAGTTTTTATATTTTTAGTGCTTGTGAGAAATAAAAAAAATCAGAAAAACTAATTGTGATATACAAACTAAAAAGTTGGTGTGTATTCTTCTTTAAAAAAAATTGTTTCTTTTTGTTTAATAAAATTGTGATATACATATTCAGATATACATTATTATTGTATTATGCGGTGTGATATACAAATAATGCAATTTTATTATGTTATATATTTTGAGATATATATTATTGCTATGTTAAACATTGTGATTATATTTATAATTTCTTATATTTTTAATGCTTTGAGAAATAATTTAAAAAAAAGATTATTTTAGAGATTTGGGAGAAAATCTTGAAAGATTTTCAAATACTAATAAAAAGGAAATGAAAGCGTATTTTTAAGGTGATAGTTGGATCATTAGAAGAGAGAGAAAATTATTAAATATTAAATTTAGACTACCTATGCCAATTGCTAAAAGATAGGCTTTTTTGTGCCAATTATTGAACTAAGTTGTCATGCAATGCCAAATTCCCTTTATATTTTGACTCCTTTAAGAAAAATTTAGCCTTTTAGCCATCCGACAGGTTTTTCTTCTTGTCCTCCTCCTCGTTCTTTCATTTGCATCTTCTTCTACTACTTCATCCTTCTGAGTTTTCTTCTCCTCCTTTGGAGAAAATTTAAAAATGCAATTGTTTTTTGTTGAGCTTCAAAAAAACTTGTTGAAGAAAATAAAATGAGTCTATTAATATTTAAATATTTAAGTTAAATCTAATTATTGAAAATTATTGAAATTGATATTAGACTGTTGTATCAAATTTGAAGTCTTTTGGCGTTGATTTGGATTAATCTTGAAGCAAAACATGATGGTGAATTTTTTCACGGTAGTTATTGTGATGGTAAGAATTTGTGGCCAATTATGGCGAATTACCAAGATTTTGTAAATTATTTATGGCGATGGTCAAAAATTACGTCCAATCATAACGATTGTTAGAGTTTTTGCAAATCAGTTATACAGTGATTGTCAGAATTTTTGGTCAATCTTGAAGATTACCTAAATTTTTACAAATCAATTATGACGATGGTTAGAATTTACAACCAATTATAACAAATGATCAGAAATTCTAATTATTGCCTGAGGCATCTTCAACTCTCCTCCATTTCTCTATAATGGGGGTATTTTTTTTTTCCATTATGGAGCTCCAATACTTCCCATTTTTGCCTCCAAAATGCGGGATGAATAGTATTACTCCAAATATGGAAGGATAGTGTGATACTATTCATCTCCTCCATAACTATTCATTATTATTATTATTATTATTATTATTATTATTATTATTATTTAACTCTTATTTATCTCTTTATATATACCTAATTATGTTTATGTAATATCTTTATAATATTAATTTTACATCTTAACTTTGGCATATAATTTTGATAAATTAATTTTCGTGTATTTATTATTTTTATGTAAAATTATAAATTAATTTTATTATAAGTTATAATTGTACAAAAAATATATAATTATCTCAAAAAATAAATGGTGTAAATATAAAATATTAGATGTTGCTAAAAGATAATAATATAGTATTGAAGAGAGAAAAATATAAAATAAAATATTCTTTTTTAAAGTAAAAAAATAAAGTAATAGTTGGAGTAACTTTAATCCATTTAGTAAGGCAAGAAGTTCTAATGAGCATAATACAAAAGTTTAATCGGAGATTATTTTTGCAAGACTTTTTTTTAACAGAATTAAAATTTCAAACAGTGGCACTAAATGATACTTTTTGTGCAAATGCAGCATGAAGCATATCACTAGGCCCAATCAAAACCCAAGCGTTCAGCTAACTACACGTGTCTATGAGTCATGAACCGGATGCTATGATATGGGCCCCACAACTTAACCACATAAAGTAATAGCCCGTTTGGCCAGCTTCTTTTTTGCCAAAAACACTTTTGGCCAAAAATTGAGGTGTTTGGCCAAGCTTTTTGGAAGGAAAAAAATTATTTTTGAGGAGAAACAGAAGCAGTTTTGGAGAAGCAGAAAAAAGTAGCTTCTCTCCAAAAGCACTTTTTTGAGAAGCACTTTTGAGAAAAATACACTTAAAAGCAGTTTTTTAAAGTTTGGCCAAACACTAGTTGCTGCTCAGAAGTGTTTTTCAAACTAATTAGCCAAACCCAAACTACTTCTCACCAAAATATTTTTGATAAAAGTACTTTTGAAAAAAAGCACTTCTCAAAATAAGCTGATTTTTACAGCTTGGCCAAACGGGCTATAAGTTTCGTCAGTCTTGCACCACTTGGCATCTTCTTGAAAGTCGCAAATAGGCAAAGCACGAATAAAAAATTAGAGTAGAGTTTAAATAAACACAAGAGTTGTGAAAAAATACAAAACAAAAGCAGCAAAGAAATGTTGAAGAATCTCATCATACTGCTACTCCTCCCTGTTTTCTTACAATCAAACGCTGATGAATCCTCCTTCGATGTTCGTAAACACCTTGCCACTGTATCCAGGTCTCTCTTTCTATACACACACATATGCCAGATCAATTATTTTGTAATTCGATACTTTCAAAGGATAAATTTGATCCGTGATATGTAATTAGGACTCTACATTTGTGCACTGCTTTATCTACGTCTCAATTTTCAGTATTTGTTGCAAAATTTCGTGTTTATCTCTATAGAAGTCGGTTATATTAATGCAGTTGGAATTTTTGTGGGCAGGTATAATGTTGCCAAGGACATATCAGCGAATTCATTCGTATCTTCTGAAATTCCAGATCAATGTGTACCTCTTCATTTGAATCTAGTGGTGAGTTTTTGTTAGATGTTGCCAATTTCATTTAAATTCAGATGATTTTTTATTACGGAAATACATACCAGTACTTGCATTTTCTGTAGTGGGATTACTCGAAAGCTATTAATAGCGGAGCCAGGAATTCTGACAAGTGGATTCAAACTATTGAAACCTGTGATACAACAATTTCTGAATTACCTCCCTTATGTTTCATAATATATGAAAAAGGTAGTTTTTACTCTATTTGTGTAGTACGATTTTCGGACGAAGGAGATCCTTGGCTGTGGCTCCGCCACCTGGCTATTATTGCCTAGATGAAAGCTGCTGGAGATTGATTTAATGTTCAAGTTATTATTTGGAACCATATAAGAGCATGGAAATTATGAATCGAATTCTATTTAAATGATGTTTTTTTTGGAATATATGCAAAACACATTGAGGATTGAACTATATATACTAGTGTTTATCTTTAGAAGCATATCTAGGGGTTTATTGCTAACATATATATTGGGGGTTTTCCTAGCGACTATACACTGGCTTTTGGTACCAGCTGAAGTGTGTCTGCACCATACCATTAAAGGTAGAAGATATCATACTTATCAAATGAGAAGATCTGTATAGCTTAAAACAGAAGGGGAAGTAGAATCCAAAAATTTGGATTGCTAAAGTGTTTTAGAATTTTCACGGAAGAATTTTAGAGGGAGAATAACTCACTGATTTTCACTCACTACACCATTCTCTTCTCCTTCTTGGAGTCCAAGAGTAAAGTTTTGCCGAGCCCTTTATGAATTTATATTTCATTTAGAGAATCTCTGCTCTCTTTGCTCCCTCTATGTTCATTGGAAATACTTCTATACCACTTTAGTTATTATTTTGGCACTTTAGATACTTTGGATTCTCTCTCTCAAATTTTATGATGGAGGAGACAGAGACATGCGTGCTCCACAAAGATTTGAATTGAAGTTCTTCATGTAAATCTGGCTGATGATAAATTTAAATACTTTTTGGCTGGAACTTTTGAAGTAATGCTTTGTTCGAAAGAGATGTTTCACAGATATTTGTTGTAAATTGCAATCCCTTTCTTCTTCTTTGATAGGCAAGGCATGGCACTCGTGCACCAACGAAGAAAAAGATAAGGGAATTAGAAACCTTGGCTGCTCATTTGAAAGTCCTTTTACGTGATGCAAAAGAACATAAGCAGTCTTTGGAGAAAATTCCCGCTTGGTTATTGGGGTGGAGCTCTCCTTGGAAAGGAAAACTTACAGGAGGAGAGTTGATCAGTGAAGGAGAAGATGAATTATATCATCTTGGAATCAGAGTTGGGGAAAAATTTCCAGACCTTTTCAGTGAGGAATACCACCCAGATGTATATTCAATCAAGACTACCCAGGTTGATAGATTATCTTCTTACTTATTTATATTAGTTTCTTACCTCTTTATATTCGGTCAAAGCATGACTAAAGTGATCCTTCCTCTCCTGGATTCAATAATAGTCAAAGAATTTTTGGAACCAATGATTTAAAAATCTAACATGCCAACAGTAGTTGAACAGCTAAAGGACGTCATAGGATATCTTATCATCTTGTCATCAAAAAAAGGATATCTTATCATCTTGTGAGCTGAAGGACTTTGGGTCCTATGACTTGCACTTTGCCTTGTCTTCATTTTCTGAGTTCCAGTGTTTATGTGTAGCAAGTTTGCACACAGATGATCTCCAAGTAAACAGATGGGGGGATTTTTGTAGAAGCTTTTGTCCATCTTGTTGCCTTTGTCAGGCACTAACATGGCTTTAGAAGTTGCAGCCAAGCGTCTTTATTGACCAACCAAAGCTCATCTTAAGTTTCACATATTTAAGTGATGTATCGAGAATTCAGATACTTTACAAGTATATTTGCATGATTTTAGAATTATTTTACATTTTTCTTTCATACAAGTATACCTTTGTTTTCAAAGGCTGCAGTCTTTTAATTCCATGTCAAATTCTTGTTACCTTTCCCAGACATATTGACTTCAATATTCATGTTTAAATATATAGGTTCCTCGGGCATCAGCTAGCGCTGTGGCATTTGGGATGGGGCTTTTTAATGGAAGAGGGAAGCTTGGACCAGGAAGACATCGAGCTTTTGCTGTTACCAGTGAAAGCCGTGCAAGTGACATAGTTTTGAGATTTCATGATTGTTGTCAAAGCTACAAGGTATGAATGCAAATGTATCTGCCTATATGATGGAAATTTCCGGTGTGAATGACATCAAAATTAGCTTTCATTCATGCGTTTAACTAGTTAATGATTACATTAAAGCTGGGCAACTCAGACTCGGAGTACATATTACATTCAGTATGGCTTGATGTTAGCTAAAGTTTACAATTCGAAGCCCCTCTCCTAAAATAGCAAAGTTTAATATGTCCTAAACAACAACAACAACAACAACAAACCCAGTGTAATCCCACAAGTGGGGTTTGGGGAGGGTAATATGTACGCAGACCTTACCCCTGCCTTGTGAAGATAGAGGGTTTGTTTCCGATAGACCCTCGGCTCAAGAAACAGAGACTGTTTAAACTGGGACTGAGGGAGTAGGAATGGATATATTAGGAACTTATTATTGAAAATTTTGATGGAACACAACTCATTTTGAGTTAAGTTATTTAAGGCGGTATGAAAAAATTTAAAAAGTCAAATGCACACAAAAGTGAAATCTAGCATCCGTTTATCGACAAAGTGCTAACTCTTATTGTTTCTGATTTTAAAAAATAAATAAAGGAGAAAAGGTATGAATTGAGTAATACATTTCAGCTTCTGTACAGGGTGTTCTGTATCGTAAACTATTGCTACCTTTTTCTTCTTGAAGTAACTACCTGTGCCATCTCTCCTTTGCCTACTTTTTATTGATATGGGTGTTATCTGATCTACAGAAGGCTTTAGAAAGACTTACAGATGCAAACTTATTTCTTTCTTTCCTTTTTTTTGTTTGGTTTTGGGGGGAGGAGAGGTTCCCATTTCTGATGTTTGTTTGGCGAGCTAAGTGAGCAACAAAATTATGATATCTTCATTTGGTTGCAGGCTTTTAGAAAAAGTCAGGAGCCAAATGTAGACAAGCTCAAAGAACCTGTATTGGATGAAATTACTCGTGAATTAGTCAGGCAATATGGGCTTAATTTTACGAAACAAGATGTATCTTCTTTATGGTTTCTCTGCAAACAGGTCGGTATACACTATTACTGTTCTGCTAAAGCCTGTATACTTTTTCTTTATCTAGATCTTCTTTTCTAAATGACTTCTTCCCCAGGAAGCATCCTTGTTGAACATCACCAATCAAGCTTGTAGTCTGTTCAGTCCATCTGAGGTACTTTTTGCTAACCCTATTCTTTTATTTCTTCGTTCAATTTCCTCTTTGGCCTTTCCCTGCTTCCTGTTCTCTCTGCTTTCTTTCCTGGCTTTTTCCCTCTCTTTTTCTGAGCGAAATGGGAAACAATTTTCTTTTTTTTGGGTGGGTGGGTGGGTT
>NC_031997.1:36351091-36423608 GCF_001879085.1 Nicotiana attenuata | reverse complement strand
GGGGGATGAGGTGAAGGTAGGGTTCTAGGTTCCCAGGTTGAATTTCTGGTTAGTTGTTAACTCCTGTTTTGTTCACAAGCTCTCTTTTTGTTTTTATTGGGTCGTAACGTGGAATGCGGCGAGAGGCCGAGAGATCTGGCTAACTTCTTTGATGTTCGCTTGAAACATAAGATGTACTTGTTGTGCACCATGTATTTTAAGTACATCTCCAACTTTTCATATATGGAACGTTGGAGCTTTCTTGTTGCCATCCATGGTCACTGACAAGTTCACATTTTAGGTTTCTTTGTTGGAGTGGACTGATGATTTGGAGTTGTTCATTCTGAAAGGCTATGGTGATTCACTAAATTATCGAATGGGAGTGCCACTGCTTGAGGATGTTGTTCACTCAATGGAACAGGCAATTAAGGCTAAAGAAGGTAATACTGGTCCATCTAGCTTTTATTTTCTTTTCTTTTTTTCTATCAATCTGGGAGTTAAATAGTTTTGTCCTGAGGCATATGAATGTCTTATTCTTCCCTTGTTGCTTCTACGGGATCATTTAGGAAGAGATAGTGGAGAGTGTAACTGATTCTAACTCCTTATTCCTTGTAGTCAAACCAAATGAGTATAATGTAATAACAATTGTGTAAATCTCTCTAGTTTTTCCTTCCAAGTAGTCTAGAGAATATGTATATCCCCGATCAGCCACTAAATTTGCTGATTCTGTCCTTATTCCTTGAATTTAAGCTTCTGCTTGTTAGCTGTCCTTTATAATAGGATTTGTGTAAATCTCGCTATTCTCTCCTTCCAAGTAATCGAGAAAATATATATCCAGCCACTAATTATGCAGATTCTTCCTTATAAGCTTTTATTTATAAGCAGTCCTTTAACTAGGTGCTTCTGATGTACAAGTTATCCTCATATTGTTGATTCCTAGTATGAAAGCCTCCGTGTATCACTTCACTCTAGTTTATCTGAAATTCTTCTATCTTATTCATGTCAGTTTCCATCATGCATGTTTATGTACTGAAAGTTCCAAAACTGAACTTAGATTAAAACAATGAATTAGGTTCTCTGTGAATCAATGTTTCACCTAGGAGTAATCTGTAATCTAGTTTTGTGCTTCTTTCACTTTCACCTTTTCTTAATCTTTTTTGTACATTCTCCTCCTCCAGAAGGATATGCTCGAGGGACCTATGAAAAGGCAAGAATGCGGTTTGCTCATGCAGAAACTCTGCTTCCCTTTTCATGCCTGATCGGGCTCTTTCTTGAAGAACCTGGTGAGTGTTTGTACAGTAGGATGGTTACTAGCTCCTGCTCCGGTTTTTCTAATCTGCTTCTGGTTGCTACAGAGTTTGAACTAATACAAAGAGAGCAAAGCTTGGAACTTCCTCAGAAGCCTCCTAAAAGTAGAAACTGGCGGGGAAGTGTAGTGGCTCCTTTTGCCGGAAATAACATGTTAGTCCTTTACAGCTGCCAATTGGACAACTCTAGCAAGTACTTTGTGCAAGTGCTACATAATGAACGTCCCGTCGCATTGCCAGTAAGTGTGTCTGGATTTTATTATGGTGAATATGATTATGAATGGTCCTTGCTTTGCATTTCGTCTTCACTAATTGCTAGGACACTGAAGATTTCTCCTGTACCTTTTAATTTAATTTAACTTTTTTTAAAAAGTTTTCACTGGCTGCGTGGTCCATGTTGTCCTCAATGTGGTTTTGTCCCAATCACTATTCTGATATAAGTGTAAAAGCTATCTGTGTTATATTAAAAGCACGAAGGCGTTAGAGAAATATTGTTCACCTTTTTTTTTACCCTTTTAAAACATATTTTACGTTGGAGAGAATTGCAAAATAAAAAAACTTCCCTAATATTAGGAGTCCGAGATCAAATAAGTTTTTTCAAATCTAATTCTATGTTGGATATCTTTTCCTAATAAAGACACAAAATATTAAGAAAAAACAAAGAATACAAAAAAGTAGGAGGAAGGTCTCTTTCTCCGACAAGGAAACTCCGCGACTTGTGTAACTTTTGTTCTTTGTCCTTGTATTTTAACTCTACAAGATCGATTTTGCCTCTTCATTTTCCTTTCATATGAACTATTTGTTGTTCTTAAAATTTAGGCAGAATGGCCTAAAGGTTACTTAAACTTGCACCCAATTGGCATTCCGGTATATAAACTTACAACTTTCACATTTAGGCACTCTAATTTCAGAGAATGTTTATTAATAAACACCTCCCAGTGAGCGTGTCCCGCAATTGCTATAACAAATATGACACGTCACATTTTTAGCTGCCACATCTTCAATTTTTGGTCTTTCAAATATTTTTAATTGTGGACCCCACTTCTCTTGAAACCCACTTCTTTTTTGCTATTTTTATCTTGTCTTTACTCATTGTCATCAATGGCCACCACAACGGCAGAAACGGACCTGACAAATTTTAAAACTCGAAACTTGCATATTAAAAATCTGAAATCCACACTCCAAAACACCTAGATTCACATTCACATTACCACAAGCAAAATCAGCATCAATGCACTAAGTTCGTCCCAAAAATCATTACCTTCAAACCACTGGAAAAAATGCAAAGTCACCGGAAAAATGAACTCGTATTCCTTTCTTTCTTTTTTGAATTCCCCATCTTAAACCACCCAAATGCTAGCGGAAAGACCAGATCTAGAAAGAAAAATGCTAGCGGAAAAACTTTAGTTGGTTGTCTTCTTTGATTCGAAAGTTCAGACCCTAACCAAATCCTTACTACCGGTTAGGCCAATTGCCAATTCTAAAAAAGTCAACTTTTTTTCTCCTACAACATCTTCGACGATTTCTGCTTTCCAACTTCTAGTTGTGGTTGTCTTTTATATCTTTCTTCAGCACTCTTTAGACTCTTAAACTCAAAAGAAGACCCTAAATTCTTTTTCAAGCAAAAGAAATAAAGAGAGACATTGGGAGCAAAGGCGGGGGGTGCGGACGAGAAGAAGGATAGATGGGTGGGAGGAAGTGTTTTTTTTTATCTCTTCCTTATTTATATATATTTTTAATACTTTTTCCATCAAAATATCATATTCAAGAGCCTTTCAAGTGTGGTTTGCACACAGTTTAGCCATGTCAGCTATGTTACCTCCACATAGGCATGGTCAACGGTCAAAGTGATTTATTATTGTGCAAATGTATAAGTTGGAGTGTTTAAATGGGAAAGTTGTAAGTTTGTATACCGAGATGACAAACGGGTGCAAGTTTAGGTGGCCCTTAAGCCATTTCGTCTAAAATTTATATCATAAATATTTCCTTAAAAGCTTGGTTGTTAAAGCCGTTTTTTTCTACTCTTAAAATTTACTACGACATGTTACAAACGATATCTACCATTAGGTTTTGAAATAGTAATTATTGTTGGAAAAATAGTAATCATTTATTTGCGATAAAATTAATTTATCATTTGTTGAGGAGGAAACAGACCCAAACTAGAAATATAAATTAAAAAGCAGGTAGCTCCTTGGCGAAATAATAATCGAACTTTCTGCCCTTGAAATAGAGATTTTACCATAGACAAAATTATTATTTAATTATTTTCCTAATACTTAGAATTTTGAACTTAACTAAAGTTTTGATTATTAAATCTTTTTATTTATAACTCAAACATATTGTTTAATGGAGTAATATTTATGTAATTTTTAAAATTTTATACACATTGACAGTGGGTACACGCGATGCACGCATATCCTAAAGCTATTACAAGTTCATAAAGCGCCATACTGTGTTTCTAGTGTTGGAAAGAAGACATACCACCAGAACTTGCCTGTGAAACAGTTTGTATCGGTGTTGCCATAAGACAAGCATGCCGGTGTAAAGCTTTCATTTTGCCTTTTTCTTTGCGTATTCTCTTCTTTTCTCATCATTTCCATTTTTTTCTTTATAATAAAATTTTCTAAAAGAGTGACTGGGAACTTACACTACTTATAGAAATAACTTGTCAAAATGCTGCTAACAACTTGTGCTACAGGCGACTTATATTTGTCCCCTTTGGGAATTTTGGTGGTTACATGTGCTAGGTTTTCTTTTTGAAAATTTTGGTTCCTTGCTAGTTTTACTCAGTTTAGTTTGATGCTTCTCTCTCTTCTTGTAGGGTTGCAATAGTTCAAGTTTTTGCCCATTTGAAGTATTTAAGGTATTACTTTCATATTTCACTGAATGATTCAATTTACTGAGACATAGGCTATCACTTACCCATCTAACTGTCTTCTGCAGGAAAGAATAGCTGCTCCTCACTTGAAACATGACTATAATATGCTTTGCAACGCAAACATGCAACAGGGACAGCAGAATTCTGCTTCCAGTAAGTTATCAAGAATATTTAGTTGGCTTTTCTCGCTGAAGAACACTGGTTCATCGGCCCAGAAAGTCGAGTTATAGTTTCTCACAAGTTTCTCTTTTTCTTTTTTCCTTCCTGTGGCTAGCTGGTCGTGCCTACTTATTAGAATGATTAGTCCATTAAGCCAGCAGATGGTCTTGGCAGGGTGCAATTTCTAGGATTCCAAGTCTTGTATGGATGATGTTTCAGGATTACGGAGTCACTAGTTGATTTTTGGAGGGCTAACCGTAGGTAACAAAGAAGGAATATTATCACTAAACTCCTGATTAGTGTTTTTTGTATGTATCTCTCACTCTCACATCTGGGGAATTCATGCTGTGGATTGGCCCACCTAGAGTTCGCCATAGCCTTGATTTGCCTGCTCCTTGTCAAGTCTCGGTTACGTTGGCATAGTTAGTTTGTAACAACCTCCACACAAGTATGCCAATCAAGTTTGGTCACTAATCAATTGTTTAGTGGATCTTTTAGCTATCAAATCATAAGTATGGAAGGGCTTCTTTCCGAGGATTTCAGCCAAATAGTAATTGGATATGCTGTATCACCCATTTTTGCTCTTCAAAGGGAAAATCCTTCCCGATCTTGTTCCTCTCAAATTGGTAAAAACCTGTAATAGTGTTTATATATGGTGTAGTGTAAACATCAAGTAAGTTTTTTTTGACCATCTTTAAAATCCAAAAATCATTATGTTTACTCTTAAAATCGGATAACAATTGAATTTATACGCGGTTTAAGGATACGTGATATAATTTGATGCAAATTAAGAAAACGGATTAATACTGAAATCAATGACAGAAAAATGAATGCAAACCACGCAAGTTGAACAATGTTAGCTTTGAAGGTTGGTCACCCTCGAGTCGGAAACCTCAATCGATATTAGAACAGAGTAACAAAGTACAATAATAAGAACTGGAAATAATAATGTATTGCCTTTGGATGCGTGTTACCGTGTGTATTATAAATGATCAGACCCCCTTTATATAGTAGGGGAGTCCTACTTTAGATACAATTCCACAAAAGGTAAGAAATATCATGATTTGCTAATTATTTGGCCACTCGTTGATACGTGTTGGGATTCCCGTCGTGATATCCGATCGATTATGGATATTTTGGCTCTCCGTTATTCGGTCCGATAATATCTTGATCAGCTTGGTCAGAGTCGGGGTCGGTTCCGGAGCTATGGGCTCGATGATCTTAAAGATGCATGCTCTAACTTCGTACTTTGGTTCGATACAATTCGAGGTCGATCTTTAACTCATCCTTTTTCAACCCCGGTCTGTGTTGCAATAGATGAGCCCGGTTTTAACCGTATATAGATAGTCCCCTCGTTTTCCGGAGAGTAAACGACGAGAAACGATATGAGCCCTCGATCGTTGCCTCAATTCTTCACGCCAGAAATGACAAAACTGACAAAACGTCTCGTCAGTCACGTCTTTAAAGGCATTTAATGTTCGTCAGTTGCTGGTCGGGTTTTGAACCGTCGTTTGCAAGCTATAAATACCCAAACTTTCATTCATTCAAACTTTACGTATAAATCTCCTCTACTCTTGTTCTCAAAAAATCCTTTTGCATTCTCTAATACCCGCATCAGATTTCTTGAGGCTTTTGTAAGAATTTTCGCTTATCTTCATTCCAAAACGTTAAGCGCGACCTTCTAACTTCCTCTTCTTCATCTCTATTCAAAAGAAAAATGGCGAAAAGTTCTAAGACAGTTCCGCAAAAGGAGACTGCCTATTCGTCACGACTTGCCGGCGATGGATCTGCGGCGGAACCACACCCTGAAGAGTTTGTTCCTGGTGGGTGCTCGATCGGTGCTGATTTCAAGGTCGAGAAAACTTCTTCGGTACCGGTTCGATGCGAGCCGATCTCCAGATATTTATGTTCGATCACCGATAATCTTCTCTCCAAGGTTAAAGAGGATTGCAACTGGGTCGATAAACATGTGGTGGTGCCTTCGCCTGAGAAAGCAATTACTACCCACGTGGAGCGTTTTTTAAGTGTTTACACTTACCCCTTCACGTCGAGTTCCTTAGACCCGGTCATCATTGCCTTCTGCAAGAGGTACGAGGTGACCCTCGGTCAAATTCACCCCTCTTTCTAGAGGATAGTGATTCTCCTCCGCTTTTTTGTAAACAAGATCGCGGGGTGTCCCTTCACCCTCGATCATCTCATGCACCTGTACAGTCCCCGACTCTATCGAGGGGGATTAATTAAACTTGCCTGCTGGGCCAGTAGGGCCCCATTCTCGAGTATAGATGGGGATCGGGACCGAGGCTGGATGGGCCGATTCGTTCGAGTGAAGACCTCGGATTTAATCCCGACCGAGAACATGCCATTTTCCGATAAATGGAACATGAAACGTAAGTATGACTTTGCCTTAAGGATTTTGTTTATTGTTTTTCCTTTTTCCTCCCTTATTATCGACGTTTTGTGGTGCAGCCGTTGCTCGAATGCCGAATGCGGTTCCTACTTAAGGAGTGGGTCGAGGATCTCATGTCGCAGAAACCCTTTTAGCATATAAATCGATTAATTGTGAAAATAAAAGTGACTCTTTTATTTCTAGATTACCCTTTCAAGTAAATAAGAACCTCGAAATTTCTTCTAATTCCAACACGTCCAAACACAACTTTTTTTAGCACAGGTTTGTCGGTAAAAAAATTAAATGGATTCAAGTAGAGTTTTCTCGAACGTATCAATAAGCTAGACCCATACTGCGAGTTGTTTCATGCCATAAATAAACTCGGACACTCAATAAATCTGTTGGACAGGCAGATTCACATCTCTTACAACCAACACAGTCCTCTGTTCGTGGAGCAGAAGCAATTTGTTTAGCCTTACAAAAAGAAAAATCTAGTAAAGTAACTACTAGAACCAAATAGGCTTTCTACTTATGCATCGTCTAAAACAACGATTTTTATCAACTGTAGCAAAGAAAGAAACTTCATAGAAGTCAAAATAGGAAAAAATAAAAATACCTAGCAACTTTTTTCTATGGATATATGGATTTAATTGATAGAGATAGAGGAAGCACCATAAAGATTAATTAGCGAGGTTTTGGGCCTATACAGTAATAACTGCGTACTTATGTCATGATGGAAGAAATACTTATCTCATGATGTGAAGTAAAAATTAGGAATTAACTTATGTAATAGAGTCGATCCACTAAAGTCTTGAGCAGCGGTGTAGGATCAGATCCCAAAGATAGTAAGTATTTTCTTTCTTATGAAAGAAAGTCTTTTTCAAAAGTTCTATATAAATTTATCTATGAAACCGAGATAGTTACCTTTCATAAAATTCTAACATCATCAGAAGAAGAATTAGGCCAAAAATTAGGATACATTCTGGGAAAATCAAACTTCCATCGAAGAGAAGCAAATGAAAGGCTTTCATAAAAATTCTCGTAGAATCGAGAATGAAGTTTTCATTCTGTACATGCTAGATCATGAATTAGTAACGATTATAAATGGATCAATTTCTTTGATTTTCATTGGAGATTCGAAATAGATGGACTTTCTATAAGACCCATTTTATTAACAGGATTTATCACTACTTTAGCGGCTTGGCCAGTTACTCGAGATTCTCGATTATTCCATTTTCTCATGTTAGCAATGTACAGTATTCCGAGCGCGCATGGCGTGAGCTGTCGAAGGGTCGGTGGGACGCCCGTTCCCATGGTAAGTTCTCTTTCCGATTCAATAATATTTGGTTTCTTCCTCGTGCCGTTGATTTCTCATTGATTCCGTTTTCTTTTGTAGGTCTGCCCAAGGATGTTGCTATGAGGCCTCCATCCGGTGACGAGGATGTGCCTCTCGAGTCCTCTGCTCCGAGGCAGGATGATGAGAAGAAAAGGAAGAGGGCCTCGAGTTCTCCGAACTCGGAAAAGAAAAAACCAAATAAGAGGCTGGCGCGCAAACCCAAGGAAGGCACCGGCACCCTCGGGCTTCGTCCACCGGCTAAGGGACGAGTCCGAAGAAGAAGAAGAGAAATCCAAGCTGGTAGCCCTCATGCGGTCAGGTGTCGTGATACGAGAGGCCTCCGAACCGGCGGGTGCTGAAACTGAATCGTCTCGACTTTGGGAGATCGATGAGAGAGCTTTAGCCGAAGCTCCCGAACCAGAAGGGGGCGAGGCCACTCCGCCTCGAGATGGGGAGGCCGATAATGAGATCGTGGCCGGTTCTTCCCGGACAGCGGATAATGCCCCGAAGGGCATACCTGGAGTAATAGACCTCTCCAGTTCGCCATTATTATTTTCTGAGTCTATGATTGCCGATGCTCAGGCGCTGAAAGAACGATCCACCGAAGAGCCACAAGGGGTGTTAGACCCCTTTAACAACTTCTTTGACGGCGTATACTCTACCACTACGGAGGATGTCACCGGGTTGGGTGATATACCAGTGCCGAAGAAGAGTCCATCGAGTGGACCTGCCTCGAGCCCGAGATTAGTCAACCGGTTCCCAACCCCGAGCCTAATCCTGACCAGAAGCGGTAATTGTTATGTCCATTTCGGAAGATGCCCGGGTTCTTTCTGCCCCGTGGGGGTGGCCAGTTATCTTCGGTGCTTGGTGACCGAGGAGGATCAGTCCAAGATGAACGAGGTGGAAGTGCCTTGTTTGTTCAACGAAGCCCAACAAGCATTGAATCGGGTAACCTCATATACCTTTTAATAATTTCTAGTGTGCACTTAGATTATTTTGTAGATGATTGTAATTCCTCTCCTTGTGTTTGTAGGCTTCGGTACTCCACCATGAAACGCTCCTCCGCTACCGGGAGGAGCTGAACAAGTACAAGGCCGAGATCCGAGGGCTCACTGAGAAAAGAGACGCTTATAAGCTTCTAAGTGAGCAAAGAGAAGGGGAGGCTAAGGTCCTCCGGGCCGAGTTGGAGGTGGCTCAGAAAGAGCATGCCGACCTGGTTGAACAGGTAACAAGAATTTTTAAAGTTAGTGATGACGAATCGGACATGTTGACTAATGGTCGGAACCCGCAGGTCCAACAGAAGGTCGACAAGATCGGGCAGCTTCGGGAAGAGGTAGATGCAGTGAAGGCTGAGGTCGAAGAATGGAAAAAGAACATGGACCGCGTAGCCTTAGAAAAGGAGACCGCCCGAGCCCAACTGACTTCGGATGAAGTCCAGCTCCGAGGTATAAAGGAGAAGTCCTTGGCGCAGGCCAAGAAGATCGAGGAGCTCCAATCCAAGCTGAATTTGGCCATCTCTGATCGAGAAAGTCTGGCCACGGAACTTAAAGCAGCCAAATCGGAGGCAAAAGTAGTTAAGGCCAATACCGATGAGGTGGTGGCCGTCTATAAGGCCGATGCCGAGGCGGCTCAGGTTCGAGCTAAAGACATCACCGAGCATGCTAAATGGCAATCTCAAAGGGAGGTCCTTGAGGAAATCCATGCTCGGGGTTCGACCTATCAACTGAGATCGAGAACGCCTAGGAGCTCGAAGCTGAGACTAAAAGGTTAGCCTATCCCGAGGATGATAATGACTCCGAGGGTTTAAGCGAGTACGAAGGCGGGGAAGATCCCGAGAATGAAGATGCTTCCTCCGATGGGGACCAGTCCACTTAGGCCCTTAGATGTTTTTGTCCTTTTAAATTTCTTGCATTTTTTTGGAGGCCATTTGGCCTTTGTAAAAAGTTTAATCGGGCTGTTTGGCCCTTGTAAAAAGAATTTTGTTATGACTTTATATATATATATATATATATATATATATATATATATATATATATATATATATATATATATATATATATATATATATATATATATANTATATATATATATATAAGTCTTTCTTTCCCTTTCTCAGCTTTCGGATGTTTCTCTTTGCTTTCTTATCTATATTCACAAAGACCAAAATTCCTTGGCATGAAATAATCAGGTTATGTTTGTTTTAGGGTATTCTTTGGGGGTTCGGTGTTACCGGAACTTTCTCCCAATAATTAGCTAAGATTACAATTCGCCGAGGGTAGCCTTTAGAACCGGTTATGAAAATTTTCTTTTTGAAGGCCTTGTTTTTATTACGGGCCTCTGACGTCTCCGAGCCGCGTTAATATGGTCGTAGCCTTTTAGTTCGGGTGTTGCCCAATGGGCTTGCTTTCCCGAGTTATCCAGACTTGCCTAAGATAACAGTCCCCGAGTGGGAATGGCCGTGGCCATTTAGATTTCGGGGGTTGCCTAATAGGTCTTTACCCCCGATGTCTATGAGCTTGAACCGTTCGAGTTTGTTTTCGGACGGCGGTACCCGAGTAAGAGAGTGATTGTTTGATCTTAGGCTAAGGCGACCCTTGGGCTCGTTACCTTTAGGGGATCGGAAGCAGGGAATTCTTTAAGAAATGTAAATAAGAGATTTTTTTTTAACAGACATGATGATTGCAAGGAAGATACTTCTCTTTATTCTTGCGTAAAATAGTTACACATGCGTACATGCTTTATGCTAGGGCTCGAGCAATCTATGCGGGCGCAGTTCGTTTGACCATTTGGCCCTTACAATAAATTCTACCGATCGATACCCTTTAGCTACGAAGTTTCTTTCCTTGCTAAAGTCGATATCCGAGGGTAATGCCCCCTAGTATTCGAGGTTCATTATAGAGGAACCTCGGATATTGTTAATGCTAGCTTTGACACCGATTCGTGATTGGTCCTTGATTCTAAGTTAGCACGATCCATTGTTGCCTCGTTAAAAACCTTGCCGGAAAACCCATTTGGAACAAAACCGGTTCAAGGGAAAAAAAGTGCAATGTATGCTTTCAGACCTAAAGATTTCGTGCTGCTTCTTGTCGATCACCTGCAAGTGTTAGTCCGAAATACAAATAAAAGAAAATGAATGGGGTCGTACCTTAGCAGTAATATCGTTTTAGGTGAGTTACATTCCAATTGTTCGGTAGTTGTTCTCTGGTCATCATTCCGAGCTTATAGGATCCTTTCCCGGTGACCTCGAGAATTTGGTATGGTCCTTCCTAGTTCGGACCCAACTTCCATTCGTTCGGATTCCGGGTGTTTAGTGTGATCTTCCTTAGTACTACGTCCCCTATGTTAAAGTATCGAAGGTTGGCCCTTCGATTGTAATACCTCTCGATCCGTTGCTTTTGGGCAGCCAATCGAACAAGGGCTTCACGCCTTTCATCTAATAGCTCCAAGCTCGTATTCATGGCCTCGTCATTTGATTCCTTTGTTTCATATCGGAATCTGATACTTGGCTCCCCGTCTTGGACCGGTATTAGAGCTTCGGCGCCGTAAACCAATGAGAACGAAGTAGCCCTGATAGGTTACAAGTACTTTTGTCATAAGACTTTGCTTTATGTTTTGATGATCTAACAAACTTACTATCCAGAACCAGATAAGGAACCAATTACACATTTACAAGACCTTAAGATCACGAGATTCCAGGTTGGGATCCAGCTTGCGTTATGATTCAACTCTTCAGAGTGGAAGGAACAACTGAGGGAACAGGTCCCTTCTAGTTCCCGAGGAGACTGTACGAAGTCAACTCTCCAGCTGGAAAGTTGTTGCATGCACACGCTACAGTGCAAGAATAGTGTTGCAGTCAACTTTCCATTACTTTTTACCTACCTTGATTACATCATTGTAAGTGATGTCACACATGTATATATACAGTCAAGGGAGGTAAAACACATTTACTTAAACTTTTCAAAAGCTCACTAACGTGACTATTTAGCAAGCAAGTTTCAAGTGATTCAAGAACAAAGAACAAATCAACTATGGGCCAGTTTCCACATCAAGTCATTATATGTCCTTAGTTGAGTTGTAACTTTGTAATAGTTCTTCAATTGTAATTCCTATCTAGCTTGTTTAGAAGCTTTCAGTAGGAAACCCTTGTAAACCTTAAACCTGTTTGTTTAAGTCTTGGCTAGAGTTAGTCAAGTTGCAAAGTCTTTGTAATAGAGTTATTACAAAGTGGCTTGTAATAGAGTATTACAAGTTAGTGAAGGATTAAGAGTTTAATTCCTAGGTTGCATAGGTTGTAATCTAAAAGTTGCTCAGTAGTGAAGTTAAAATCCTACAAGGGTAGGTCGTGATTTTTAATCCCGTAGAGTTGGGAATTTTTCACGTAAAATTCCTCTTGTCATTTATCTACTGCTGTGTGTGTGTACTGTTGAATCTGATAGGTTCTCTATAGAGTTTGGTGGACCCTTATATTCTATCAATTGGTATCAGAGCGGGTTCTTTCTATGAGGTTAACACCTAGAAAGGATCCTTATAGCTGCTCCTCTAAACTTCGAAGAAGGCCAGTCTACTTACAGACGTCCAAGTGTACTGTTGAATCTGATAGAGAATCTTGTTCTCTATAGAGTTTGGTGGACCCTTATATTCTATCAATTGGTATCAGAGCGGGTTCTTTCTATCAGGTTAACACCTAGAAAGGATCCTTATAGCTACTCCTCTAAACTTCGAAGAAGGCCAGTCTACTTACAGACGTCCAAGGTTCAACGGGCAATATTGATACTGGAAAATGAGGATGCACGACTTCATCATGGCTGAAGATTCTGAGCTATGGGATGTTATATGTGACGGACCCTTTGTCCCTACCAAGAACCTTGGCGAATCAGGTGTAGTCATCCCCAAGACCAGGAAGGAATTCTATGACGCTGACAGAAAGACCATAGAAAAGAACTTTCGTGCCAAGAAAATTCTTGTTTGTGGTATTGGTCCTGATGAATATAACAGGATATTAGCATGTCAATCAGCAAAAGAGATCTGGGAGGCTCTTCAGACAACTCACGAGGGAACAACATAGGTGAAGCAATCCAAGATTGATATGCTCACAACTGATGAGCTCTTCAGAATGAAAGATGATGAATCCATCCAAGATATGCATACTCGATTCACCTCCATTATTAATGAGCTTCACTATCTTGGTGAAAGTATTCCGAGAAACAAGGTTTTCAGAGAAATCCTTAATGTACTGCCCAGTTCTTGGGAAAGAAAAGTTAACGCCACTATAGAGGCTAAAGACTTGCAGACACTGACAATGGATGAACTTGTTGGAAACTTGAAAACCTATGAAATGAAGAAGAAGAAGAAGAAGAAGAAGAAGAAGAAGAAGAAGAAGAAGAAGGACAATGAAATAAGAGAGCCCAAGAGGGAGAAGAACCTGGTCTAGAAGACAGCAATGACTCAAGTGGTGAAGACGGATACATGGCCTACTTGACAAGAAGATTCCAGAAGATGGTTCGCAGGAATGGAGGCATTCCAAAAAGGGGAAGTTCCAGCAAGCTAAGAAATTATGACCTCTGTCATAAATGTGGCAAGCCAGGATACTTCATCAAGGATTTCCCCCTCCTAAAGCAAGATCAGTACAACAACAACTTTGACAAAGCAGCCAAGAGGAACCAGGTTCCTGACAAATGCTTCAAGAGGAAGAATGATGCTGACAATGTTGTAAAGCAAGCTCTTGCTGCATGGGGAGACTCCTCCAGCGAATCTGAAGAAGAAAACGACCATGATGGTAGTTCAATGATGGCAGTGGAAAATGAGACAACTGAGTATGATTCAATCTTTGCTTTAATGGCTCAATCTGATGACGATGAAGATGATGACGGCGATGAGGTAAATTTTCTGGATGTTCAGAGAAATCTAAAATTTTACTCTCCTAAAAAGCCATGTCATTAGCAAGTGTTCTAATTGATGCATATCATAGTCTTATTAATGATAAAGATGTATTAACCATGGAACTAAGGGAAGCTGAACAAACTAGAGAGGACTTAGTAGTCGTTGTAGTCAATCTGAAAGAAACAATAGAGAACTTGAAAAAGGAAAAGAATGCCTTAGAAGAGAAAATTGCCAGTATAGAACATGAAAGAGATGATCTAATGGCTGTTGTGGTGGACTTAAAAGAAACCGTTGAGTGTGCAAGTAAAGAAAAAGAAACCCTGACTGAGAGAGTTGCTATCATTGAGCAAGAAAGAGATGACCTAGTAGTGGTGGTAGTAGACTTGAAAGAAACAATTGAGGAATTTAAAATGGTAAATAGGCCTGGAAACTCTGAAAAAGGGAAGGAAGTTGCAAGTAAGGCACACATTAAGCTTGAAAATGAGTTGAATTTGGTGAAGACTAGTCTGTGTGCTGAGCTTGAGAAAAACAAACAGCTTTAGGAAGAACTGGGGAAGGTAAAGAGTGACCTTGAAAAATCGCTTAAGCGGACCTGGTCCTTTGATGCTATCACTTCCATGTACACCAACAACGGGGGAAACAGGCAGGGGATTGGGTTTCAAAGGGAAAATATTTCCTACAACCCTCATAGCAAGTACGTTACTGTAACTGACAATTGGCTATGTACACATTGTGGTAACAATGGGCGCCTCAAGGAAAACTGCATGGCTAGGGTTCAGTCTCATCAGAAAAATAAAGTCTTTGCTGAGAGAGTAACTACTGCTAGAGGACTTAGTCCGTCAAATAGGAAACGCATTTTGCCTGCATAACCGATTTCAATCGAAGATCAGAGTCGAAGATGATCAACTGGGGTCTCCTTTCGGATCCGTTTATCCTATTAGTGCCGTCGACAGAGTCAAGAGAGATATTGATCGTGAACCAAGGTCTACTAGGGATCGGTACCAGCCGTACAATAAGGATCGAAGAAGCAATGGGTCCGGACGGAGTTCTATACGAAATGAGAGGAGAAACGATCGAGGCTAGAGAAACCGAGAACTCATGAGCAAGAATGGTTTCGATAGGCCTATCGGACCCAAAGAAGCACCGAGGTTGTCAGAATATAACTTTAACGTAGATGTTGCTGCTATAGTATCGGCTATCGGACGCATCAAAGATACCAAATTGCCTCGACCTCTACAATCCGACCCAGCCCAAAGGGACTCGAACCAAATGTGCAAATATCATGTCACTCACGGCTATAGAAAGAAAGATTGCCGTCAATTGAGGGAGGAGGTAGCCCGGTTATTCAACAACGGACATCTTCGAGAATTCTTGAGTGATCGAGCCAAGAATCATTTCAGAAATAAGGACTCCAATAAACAAACAGAGCAAGAAGAACCTTATCACATCATCCGCATGATCATCAGAGGGGTCGATTTCCCTCAAGGCCCGATGTTAAAACGCACCAAAGTATCCATAACGAGGGAGAAACGGACTCGAGATTACATACTAGAAGGAACTTTGTCTTTCAGCGACAAGGACGCAGAAGGAATCATGCATCCCCATAACGATGCACTGGTAATATCTGTACTCATGAATAAATCTAAAGTTAAACGTGTGTTATTCGATCCAGGTAGCTCGGCCAACATCATTCAATCGAGGGTCGTAGAGCAACTTGGCCTACGGGACCAAATCGTGCTTGCAGCCCGAGTGCTAAACGGTTTCTACATGGCTTGTGAAACTACTAAGGGAGAAATAACATTACCAGTGAACGCCTCCGGGACCGTCCAGGAAACCAAGTTTTATGTGATCGAGGAGGACATGAGGTAGAACGCCCTGCTCGGGAGACCATGGATTCACAACATGAGGGCAGTACCCTCGACCCTTCACCAGGTGCTAAAATTCCCAACGCTAGGAGGGATTAAAATGATCTACGTGGAGCAACCGGCCGCAAAGGAAATGTTTGCGGTCGAAGAAGTAATTTCGATATCAACACTGACAACATCGAAGGAACCAAGTTCGAACACGAAGCTTGAAACTAAATAGCAATTATCGACATCAGCCACGATCCAATCGGATAAAAAGGGGATCGACGAAGATGATGATTACGGGGTTCCTAGATATTTTATAGTACATGATGATTCCGATGCTATAAAATCAACAGTCGAAGAGCTGGAGCAAATTACATTGATCGAGTGTCTACCTGATCGGAAGGTATACCTGGGCACGGGGTTACCCCCCGAGCTCAGAAAAAAACTCATTCAATTTCTCATAGCTAACATAGATTGTTTTGCTTGGTCCTATTTCGATATGACAGGGATCCCACCGGAGATCACCACTCACAAGCTAAGCCTGGACCCGAAATTCCATCCGGTCAAGCAGAAAAGGAGACCCCAGTCCGAGATCAAACACGCTTTCATCAAGGACGAGGTAACTAAATTCCTTAAAATAGGGTCCATTCGGGAAGTCAAATACCCGTAATGGTTAGCAAACGTAGTAGTAGTCCCTAAAAAAGGGAACAAACTGAGAATGTGTGTAGATTACAAAGATTTAAATAAGGCATGTCCTAAGGACTCTTTCCCTTTGCCTTACATCGATCGCATGATCGATGCCACGGCTGGCCACGAGATCCTCAGTTTTCTCGATGCCTACTCCGGGTACAACCGAATATGAATGAACCCGGATGATAAGGAAAAGACCTTCTTCATCACTTAGTATGGTACATACTGCTATAACGTAATGCCATTTGGATTAAAAAATGCCGGTGCCACTTACCAACACCTAGTAAACCGGATGTTCGAAGAACAAATAGGGAAATCCATGAAAGTTTACATTGACGATATGTTAGTTAAGTCCCTGCGAGCAGAGGACCATTTAAAGCATTTGCATGAAACCTTAAGCATATTGAAGAAGTACAACATGAAGCTGAATCTGGAAAAATGTGCATTCGGAGTCGGAGAGGTAAATTTCTCGGGTTCATGGTATCCAACTGAGGAATAGAGATCAAACCTGACAAGATCAAAGCTATCGAAGATATCACAGTAGTGGACAACGTGAAGGTCGTGCAAAGGCTAACCGGGCGCATTGCCGCCCTGGGACGATTCATCTCGAGGTCCTCGGATAAGAGCCACCGATTTTTCTCATTACTGAAGAAGAAAAACAACTTCACATGGACCCTGGAATGCCAACGGGCCTTGGAAGAGCTTAAGTGATATCTATCGAGCCTACCACTGCTTCACATGCCGAGGGCAGACGAACAACTATACTTGTATTTGGCAGTATTGGAAATAGCGATAAGTGGAGTCCTATTTCGGGAAGAACAAGGTACGCAATTTCCAATTTATTTTGTTAGCAGGACCTTAGGTGAGGGCCGAAACTAGATATCCTCACTTAGAAAAATTGGCGCTCGTTTTGCTAAGCGCGTCTAGGAAACTGAAGTTGTATTCTTCAGTGCCATCCTATATGTGTTGTGACAACTGATCCATTACGAAATATAATGCATAAACCCGAACGCTCGGGATGACTGGCCAAATGGGCCGTAGAAATCAGCGGGTACGATATTAAATATCGACCCCGGATAACCATTAAGTCTCTAATTTTGGCAGCTTTCGTGGCCGACTTTACGCCGTCCCTAATAGCCAAAGTCGAAAGAGAGTTTTTGGTAAACTCAGGGACGTCTTCGGGAATCTGGACTCTCTTTACGGACGGTGCATCGAATGCAAAGGGTCCGGACTTGGCATCGTACTGAAGCCACCCACAAGCAATGTAGTTAGACAATCCATAAGAACTGTGAAATTGACTAACAACGAGGCTGAATATGAGGCCATGATTGCAGGTCTCGAACTGGACAAAATCTTGGGGGCGGAGGTGATCGAAGCTAAGTATGACTCGCTCCTTGTGGTGAACCAAGTTAATGGAACGTTCGAAGTTAGAGAAGAACTAATGCAAAGGTACCTAGATAAGTTGTAGGTAACATTACATCGGTTCAAAGAGTGGACTTTGCAGCACGTACCTCGAGATCAAAATAGTGTGGCCGATGACCTTGCAAACTTAGGGTCGTCGGTCGAAGACGACGAGTTCAATTCGGGGGCAGTCATACAACTCATGAAATCGGTAGTGGAAGAAGGTCACGCAGAAATAAACTCCACGAGCTTAACTTGGGATTGGAGAAATAAACACATAGAGTATTTGAAGACCGGGAAACTTCCCTCAAATCTAAAAGAATCGAGGGCCCTGCGCACAAAGGCAGCCCGATTCAACTTGTCCGAGGACGAAACCTTGTTCAGAAGGATGTTCGATGGCCCGCTAGCAATATGTCTGGGACCGGGAGATACCGAGTACGTTCTGAGGGAAGTCCACGAGAGCTCCTACGGAAATCATTCAGGCGCCTAATCATTGGTTCGAAAGGTGATCAAAGCCGGCTATTACTGGATCGACATGGAAAAAGATGCGAAGGAGTTCGTATGAAAATGTGACAAATGCCAAAGGCATGCTCTGATGATTCACCAACCCGGGGAACTGCTGCATTCGGTCTTATCACCATGGCCATTCATGAAGTGGGAATGGACAGTGTCGGCCCTCTTCCATTTGCACCGGGTAAGGCTCAATTTATCTTTATTATGACTGACTATTTTTCTAAGTGGGTTGAAGCACAGGCGTACGAGAAGGTCAGGAAAAAGGAAGTCATCGACTTCATTTGGGACCATATCATATGTCGGTTCAGAATGCCATCCAAAATTGTATGTGATAGGTTTTCAATATCTTTGCCTTGTGTTTTGATGATCTAACAAACTTAATGTCAAGAACCAGATAGGGAACCTGACTCACTTGGATTACACTGCATCTAACGGATTCCAGCCAAATGTGAACTTGCTACAGCTTTAGGAGGTAGGAACCCAGACAAGGACATGATACTCTTGTGGGTTCCTCACGGCAGTACAAAGTCAATTGGACACAGTTGGAAACGAAGATTCTGCCGCACTGCACTATTTCCAGAGCCCACTCATTCTCTGACCAACTAAAGTGCTCACGTCACTTCAAGTGATGTAATCAAGGTGTACCTACAATGAGTTTGTACAAAACACCATTCAGTTGACTCAACTCAAGACAATCTAGGCAGTGTGCACAAGAACCAGATCAGGAACCTGATCCCTTGGTGCTCCCGTGACAGAAGTACAAGTCAACTATACAGCTGGAACGCTGCAGAAAGTGACTGTCCGCAACTGTACAAAGAGGAACACAACAGGGACCTGGTCCCTTAGGGTTCTCTGACAGAAGTGCATGCCAACTACAGCTGGAAAGCAATTGCAGAAAGTGACTGCCTGCAATAGTGCAGCAGACAGTTTTCAGCAACCACTTTCCATTTAGATTTGACATCACCATTGAGATTGGACATCACTAAGGATGTCTTGTGTAGTATAAACCTTATGCAAGGTACAAGATTCAGGTTTAACACTTGCAAATACAAAAAAACAAAAATTCTCTCAAGTGTTCAAGAACCTCTCTCAAGAACAAAGCTGCTGCAACCTCAAGGACCTGATCCGAAATTGATGATATCTTAACTCCTTAGGGTTGTTGAGTCTTTGTTATGGTTCTTCATTGTAACTCATATCCAGCTTTCTTAGAAGCATTGATTAGGTTGAGTCATAAGAAAAATCCTTTGTAACCGTAGTGTGACAAAGTGGCTTGTGGTGGAAACATCACAAGTTAGTCAAAGCCTTTGTAATCGTAGTGTGACAAAGTGGCTTGTGGTGGAAATACCACAAGTTAGTCAAATTCTTTGTAACTAGGATAGTTATAGAGTGGCTTATGATGAGAGCATCACAAGTTAGTTGAAGTCTTTGCAATAGAGTTATTGTAAAGTGGCTTGTAATAGGGAGATTGCAAGTTAGTGAAGTTAAAAGCCTACAGGTGTAGGTCATGGTTTTTTGATCCCCTTGTGTGGGATTTTTCCACGTAAAAAAATCCACGGCCTTATTTACATTCAGCTTTACTAGCATTCACTGCAGCACCCGATAAAGGACCAGGTACTCTGCTATTTGGTGGACTCACACAAACTTAACACTGTACCAAACTGATAAAGGACCAGATCCCTATACAGTTTGGTTCATTAGTACTTTCATAGGAAACACATAGAGAACCCGGTTCTCTATACAGTCTGGTGGACGCACAATCTCTAACAAGTGGTATCAGAGCAGGTTCTTCCTATTAGGCTAACACCTAGGAAGGATCCTCATGGCTGCTCCACCAACTCTTGAAAGGAGAAAACCAAAGAAGGAAAAGTACCGGGTACTCAAAGCTGATAACAATGATTCGAGTGAGGAAGACAGTGACATGGCTTACTTAACCAAAAGGTTTTAGAAGATGGTCAGAAGAAATGGAGAAGTGCTAAAAAGGGACAGCTCTAACAGATCAAAGAACAATGATCTTTGTTACAAGTGTGGAAAGGCTGGACACTTCATGAAAATTTGTCCTCTCTTGAAGCAAGAATTCTCCAAGAACTTCAAGAGAAAAAGATCAGCTGACAATACGGTGAAACAGGCTTTTGCTTTTGGTGAGTCTGAAGATAAAACTGATGCTGGTGATAGCTGAATGAAGGCAAGTGAAGGCAAGGAAAATGAATATGACTCAACTTTTGCTTTAATGGCTCAATCAGTTGATGATGAAGACGATCACAACAAAGAGGTAAATTTCAGGGATGTTCAGAGAAATCTGAAATCCTATTCTCCAAGAAAACTCATGTCTTTAGCTAATGTATTAATCAATGCCTTTCATAGTCTTGTGGAGGATAGGGATTCTTTGACCTTAGAATTAGCAGAATCAGAACAAACTAGAGACGACTTAGTGGCTGTAGTTACTGACCATAAGAAAACCATTAAAATTTTCAGAAAAGAAAAGAATGATCTTTTGGCAGAAATTACAGACTAAGGGAAACAATAGTGAAACCTTGGACTAAGTCAAAACCTGAAAATTCTGGAAAAGGAAAGGAGATAACCAGTGAGGAACACATTAGGCTTGAAAATGAGTTGAAAGCTGCTAGAACTAGGATATGTGGTGAACTCGAGAAAAATAGGCAGCTTCAAGCTGAATTGAAGAAAGTAAAAAGTGATCTTGAGAAATCTCTCAAGTGGACCTGGTCCGGAGATGCTGTCACTGCCATGTACTTCAACAATAGTGGAAACAGGCAGGGAATCGGGTTCCAAAAGGAGAAAACTCCTTACAAACCTCACAGCAAGTACGTCACAGTTCCTGATAACTGGTTGTGTACCCACTATGGGAACAATGGGCACTTCAAGGAAAATTGCCAGGCCAGGAATCAATCTGTTAAAAAAGGAAACAAGGTGTTTGCTGAAAAGGTGACTACAAAAGAGGGACCAGGTTCCTCTCACAGAAAACACACATTACCTGCATGGACTAGAAAAGCCCTTATCCATCCCTTTTATCATAACAAGGGACCCAAACTAGTTTGGGTTCCTAAATCTAACCCGTAATTTAGATGTGCAGGGAACAGTGGGAGGAAGCGAACTACAATGGACCATGAACAGTGTATGCTCAAAGCACATGACTGGAAGCACCATGGACTCTCTCTCACTGAAAGCCCTGCAGGAAGGGAATGTATCCTTAGAAAAAGGGGGTACATTCTCGGTGTTGGAAAAGTTGGAAACCCTCCTGAAGTACAGTCTCCTGAGTGTCTCTCAAATCTAAGGGATCAATGTAGAGTTCTTATCAAAAGTGTGCTCAGTTACCAATCTGGTAACTGGCGAAGTGGTCTTAGTAGCCAAAAGACGCTAGAACATCTACGTTGCTAACTTTTGAATCTCTACAAGCTAGTGATATGAGATGCTAGAAGTCAGTTGATGATGACACAGAACTTTGGCATAGAAGATTGGGGCATGCAAGCTTCTCACTTCTGAATAAATTGATTCAGAAGAACTTGGTTCGTGGTCTGCCAAATTCAAGATTCACCTGGACACTGTTTCTTAGAACAAAGGATGAGACCTTCGAGGTATTCGTGGGCTTTCTCAAGAAGATCCAAGTGAAGATGGAATTGAAGGTAGCATGTATCAAATCTGACCACGGGACAGAATTTGACAACACCAAATTTGATGAGTTTGTAACGAAAATGGGATCACTCACAACCTCTCAGCACCAAGGACTCCACAACAAAATGGTGTTGTTGAAAGAAAGAAACAAGGTATGGCACCTGGTACCTAGACCCTCAGACAGAACCATCATAGGGACCAGGTGGGTATTCAGGAATGAGCTGGATGAACATGGAAATACTACAAGGAACAAAGCAAGGCTTGCTGTCCAAGGATACAATCAGGAGGAATGGATCGATTATGATGAGACTTTTGCCCCAGTAGCTCGCATGGAGGCTATTAGGATCCACATTGCCTCTGCTTCACATATGGAATTCACCCTATTCCAAATGGATGTGAAGAGTGCCTTCCTGAATGGTTTTCTCAAGGAAGAAGTCTATATTAAGCTACCTCCAGGTTTTGAATCTCATGTATATCCTGAACATGTATTCAAATTTGATAAGGCATTGTACGGATTGAAGCAGGCCCCTAGAGCCTGGTACGAGAGACTATCCAAGTTTCTTGTGGAAAATGGCTTCACAAGAGGAAAGATTGTCAATATATTGTCTTTGAAGAAACGGGGAAGGAACCAGCTCATTGTACAGATTTATGTGGATGACATCATATTTGGAGCTACAGCTAACTCATTATGTGAAGAATTTGCTAAACTTATGGGAAGTGAGTTTGCAATGAGTACGAAGGGGGAACTGAATGTCTTTCTGGGTGTTCAAGTGAAGCAGTCCATAAAGGGAACGTGTATCAGTCAGCAAAAATGCATCAAAGAACTCTTGAAAAGGTTTGATATGGAAGCATGGGAATCATTGGATCTCTACTCTACCTTACTGTCAGCAGGCCAGACATTGTATTCAGTGTGGGATTACATGCAAGGTTCCAATCAAATTCTAAGGAATCTCATCTGAAGGCTGCTAAGAGAATTCTGAGATATTTGGGCACACAGAACCTGGTTCTGTACTATCCTTCAGGAGACAATTTCAACCTTATTGGTTATGTTGACGCTGATTATGCAGGCTATCGGGTGGACAGGAAAAGCACATCTGGAATGGCTCATTTCCTTGGATCATGTTTTATCTCATGGGGTACAAGGAAGCAAAACTCAGTAGCTCTCTCAACAACTGAAGCAGAATATGTTGCAGCTGCCTCGTGCTGTGCTCATTCACTGTGGATCAAGCGACAATGTGGAAAAGGGTCTTGTTTGTATAAGATATTGTTGCACAGAAGATCAAATTGCAGATATCTTCACCAAAGCTCTGAGCAGGGAACACTTTTGAGAAACAAGATGGTGCTGGGATTACTTAAACCTACTTGAGAACCTGGTTTTGCTGACATGACTATGATAGTCACACTAACGTAAAATTGGCTAAAGTATTTTCTGACTAGGCCTAACTCACATCTATACCGTTGCAGGTAAACACGCATGATGATCATAGAAGCTAAAGGTACAGTGTTGAACTTCGGAGGAGAGCTGCAAAAACCCTTTTACAAAACAGGCTAGGAACCTGGTTCCTGCACCACAGGTTAGTAGTAATGTGATTTTCGCATGCTTGTTCAAAAAAATATAGCAAAATTAATTCAACTGCCACATCATCCGACTTTTCAGACCAGCAGTTCTAAACCATTGTCTCCCTTTGCATCTTTTTAATATTTCCTTCAGAACTCTCTACCACTTCTCTCACTATGGCCAACGAATAATCGTCTTTTTCTCTTGCCATCAACATCACTCCCATATCTCCTCTGACCATAACACCATCACCAGAAACCCACTTCTTCACTATCCCTGATACTACTGTACACATACAGATTTCCTCCTCATCTCCAGTCACCTCTACTCTTCTCCAGTCACCTCATCTCCAGTCTCACTTCCATGTGCTGCAAACCCTACTTCTCCTCTATTCCTGAATCTCAGGGGGAAGAAACTCCATTCTTAGGGGATGAAAGAACTCTGGTGCTTTTTGAGTCTCCGGTTCATGACACTGTCATAGAAGAATCTGTTGAAGAACCTGATTCTCTTTTAGCTGCAACAAACCAAGTGGTTGTAAAAGAAAGAGGCTTTTGAGTCTGCCTTGCAGAAGAGTAAGCAGAGTATTAAGAAAAAGGAAAAAGAGGTTGATGAAATAAGGGGAAGCTGCGGTTGATAAACATATTCCAGTGGTTGAGGTTGATAAAGATGTTGTGGAGGAACCTCGTTCCTTAGTGGAAATATCTACAAAAGGTTGTGGCTGAGAAAGATTTGTTTGAGGGTGACATTGTGGTTGTTGCAAGCAGGAATGGGCAGTTTATTGAAATATCTAGAAAACAAAAGTGGGAAACTGTGGGAGGACCTGGTTCAATGAAGACCATTCTAAGTGACAGTGGCCTTGGGCAGGAGAGTTAACTCAGAAAACGTCTTGTGGGGTCAAATGTTTTCCCGACAATCTAGGAGATGGCAGGTATGAGACATGTTCTGGACTTAGGCAACTAGTGGAGAACCTGCGGGAGAAACTGCTTGACTAACCGTTGTCTGCAACTACCCGCATGGACCTAGCTCTCAAAACCATTGCTGCCTCCTCTTCCAAGCCTCCCTCTTCTAGTACCCCTTAGGATCCTCTCAGTGGCCAGTTATATTTTGCTCTGATGATTTTGTGGCTGTTGTTTTTATTTTTGGTTTGTCTTTTTGTGATGGCATGTTGGATTTCACCGTTGCTGCTCCTGTTGAAACAGTCAAATTTCTTATCCATAAAACAGCTCTTCTTTTGCTTGTACAATGCTTGTTTTCCCTTTTGCATCTCTTTTCTATCATGATTGTGTGCACATATGTGGCATGAGTTAGCCTTGTTGGACTTCTTTATGCCTTTTTGTCTGATTGTGTCTTTTTGTTGATGCCAAAAGGGGGAAGAATAGAGTCAGGAGGAACATATATCGGGAGGAAGAATAGAGTCAGGGGGAACATATGTAGTTGCTGGTACCTTATCTGGTTAAGTCACATAGTCATCATTGTTAAAAGTTTATCATCATCAAAAAAAGGGGAAATTGATGGGCTTAAGGTCTTTTAATCTATGTTTTGATGATCTAACAAACTCTCTGTATAGAACCAGATAAAAGACCAAGAATGATAGTAAAGTGTCAGGGGAACATATGGGAAACATGTGTAAGTAAGAACATATGGGGAAACATGTGTAAGTAAGGGCATAAAGTCAGGGGGAACCTGTGGTCTCCTGTTATTCAATCTAGTTCTCTAAACTCTAACTCCTCGTTTTCAATGCTAAGTTTGTCGTCATCAAAAAGGGGGAAATTGATAGGTTTTCAATATATTTGCCTTGTGTTTTGATGATCTAACAAACTTAATGTCAAGAACCAGATAGGGAACCTGACTCACTTGGATTACACTGCATCTAACGGATTCCAGCCAAATGTGAACTTGCTACAACTTCAGGAGGTAGGAACCCAGACAAGGACCTGATACTCTTGTGGGTTCCTCACGGCAGTACAAAGTCAATTGGACACAGCTGGAAATGAAGATTCTGCCGCACTGCACTGTTTCTAGAGCCCACTCATTCTCTGACCCTCTTGTGGGTTCCTCACGGCAGTACAAAGTCAATTGGACACAGCTGGAAACGAAGATTTTACCGCACTGCACTGTTTCCAGAGCCCACTCGTTCTCTGACCAACTAAAGTGCTCACGTCACTTCAAGTGATGTAATCAAGGTGTACCTACAATGAGTTTGTACAAAACACCATTCAGTTGACTCAACTCAAGACAATCTGGGCAGTGTGCACAAGAACCAGATCAGGAACTGATCCCTTGGTGCTCCCCTGACAGAAGTACAAGTCAACTATACAGCTGGAACGCAACTGCAGAAAGTGACTGTCCGCAACTGTACAAAGAGGAACACAACAGGGACCTGGTCCCTTAGGGTTCTCTGACAGAAGTGCAAGCCAACTACAGCTGGAAAGCAATTGCAGAAAGTGATTGCCTGCAACAGTGCAGCAGATAGTGCAGCAACCACTTTCCATTTAGATTTGATATCACCATTGAGATTGGACATCACTAAGGATGTCTTGTGTAGTATAAACCTTATGCAAGGTACAAGATTCAGGTTTAACACTTGCAAATACAAAAAAACGAATATTCTTTCAAGTGTTCAAGAACCTCTCTCAAGAACAAAGTTGCTGCAACCTCAAGGACCTGATCCGAAATTGATGATATCTTAAGTCCTTAGGGTTGTTGAGTCTTTGTTATGTATTCTTCATTGTAACTCCTATCCAGCTTTCTTAGAAGCATTGATTAGGTTGAGTCATAAGAAAAATCCTTTGTAATCTTAGTGTGACAAAGTGGCTTGTGGTGGAAATACCACAAGTTAGTCAAATTCTTTGTAACTAGGATAGTTATAGAGTGGCTTGTGATGAGAGCACCACAAGTTAGTTGAAGTCTTTGCAATAGAGTTACTGTAAAGTGGCTTGTAATAGGCAGATTTCAAGTTAGTGAAGTTAAAAGCCTACAGGTGTAGGTCGTGGTTTTTTGATCCCCTTGTGTGGGATTTTTCCACTTAAAAAAATCCACGGCCTTATTTACATTCAGCTTTACTAGCATTCACTCGAGAACCCGATAAAGGACCAGGTACTCTGCTATTTGGTGGACTCACACAAACTTAACATTGTACCAAACTGATAAAGGACCAGATCCCTATACAGTTTGGTTCATCAGTACTTTCAGAGGAAACACATAGAGAACCCGGTTCTCTATACAGTCTGGTGGACGCACAGTCTCTAACAGTATGTGACAGCGGGAAACAATTTATCGGCAACGAAGTGACCAAGTTTCTCGAAAATCATAAGATTAAAGAAGCTTATTGACACCTTATCACCCTAGTGGGTGCGGACAAGCCGAATCGACCAACAAAACTATAATCCAAAATATTAGGAAAAGGTTAACCGACACCAATGGAAAATGGAACAAGATCCTTCCCAAAGTCTTTTAGGCATATCGCACGACCTCGAAGTCCAGTACCGGGGCTTGATAGAATATAAGGGTCCACCAAACTCTTTACAGAACCAGGTTCTCTATCAGATTCAACAGTACACACACACAACAGTAGATAAATGACAAGAGGAATTTTACGTGGAAAATTCCCAGCTCAACGGGATTAAAAACCACGACCTACCCTTGTAGGATTTCAACTTCACTACTGAGCAACTTTTAGATTACAACCTATGCAACCTTGGAATTAAACTATTAATCCCTCACTAACTTGTAATACTCTATTACAAGCCACTTTGTAATAACTCTATTACAAAGACTTTGCAACTTGAATAACTCTAGCCAAAACTTAAACACGCAGGTTTAAGGTTTACAAGGGTTTCCTACTGAAAGCTTCTAAACAAGCTAGATAGGAATTACAATTGAAGAACTATTACAAAGTTACAACTCAACTAAGGACATATAATGACTTGATGTGGGGACTGGTCCGTAGTTGATTTGTTCTTTGTTCTTGTAGCACTTGAAACTTGCTTGCTGAATAGTCACGTTAGTGAGCTTCTGAAAAGTTCAAGTAAATGTGTTTTACCTCCCTTGATTGTATATATACATGTGTGACATCACTTACAATGATGTAAGCAAGGTAGGTAAAAAGTCTTCCCTGGAAAGTTGACTGCAACACTGTTCCTGCACTGTAGCGTGTGTAGGCAGCAACTTTTCAGCTGGAAAGTTGACTTCGTACAGTCTCCTCGGGAACTGGTAGGGACCTGTTCCCTCAACTGTTCCTTCCACTCTGAAGAGTTGAATCATAACGCAAGCTGGATCCCAACCTGGAACCCCGTGATCTTAAGGTCTTGTAAATGTGTAACAAGTTCCTTATCTGGTTCTGGATAGTAAGTTTGTTAGATCATCAAAACATAAAGCAAAGTACTTATGACCAAAGTACTTGTAACCTATCAATTTTCCCTTTTTGATGATGACAAAATCATAATTAAAAAACCCAGAAAGAACCACATAGAACTAGATTGTGAACCAGAAAGACCTTAAGTTTCCCCCTGAAACTCTGCATTCCCCCTTAATTAGTACCTGAACCTCTATGAGTTCCCCCTCGAATTGAGTACCCCCCCCCCCGTTCCAGATTATTATTCATTTATGCTCTTTATTATTCAATTAAATCTTCCTCTTTATGGTATCATAAAAAGCACAGAACAAGTAAGTATCATAAAGAAGTCTAGCGTAGCTAACTCATGCCACTTGTGTGCACACAACATGATAGAAAACAGTAACAAAATAGCAGCAACATAAACAGCAAAAAGGAAATCACTTTCATTAGCCAGATTTGGACTTTTACAGGCGGGAGCAGAATCATTGTTTTCATCCATAGTTTAAAACAAACAAAAAACAATTGCCAGAAACAAACAAAAAATACATCACCAAACACAACTTAAGAAGATGGACACTGATGGGACATTCTTTTGGGGACACTGGAGGAAGAGGGCTTGGAAGAGGCAGCAAGGGTTTGGAGAACAAGATCCATGCGAGCATTCGTGGACATTTGCTCATTGAGCAATCTTTCTTTCAGGTCCTACACCTGTTTTCTAAGTTCAGTATTCTCCTTTGTTAGGCGTGCAACTTCTGAGCTATGAGAACTACTAGAACCAGGTGCCTCTTGTAACTGACTGAGCTGACTCTCAAGAATTTCGTTCCTAGCCTTCAACTTCCTGATCCCCTCTGTGGTACTGTTCTGAGCATTTATCAGTTGAGAAATAGTGGAAGTGCTTTCAACTCCTCCCCGACCTTGTCAATGCACTCACACTCCTCAAGAGTAGTTTCTGAAAAGGATTGCTTTTTAGTGCCCACTTTGGCCTGTCCCAGAGGTACCTTGAAGAACTCAAGACCTTTGTGAGAAGAAAAACATAGGGTAGTCAAGGATTCCCATCCTTAAGGTTTTCTATCTTCTGCATATAATCAATCATTATGGCAGGCAAATTGATGGTGGTAAAATTATCCAAGGCTTCCATAAGGAATAGGTCAGCTTTGGATGCAACAGATCTTCTCTCAGCGCCCGGAAGCAACACTTTGTTAACCATCTCAAAGAGCAACTGATATACTGGAAGGAGTGCCTTCTTATGCACCTATTCCCCATGCTGTATTGCCTTGTCCTTGACAATGACATTTCTGAAGTTTGATGTACAGGAACCCTGAGCAGACGACAGTCCTTCGGCAGGAACATCCAGAATTGACCCCAATAAGGCAGAGTCCATCACTATGTCCACCCCATTTATCAACACACAGATTTGATCACCTTCTACTGTGAAGAGGCTGGTATAGAAACTCCGTACCACTTCTTCATACACTTTGGGAACCTCATTTCTAAACAGATTGGTCCATTGTTGAGAATCACAAATGTCCATTAATTGTCTCATCCCAGCAAAAACTAGAATGTTAGAGGCAAATGTGCGAGCCCACAGTACTTTCTGATTTCTCAACTTCCTTTTCTCAGAACTCGGAGACTCACTAACTTTTGCTTTTTTGATGGAACCAGGTTCCTCATCATCATCCATTTCTCTTTTTACTGACTTGCGAACAGACTTTCCCTTCTCCATTGACTTTTTCTGCACAAGTTCACCAGATTTTTCAACTTTTTCATTATCAGACGCGTCACCACTCTCTTTCACTGTCTTATCACCAGAAATTTTCACCAACTTTTCACTGGAAGTAGCATTAGCACTCTTGGAAGGACCTTCAGCATGTGTAGAAGTGTGCCTTATTGATTGAGAATGAGAGTGCTTCTGCTTTGAGAACTTGTGGGTTAAGGAACTAGGTTCCTCTTCAGCTTCCTCATCCACATTTACCACAGGGACGACCTTTTCATGCACAACTTTTCCATCCTTTACCAGCCTTTTCTTTCTCTTGCTCCTTTGACTCTTCTTGAGAGTAGACTCCCAAGCCTCCCTTTGCTGCAACCGAGTAATGGGTCGCTTAGGGGTTGACTCTGGAGCTGCAACTGACTTATTCCTAGCCCTGATAAAACTAACATATGCCAAATCATCTGCGTCTTCTTCACTATTAGAATTCGTCTCAGGCACCACCATATTCAGAGGCTCAGCATAGAAGTGGGGAGAAGGAGCAGGATTAACACTGGCCTGGGGAGATGACCCCTGACCTGGATCCTCCTTGGAGGGATCAGGTTCATCACTTGGGACCCCAGTAGTTTCATCTTGAGTAGATTGTTCAAAAAGAACAAGTTCTCCCCAGTCTTCTGTGGACTGAAGCTCTTCCCCGTGAAACTCACGACACATCTCCACCTTCCTCTACAACAATCCCTTCTGAAGCAATGGAAAGCATATTTTCTAGCCCCTCTCTTTCTTGTGGTTTCATGGAAATTTCAGCAGAGGGAGTGATACCTGTATAACCGTGGCCTGTCATGGTTGTCTCAGTCTCTTCATGACTAATCACTGGATCTTCACTCGAGTGCCCAACCATGGAGAGAGTTGAAGATTCCTGAACGAGGTTCCCTCGTTTACCCTGTTTACTTTGTTTAACCGGTGAGACTGGAGGAGGACAGACATTCTTAGCCTTGCTTAGACAAGGAACAGAGTCGGAGTGGGTAGGAGAGGGAGTGGAGTGTGGAGGAGACTCTGCTTTAGGGTTTAGACTAGTGATTGTGTTGGGGGAGGAGTTCACCGCTGGAATGCTGACTGGTGAGGACTCAATCACATTGTTGTCAGGCACACTGGAGGTTGCTTGATTTTCAAACATGGTGAGATTGTACTCGAGGGGAGTCCTACTTTAGATACAATTCCACAAAAGGTAAGAAATCTCATGGTTTGCTAATTATTCGGCCGCTCGTTGATACGTGGCGAGATTCCCACAGTGATATGCGCCGGTTACGGATATTTTGGTCTTCCGTCATTCGGTCCGATAATATTTCCTTGAGCTTGGTCGGAGTTGGGGTCAGTTCCGGAGCTATGGGCTCGATGATCTTGAAGACGCATGCTCTAACTTCGTATCTTGGCTCGATACAATCCGGTGTCGATCTTTAACCCATCCTATTTCAACCCCGGTCTGTCTTGCAATAGATGAGTCCGGTTTCAACCGTATACACATTGCAATACTTTTATTTTGGGTTAAAATATCTTTTAAGTTGTAAGCTTTGTTTGGCAAACGTAAATTTCCCTTTTCTTTTTTTTTTGTACGGAAAAGTTGGCAAATGATGAAATAGGAAATTTGAATTTTTCATGAAATATTGGTATTGGCAGAAAAAAGTTGGAACTAAGAAGAAACAATATACACATTGCGAAACATAATAGTCCATTAGAACAAATGAAAAAGTAATCACTTTCTTGTTTAGGTTTGCGAAAGACTCTCAGTTGAAATACGAGAGGATGTGATTTGAGAAACTTGGTGAAAGAGCTCTAGAATTGGAGAGGCACGTCTCCCTATTTACAGATACCCGAGGTATGTGCAAATTCTCAACTTAGGTGTGTGTAAACATCATTTTTGGCGTGAAAAAAAAGAAAGGACCTGTACTACGTGTTCAGATTAATGAAACTGAAAATTTTAAGTGTGTGTAAAAAGGTGTGAGCAAGCCTGAGTTTAACAATTTCTTACCCGTGGGCTAACGACTGCTTCCAACTTCACGAGTTATCAGGGGCGGAGTCGATGAAGAAGTTATGGGTTCACCTGAACCCAGTAACTACGGCTTAGGCTCTGTATAGGTGTTAAAAATCCAGCTAAATAAGTTGCAAAAATAGATTTTGAACCCAGTAAATTAGATGCAATATGGTAAAATATCGAATTTGAACCCATAAACTTCAAATCCTGGATCTGCCTATGCGAGTTATCATAAGAAATGGTAAAGAAAACAGGGGTTAGAACCTAGGGTGAATTGTTGATGAAAGGAGTTACTTTGGTAAGAACCAAATTGAGTAGAAATTCATACTAATCAAACATAGTTAGGTGAGTAAAAGGTACAAAAGATACATTTACTGATTTGGTACAAGCACCAGCACAAGTAAACTTTTGATTTGCAATGTTTTCTTCTTTATGAATTCTAGTACGCAAGAGATTAATCAAACCACCTAGTAATAACATGTGCCAATGCTTTCATACGAAAGATCTGAGATAATGCTGGCATGATTCTATAATTGGCCGCTGTCAGTGATAACATATTATTAGAATAAAGATAATCACAAAAGAATCAAGGGGTAAGTAAGATGCTATGTACTCACAGGGAATGATTGTGACATAGTGAGAATAACATATTCCTTAAATGAGCGTCCAAATTTTTTGACCTTAGCCTCAGTCAAGGAAAACTTCTTTTTTCTACCGTTTTGAACCTCAACAAGCTTAGCTACCCTCATTTCTATGAAGCAGCACATATGATAGCCACCTTGCAAGGTTTCAATATGGTGAGATTTTTGTTCCTCTTTCAAAAAATGTCAAAAACCGGACTTGCAAATTTGAATCATAGTTGAGAGTCCAATTAATAACCCCAACGTTCACTGGGTGCAAATTTTTGTCAAGCTCCACATTGTGACAACTTCTCTGATGCTTTGCAGCCACGAAATTGATTAATCAACTGGAGTTCTCTTCTCAAACATCAATGCCCTGTGGCGCTAATCTATGCTATGTGTTGTATGGTGCCTCTAAAAGAGAAGAAGGCCATATTTCATTAGATTCACACGCTAGTCCTGGCAATTTGGGCTGAATTGTTGGGATTCTTCTACCACCTATGATTGTCTTCAAGAAAGATATATTGCCGTCAGGTTTAGACCTTCGATTAGTGCACCTCAGCCAGTGAAGAACTAAGGTCTTCCCGCGATTGTGATCTCCTGCTTTGGAGACGCTGGTGACTTCTGTGTGGGGGCCAAAATGAGCCCATGGTACTGTTGGGAAGACTGTCAAGCTAATAGAAGGGAAAAATATTTAAAAGAGAAAAACACAAATTGCACAAGACAAGATAAGATTTACGTGGTTCGGCAATTTTTGCCTACTCCACGGCCACACAAAGAATAGCTCGTTCTTAATTGAAGAGAGAAAGAAGAAGTTGAGGGATGATCTGCAAATGTAAATGCAGACCCCTTTTATAGGCATTTGAATGCCCTGCCGACATATGCGCTTACATCATAAGAATGTCGACGTAAGCGCTTACATCATATTTTCATCTCTTTTTTACTTTTCTTTCTTTTATTTTGTCTACTTTTCTTTCTTTCACATACAACAACAGGTTTTCTCCTATCAATCTCCCCCTCAAACCTATGTTACATCAAGAAAGAAATTAAAAAAAGATTTGCTATTCTCTGGTGGCGCCTTCACGCCATCAGTCTTGAAGGCTAACTGAGGCAGTGCAAACCCTCAATTTGTCAACACCGATAACTTTGGTCAACATGTCTGACGAGTTCTTTGATCCTGGTATCTTCTGCAGGGAAAGAGCTTCTTCACTTATCAACTCTCGGATATGATGATACCTCAACTGGATATGCTTTGATCTTGCATGAAACACTAGATTCTTGGCAAGATGAATTGCACTCTGGCTATCGCTGAAAAGCTCACAATTGTCCTACTCTTTACCTAGCACTTAAAGGAAATTCTTGAGCCAAATCATCTCTTTTCCAGCTTCTAAGATTGCCATGTACTCTACTTCAATGGTAGATAGAGCAACACTTTTCTGAAGTCTGGACATCCAGGTGACAGCAGTACCACCCTAGGTGAACACGTAGCCTGTGGTACTTTTTCGACTATCCAGATCGCCGCCTAAATTTGCATCAGCAAAACCTTGTAAGATAATATTGCTCTTTTTAAAAGCAAAGTGACATGCCTGAGGTGCCTTTGAGATATCGCAATATCCATTTTACACCTTCCCAATGCTCTTTTCTTGGATCTGACTTGTATCTACTGACAACTCCAACTACATGGGCAATGTCAGGTCTAGTGCAAACCATAGCATACATCAAGCTTCCTACTGCAAAAGCATATGGAACTTTAAACATGCACTTCCTTCCTTCATCTATCTTAGGTGATTGGTCCTTCGACATGTTAAGATGGCTTCCGAGTGGAGTGCTTCTGGTCTTTGCATCATGAAGACTAAACCTGCTTAGTACCTTCTGTATGTACTTTTCTTGAGACAACTTTAAGGTTCCTTCCAACCTGTTTCTAGTAATCCTCATCCCAAGCATTTGCTTAGCTGGTACAAAGTCTTTCATTTCAAACTCCTCCGCCAGTTGTTGCTTAACCAAGTTGATCTCATTTATGCTAAATCCTACAACTAGCATATCATCAACGTACAACAATAAAATGATATAGGATTCATCAAGATTTTTGATATAACAGCAATGGTCCATAACACATCATGTAAAACCATTGGTATGCATGAATCCATCAAATTTTTTGTACCATTGTCGGGGAGCTTGTTTCAAACCATACATACTCTTCTTCAACTTGCACACAAGGTTTTCTTTACCAGAAACTTGAAAACTTTCAGGTTGCTTCATGTAGATGTCTTCTTCAAGGTCATCATACAAGAAAGTAGTTTTAACATCTAGCTGCTCCAAATGCAAATTTTCTGCAGCTACGATACTTAGCACCAACCTGATAGTAGTTAATTTGACTACACGAGAGAAGATCTCGGTGTAGTCAATTCCTTCCTTCTGCTGAAAGCCTTTTACTACTAATCGTGCTTTGTATCTCTTCTTACCATCATGCTCTTCCTTAACTCTATATACCCACTTGTTCTGCAATGCCTTCTTTCCTTTTGGTAACTCTGAAAGTATTCATGTTTCATTCTTTTGAAGAGAGTTCATCTCTTCTTTCATGGCTAGCTTCCACTTATCAGAGTCTATCACCTGCAGTGCTTCAACAAAATGCTCTGATTCTCCAGCATCAGTCAGAAGTAAATAGTAAAGAGAGACAATTAACCCATCTAGAGCATTCGTGACTCTTTTAGATCTCCTTAATGTAGGTTCAAGAGTAACTAATCCCGAATTTGATTCAAGTCCCCACTCCAGATTTGGTTCTGCATTTGATTCTATCTCTGGTTCCGATTCTAGTTCTGATCCAGATTCGGATTCTGGTTCTTCATCTTCAATTTTTGAATCGGTTTTAATCCCTCTAGCCACTTCATTTTTGAGATTTCTTCTAACTCAACTGTTTCAAATGTATGTTTGCTGGTGCTGGTTGGTTCTACTTCAAGCTTATCCTTGTAGATCACATTTTCATCAAAAGTGACATTCCTATGTCTTAGGATCTTTCTATTCTGATCATCCCAAAATCGATAACCAAAATTATCATCACCATAGCCAATAAAGAAACATTTCTTGGCTTTAGGATCAAGCTTATCTCTATCATTAGAGTTTACATGCACATAAGCAACACTACCAAAAAATTTTAGATGTGAGAGAGTTACCTCCTTTCCTGTCCATACCTCCTCAGGAATTTCAAAATTCAGCAGTACAGAGGGTCCCCTGTTTATGAGGTAAGTTGTCGTGTTAACAGCCTCAGCCCAAATATACTTTGGTAATCCAGAATGTACTCTCATACTTCTGGCTCGTTCATCCTCTTAGCAACACCATTTTGTTCTGGTGTTTCGAAAACTGTCTTGATCATTCTGATTCCATTCTCCGAGTAGAATGCTTTGAACTCTTGGCTATCATACTCTCATCCATTGTCAGGCTTCAGACATTTTAACTTTAGACATGTCTGATTTACAACTTCAGCTTTCCATCTTTTAAATGTAACAAACACATCAAATTTACTTTTCAGAAAATAAACCCATAACCTTTCTTGTGGAATCATCAATGAAGGTGATAATAGCATGAGCCTCCCACAGAAGTTACAGGAGATGGTCCCCACACATCTGTATGCACTAGTTCCAGCTTCTCTTTCATTGGCGTCCTTCCCACCTTTGAGAAACTAACTCTCTTTTGTTTCCCGTAAATGCAATCTTCGCACAAATCTAATTCAACGTGCTTTAGGTTTGGCAACTTTTTTTTGGATGCCAACAACTTCATTCCCTTTTCACTCATATGTCTAAGCCTCCGGCGCCACAATGTTGTATCACGACCATGATCAACTATTGCTATAGTATCTCTCTGTATTGCAGTTGCATACAGTGTTCCCTTCTTGAAGCCTCATGCCACAACCAAATTTCTTTTGGTTATCTTCCACTATCTGTTACCGAATGTTTGTTGTTGTATATCCTTCACTGTCAATCTAACCCACAGATATCAGATTTTTCTTGAGGCCAGGAATATGTCGGACATTTTGCAATTTCGATAAAGTGCATTGTGAAGTCTTTATATGAACTTCACATTTCCCAACAATGTCTAGAGGTTCGCCGTCTGTTAGATAAACTTTCCCGAATTTTCCAGCAATATAATTATGCAATAATTCTTTACATGATGTAGAGTGAAAGGATGCACCTAAGTCCAGAATCCAAGATTCGACTGGACTATCTACACAACAAATTAGTGCATCACCGACTTATTCGGCAATTACATTTGCTGAATTTTCGTCCTTCTTCTTCTTCTTTGGTTCTCTATACTAACTACTGTATTGATCCTTTTTATCACAATTCCAACAAGTAATGTCCTTATGATTTTTGAATTGCCCTCTTCTCCTTGACTTTGATCTACCACGACCATGACTTTATCATCTTTGGTTTCTTCTCCCCCTGCTTTTAATATTAAAAGCAGATTCTGGGGAATCACTTGATTCTCTTCAGTGAATATCTTCGCTTAGAACCAAGTCTCTAATTTCATTCAATTTGAGTTTGGTACTTCCCGATGAACTGCTAACTGCAGTTACTGTTGCAGACCAACTCTCTGGTAGAGATGATAGTAGAATCAATGCCCTGATTTCGTCATCAAATGTTATATTAACAAAACTCAATTGAGTTAATATTATATTAAACACATTGATATGTTCTGTGACAGATCCACCTTCTGTCATCTTTAAGTTGAAAAATCGACGCATCAAATAGACTTTATTTGAAGCAGATGGCTTCTTGTACATATTTTGATAACGCATTCATCAGACCTGCAGTGGTCTTCTCGTTAATGATGTTAAACGCCACATTTCGTGTTAGCGTCAAACGAATCACACCAAGAGCTTGGCGATCTAATAGATCCTAATCTGCTTTGGCCATAGTCTCTGGTTTTATATCAGGTAGAGGTAAGTGTAGTTTTTTCTGGTACAAATAATCCTCTATTTGCATTTTTCAGAATCCAAAATCTTTGCCATTGAACTTGTCAATCTTAATATTCCCTTCTTCCGATGCCATTTTTCACAAAAAAAAAATATGTGAATAGTAACGATGATTAATAGTGTCGCACTATTCTTGTGAATAGTACCTGCACCAATACCGTACTTTTCTACCAGAACTACACTGTCTGTGCTCTAATACCAGTTGTTGGGAAGTGTGTCATGCTAATAGAAGGAAAAAATATTTAAAAGAGAAAAGCAATAAATTGCACAAGACAAGGTTTACGTGGTTCGGCAATTTTTGCCTACTCCACGACCACACAAAGAATAGCTCTTTATTAATAGAAGAGAGAAAGAAGAAGTTGAGGGATGATCTGCAAATGATAATGCAGACCCCTTTTATAGGCCTTTGAGTGCCCTGCCGACATAAGCGCTTACATCGTAGGTGTTTACCGTGAAAATGGTAATAACAATTAAATTTATTGATGGGACTCTAAAATATGTGATCTATGTTTATGCTAGTTGTTAAGCAGATGATGCTATGTGTATGAAGTTTAGAGACGAAGTACGGGCTAAAAATGAGATGATAGTCAAACCAAGAGGCTAACAATCGAGACCTCGAGCTCGTCGATATGAGGTCCTTGGGGCCAATTCAGTGGCTCGATAATGAGCTATCGGGGGCGATCGGGGTATGACTAACAGCTATGCCAAAATTAATAAAGGCTTTTTATGGCAAATGATAAGCAATAAATGATGAGCAAGTATGAAGATAATAAATGAAAGCAATAATAACAAGAAAGTATATTAGAAAGCAGAGAGAATGTTCTTCATATATTCGTGTGGAGTAACTGGAGCAACAGAGTGTAAAAAAATGACAAGGATCCCCTTTATATAGGAGGGGAATCCTAACATAATACAAAATGCATTAAGTACAAATATATGGAGATGGGACAGCTGAATGTCAGCCCTAGGCGTGTGCCTTGGGAACCTTCCCTTCTACCACTATCGTGATCAATGCTACCATGGGGTCGAGTGTCGTCGACCCTCGAGGAAGGATGCTCGACCATGGCCTCGAGCCTTCGAGGCAATCTTCCGAAGTGCCTTAATGACGAGAAATTGGACCCCTCGATTTTGCCGTATACAGATAGTCCCCGCGTTTCTTAGAGAGGAGCGACAAGAAACAATTTTGACATCTGACTCTTCGGATTTCCCGTGATATCGTCGTACCGATGATATCAACATATGACGCAAGACTTTCAATGCGCTGCCGATTCCCATTCTTCAAAGCAACAGTATCGCTGCCTACTCGATTTTCAAATAATGCATTGATTGCGTCCGTCGGTCCGTCTTCTAAAGGTATTGATGACCTTGCTGACCGTGTGATTACCCCCTATAAATGGAGGCCTTCCAGTGCTATCTTTTTATCCAAGTGCCTTTCAACATCTTTCCATCCCTTTCTTCTTACTATCCTCTTCCATTGTTATCAACCATGCTCGGGGCCTATGGCCTCAAAATTATATGGCGGCGTTCTTACCAGCCACGCCATGACCCTTTGCCCGGGCTTTCCCTTGCCGAGCGGGATCTCGTTTTTTTGTCCTTGTTGTCGTTATTACGGCTGCCATTATTGTTGCCGTTGTCTCGAGGCGATGAGATAGGGGGGCCGATCTTTTCCAACTTGGAAGGACGTTTGGGCTCTACACCGCTGCTCGGGAGAGCATTCGGATTATACACCACTGCTCACTCTCCTACCCTGGCCTGGTGTGGCACTTCATCCCTTGGGTTTCCCAAGGGATAAAATGGCACAACCGGCCGTTAGACTTGCTCGGCGCGACGTCCCAGAAGGTGGGTTCGGAGCGATCGTGCAAGTAGGGTTGATGCCCGCCGAATCTTCAACCTTTGGCTTCGGCGGGCTATGTCTCTTTTTTCTGCTTCTTCCGCCTCACTATCCTCCTCTTCATCTCCCCATTTTTCTCTTCTTCATCTTCGCCCTCGGGGGTATTATTTCGTGGGATTGAGATGGGAACCTAGAGGAGGTGGCGGTCGAAGATATCACCGTCGAGGATGCACGTTTGAGGAGACGGTGCTCGGAGATGCTGCTACCGGAGATGGACCCTCGAGATTAGACTAGGTTCTAGGGTTTTGTTGTATGTGCACCCTTTCACTTCTTTGTTTCTGGGTGAGGACCCCTCGTGGGCTTTTGTAACCATGTGTAAGGACCTCTCGTGGGCTGTTGTAATCGAATGTTCATGAATACAAAAATGCTTCTTCAATTCTGTCTTTGGTGCTTGCTGTTTTTCCTTTTATTTGCGTTTATGGAAACCTTGAATGAATGATCCTAGCCGTTGTTGTCGATATAGAACCCAAGTGGGAGTGTATTTCTCTGACCTTTGGTTGTTTAGTACGGCTCCCCGCGGAACCGTTTGCCTTTCCTCGGATTGGACCGATAGATTCGGGTCGTCGGAACCCTTACTTCGGGCTAAATGAGGATAACACTTCGAACCTTCAGACTTTCAAGATCGGTCTTTAGGCCCTGCAATACTCTTCGAGGGAAATTCGCTCGGGAGCCCTACGATCGAGTCTGCCTTTAAGCTCTCGAGGGCAGTCTCCGAGCGGGGTTCGTTCAAACCTGAGCCACCCGGAAACCTTCTTTGAATTTAGCGTAGGTAGCCCTAAGGCGTCGTAGGTAGATCACAAACGAGGCTTTAACCGAACTTGGATGGTACCCCGTGGTCAAGCCCATATGGGTGGAGTTCAAATGTTTATTTCTTTGGAGCTTAACTTCCTCTTGGTGGAGATCCTTGAGGTCGGGTACCACCTCAGGATTGGCGATAATGTTGTCGACTACCTGGAGCCTAACTTTTCTTTGATGGAGGTCCTCGAGGTCGGGTACCACCTCGAGACGTCGTTGGCTTCCTAAAGCCTAACTTTCTTATCGGAGATCCTCGAGGTCGGGTATCACCTCGGGATTGATGATGTCGTTGGCCTTTTAGGCAGGCGGGTCGTCGCCGCTTTTCCCATATATAGGGTTGTTCGAGCCCCTTTGGAGATCCCATTATTTCAAGCGGTTACTTTTCCCTTTCTGTGTTGAACCTTTCGTTATTTCAGTTCTGACGTACTTGCATAAATTTCTGCCCTAGCTCTCCGATTTTTCCACCTCCATGACCACTATATCAGGGTCTGTTCGGCAGACAGGGGAGAATTCTGCCTCCGATATTCAGGACCAACGAGAACGTATATCAAAGATTGCTTCTTCGATAAGAGAAGAACACCTTGGGTTAGTGAGAAAAGACTGTGTCTGCGGGGAGAAAGCAGTGTTGCAGATACTTTCCTGGGTGAGGGCATCACGGATCGTGTCGATGGATTCTTGAATGTGTACACGTATCCCTTCACACTGGGCCCCCTTGATAGGGTGGTGCTAGATTTCTGTTTGAAGTATCGGGTTACTTTGGCACAGATCCATCCGTTGTTTTGGCGGATAGTGTTGATGATAAGATTTTTCACAGAGAATGCGGGGCTTGACTTCACGCTCAGTCATCTCATCAGGTTGTATCGTCCCTTTCATCATCGGGGCATGTTAACCTTGCGATGCTGGTCGACCACGCCCTTCGTCATCGATGATGAAGAGGATGGGGCTCGAGAGTGGATGAGTCGATTCATCCGAGTCGAACGGCTAACATTATTCCTGCGAAACTTATGCCATTCCCTGAAGAATGGAATTATACACGTAAGTGGCACATTTCGTACCTTCTTAGTTTTGCTTGTGGCGAAGGGTGATATCGTGATCGGGCCATCTTTTATTCTTCTGCAGCGATTGCATGGGCGCCAGGTGACATTCCCGATCTGCCGGATTGGGTTCGGAAGTTGGCGACCCACTCGACTTGCGACGAGCGCAAGTGGCGAGCTGTGTCCCGGGGCAGATGGGAAGCAAAACATCATGGTGAGTGTTGTGCTATTTTTTCCTTTCCCTTCCTTCATTTGGAGAGGCAATTTCCCTTTCTGTATGTTAATCTTGTTGTTGTAGGAATCGGAGAGCCTTCCGAGGCGAGGCCACGCTCCTTTGAGGAGGGGGAAGGGTCGCTAGCCTCCGGGCTAAAGAACGACAACAATAAGCGGGAGATGCCTTTACAGGGTGATGGCGCTCAAAGCAGGGTGAAGCTGGACCCGGGTTCCAGAACGGAAGCATCATCCGAGCCTGCCGTACCCGTGGTCCCCATTCTGAAAAGGTGGTTTCTCCGTTGCCACTGCCTTCTCATTCTGCTGATAGTGCTTCGGGGGATACTAGAAACTCGGGGTCATCTACTCCGAGCGACCGTGTGTCGATCGGAGCCAATTCTTTTAGAGCTGAGGGAGCCAGGTTAATGGGTGCAAGTTCGGCCTTCGAGGAAGCCCGGCGGCTTCACTTCGTGGTGAGTTTCGATATAGGCCCTTTGAATTTCGCGCCTTGCCTTTCTTATTGGGTTTCCTTTTGCAGGCCTTTGACAGACTTAAGTCCGGGTTACTTTATAGTGAAGCTCGGCTGTGGAAAGTTCTAGATGAGGAGAGATCCCTTAGGCTCCTTTGCGATGCAAAGGAAGTCGAGCTGGAACACTTGCGGTATGAGGCGAGCCGGAGCTTGAATTACGAGAGCTTTTTGGAGGAGCAGGTGACTTTCCGCCCCGGCTGAGTATGTGCCCCGCCTCCTGGCTTCTAAGGCTAATACTTCGTTTATTTTAGTTGCAGAAAAGGACGGAGGCCCTGGAGCGTCTTCGGGATGAAGCCGGCCGAGCAGAGAGTGAACGTGATGAGTTAAGAGCTCTGGCGGAGGCTCAGGCTTTAGAGGAGAGGGATGTCCTGGATAAAGTCCCAGACCTCGAGGCCCAACTCCGCTTAACCTGTGATAACGCTTCGGCTTAAGCGGACGCGATTGCAAAGCTCGAATCCGAGCTTTCGAAGGTAAGGGCCGAGATCGTTGATGCCCGAGCTGAAGCTATAATGAGCCGAAGTAAGGCTGACCAGGAGATGGCGATCCACTTAAAGGATGCCACTGATGCTCAAGCTGAGCTGAGAAGGATCCTCGATCGTGAAGAGAGGATTAAAGAATATGCTCTTTGAAAGTCTCGAAGGAAGACTCTCGAGGAGATCTGTGCTAGGGGATTTGTTCTCTCGGAAGAGCTAGCGCGAGCGAGGGCGGACGAGCGTGATGCTCGGTTACTTCTATCTGACGTTGGGGAAAGCGAAGATGAGGCCGGTAGGCCGTAGCTCCCAGGGGGAGCGTAGATTTTGCCATCTGTATGTAGTATTTTCAGAGCATGTTTGTAGATGGAGATTGCATTTTTCGTATATGTGTATAATGAAACCCTTGCGGCTTTATTTCTTTCGTATCTCTTTCTGTCTCGAATTTGGCCAGGCGAACTGGTCTTTGATTTGGTAGGAATCCTTAGATTCGCTATATGGCCCTGGGGCTCATTAAGCTGGCGATAATGGCTCTTATGCCTCGGGTCGAAGTGACCTTTCAGTGTAAGCTGGCGTTTGAGCTCTTATGCTTTTTGACCTGGGGAATTTTTAGGTAACTATTTTGGGTTCAGTCTCCGAATCGGGTTGCGATTCGAGCTCATTCGACCCTCAAGTTTTCAAATTTGGATGGGCTGGCGACAATGGCTCTTACGCCTTCGGTCGAAGTGAACTTTTATGTGTAAGCTGGCGTTTGAGCTCTTATGTTTTTGCCCTGGGGCATTTTTAGGTAACTATGTTGGGTTCAGTCTCCGAATCGGGTTGCGATTCGAGCTCATTCGACCCTCAAGTTGTCAAATTTGCATGGGTTGGGGACAATGGCTCTTACGCCTTCGGTCGAAGCGACCTTTTATATGGGCTTTATTTCTCCCTCGTTAAGGACTTTTGCGATGATTTTTGCCTGACTTTTCAACGGTTCGAGAAGAACCTCAATTACGAGCCATTTTGTGGCGATGATCCAGCACCTCGGGAGGTTTGGCTCGGAGGCTGAGTAGCTCGAAGCCTGTGATTTGGAGCTAACATGGTCGAAGCTCTTTTGCCTATGCCGAGGGTAGCCTGTTTAACCGGTTCTTTTCGAAGTAGATTCGAAGTAATTGAAGGCCTGTGATTTGTAGCGACGGTCAGGCATCCCCGAGTCGCGTTAGTTTGGCTGGTACAGCCCTATGACCGTAGTCATTTGTGCTTGGCCGGAGCCATTTTTTATCCCAAGTGAAGTAGTTTGGGCGTCTATACCGAGGGTATGCCTTTTTAGGGGTCTTACAAGTTCGATATATAGCCTAAACTTTGAGATCGGGTTTATGCCTTTAGCAAGGTCTTACAAAATTTTCATGTCGTTGAGGTCTTACAGTTTTTAGATACTTGGTACAAGTATAGTTCATGCCTTGCTTGAGGTCTTACAGATGTTGTTGCTGCCTTATGTAGGTCTTACGAGACCGAGTCTGCCCGCTCGGGGTCTTATGGCCTCGGGTTTTGTAATGAATGGTGCCTGGCGACAGTCCCCGAGTTAACGAGGGCAACCTGGCTCGGGATCCATTTACTTGTAAGCTTGGTGTTGCCTCATTGAGGGCTTACGACTTTGGCGATTACGACCCTGAGGTCATACGATTTTTGAAATTTTGACGCCAGTCCCCGAGTGTTCGGGACACTTTCGGCCTTGGAGTCATTTCGTAATTTTCATGTTGCCTCGTTGAGGGCTTATGAGCTTGGAGTCCTGACCCGGAGGTCGTTCGGAGATTGATTTGTCGACGCCAGTCCGCGAGTGTTCGGGACGGTTTGACGGAGGAATTGTTTTATTTGCGAAAATGTTGAGTTTCTTTTGAAGTGTGAAATGCTCCGAAAAAGGGTATTCTTCAATTACATGGTACAAGTATACATGTTCTCGCCGTTGGGGGCCTGACTATACGGACACGGCTCGCTCGACCGTTTGGCCCGGTACATATTTTTCCTATAGGGACCCCATTTGGCGTTTCTTGGCTTTTTCGATGAACGGACTTCCGGGGGGATGCCCCGCAGTGTTCGAGGTTGATTGCAAAAGAGGCCTTGAATACTTGTTGATTCTTTCTTAGGTAGCATGTGGATGTTGCCTCGTTAAAAACCTTGCCGGTAAAAACCCTTTTCGGGATAAAAACTCGGCCGAAGGAAAAGAGTGCAACGGATGCCTTAAAACCTTAAGGTCTTCGAGCTGGATTAGCGTCTCGACTGCTTCAGTCGGGCGCCTGCATAAGAGTTAGTGCGAAATACAAAATGAACAAAAAGGGGGATGATTATACCTCAGTGGCGATGGCGCTTTCGGACTGGCGTTTGTTCGGCGGACGCGGTACGGTCCTTTATTCGGATACAGCCGAGAGCATGTTTTAAAAGATCGTGTGGATGATATGTTGCGGCTCGTCTGCCTCGTTCTTTTTGGTTGTTTCTCTTTCCCGAAACTGGTTTTCGGCTTGGTTACTGAGGAATTCCCGGAGGAGACCATTTTCGAGTAACCGGGCCACTTCCTCCCGGAGCTGCCGGCAATCCTCGGTCCTATGTCCGTGCGTGTTGTGGAATTCGCACACTAGGTTATGGTTTCTTTACGAAGGATCCGATTGTACATGCCTGGGCCACTTGGCGTCTTTGATTTTGCTGATGCCGAAGACAATATCTAATATATCGACGTTGAAGTTATATTCTGACAGGCGAGGCGCCTCTGCTGGTCCTGCGTTCCTGTCGAATCCGGTTCTGTTGATGAGTCCCTGAGGATTCTGTCCTCGATCTATCCTTCGGTCGTTTCGAGGCGGGTTACGCCTCGGGGTGTTCCTTCAGTCTTTGATGTATGGCTGATATCTTTCTTTGTTTGGCTTTGGCTCCTTCACCAGGAGTCTGCTTGGGTATACCGAGCCCGAGGGGGCTCCCAGCTGATCGTACTCGACCCTGATTTTTGACTGGTATCGGTTATGAACATCCGACCAAGTCACGTCGGGGTACTCGACCAGATTCTCTTTCAGCTGCCTTGAAGCTACCAAGCTTCGCTCGTTCAGACCTTGAGTGAAGGCCTGTACCGCCCAGTCGTCGGAGACCGGTGGTAGTTCCATTCTTTCCATTTGAAAGCGAGACACAAATTCTCGCAGCATCTCGTTCTCCCTTTGCTTGATTTTGAAGACGTCGGATTCCCTGGTGGCCACCTTGATGGCCCCTGCATGCGCCTTTATGAAGGAATCTGCCAACATGGCAAATGAGTCTATAGAGTTTGGGGCCAAGTTATGATGCCATATCATCGCCCCTTTAGAAAGTGTTTCTCCAAAATTTTTCAGCAGGACGGACTCGATCTCGTCGTCCTTCATGTCGTTACCCTTTACTGCACAGGTGTAAGCGGTAACGTGTTCGTTGGGGTTCGAGGTACCGTTGTATTTCGGAAGATCCGGCATTTTGAACTTCTTTGGAATGGGTTTCGGGGCCGCTTCCTGTGGGAACGGCTTCTGCACGAACTTCTTTGAGTCCACGCCCTTCAAGATTGGGGGCGCTCCTGGAATTTGGTCGACCCTGGAGTTGTAAGTCTCGACCTTCTTATCGTTGGCTTCTATCATTTTCTCGCCCGATTCGATCCTTCTGGTGAGGTCCTCGAGCATCTTTACGATGGAGGGATCGGCTATCGACCCATTATTGCATGACCTTTCCGGTACCTGTTCGGCCGGGGGAGCTGTCCCCGGTGCTACTGTGCTAGGAGTTTTCTGGTGACTTTGCAGCTGAGCAATAGCCAGCTGTTGTGCCTGCAACATTTCAAAAATAACATGAAGGCTAACTTCCCGTTCTTCCCGAGCTGGGATTTTTTGGGCTTCCTGTTGGTCGCCTTGGTGTATGCTCCTGTTAGTGTGGGAGCTTATTTCAACGTGTCGAGCGTCGCATGAGACTTCGTCCACCGGAATCGGTCCTGGTGCGTTCTCAAGGTTTTGTGGTGGTTCACCAACACCTGGAACAGCCTCACCATCTCCCCGTGGTTCTCAATATTGTTGTTCACTGTATCAAACATTACGACCTGAAATCAAAGATCTTTGGACAAGAAAAAGCGTGAAAGATAACTTGCGTTGTGTAACGGAACCAGCAAGAAAATAATCACTATTATTTTAGCCCCACGATGGGCGCCAAACTGTTTACCGTGAAAATGGTAATAACAATTAAATTTGTTGATAGGACTCGAAAAATATGTGATCTATTTGTATGCTAGTTGTTAAGCAGATGATGCTATGTGTATGAAGCTTAGCGACGAAGTAAGAGCTAAAAATGAGGTGATAATCAAACCGAGAGGCTGATAATCGAGGCCTCGAGCTTGTCGATATGGGGGCCTCGGGGTCGATTCAGTGGCACGATAATGAGCTATCGGGGGCGATCGGGGTATAACTAACAGTTATGTCAACATTAATAAAGGCTCTTTATGGTCAATGATAAGCAATAAATGATGAACAAGTATGAAGATAATAAATGAAAGTAATGATAACAAGAAAGTATGTTAGAAAGCAGAGAGAATGTTCTTCATATATTCGTGTGGAGTAACTGAAGCAACAGAGAGTACAAAAATGACAAGGATCCCCTTTATATAGGAGGGGAATCCCAACATAATACAAAATGCATTAAGTACAAAGATATGGAGATGTGACAGCTGAATGACACCCTAACTCGGATTCGAAGTAGATCAGCAGACTCTGTCAGCCCTAGGCGTGTGCTTTGGGAACTTCCCATTTCTACTATTACCGTGATCATTGCCACCATGGGGTCGAGTGTCGATGACCCTCGAGGGAAGACGCTCGACCATGGCCTCGAGCCTTCGAGATGACTTTTCTGAAGTGCCTTAATGACGAAAAATTGGACCCTCCGATTTTGCCGTATACAACATTCCTAATCCTAATGTGAATATGATGGATAGCAATGAACCGCTTCATGACAGCTGCAGTTCATTGCCTAGATCCTCTATAATAGGAAATTTAATTTCTTCGGTCGTGGACTCTTGAGTGCACAAAGTTGTGATAACCCCCGACCCAAATTGCCACAGTCAAAGAATACCTCTATTGTTATTCGTGATAGAGTTATTAACAAATATAATAAATTGTTCATATCTAAATTAGTGATAATAAACCTCCTGATACGCAACTTAAATGGCTGGTTAGTCCCATCAGACTCCGCCTCCTAATTTTTCTGATTTGGAGAATGCTTCAACAACTGAAATTATACAGTCTCGAATTAATATGATTTTTGAGTATGCTGCTTCTCTTCAAGGTTCAAACTCTTGAAGCAAAGGCTCTGGTTAACTGTTTGTTGGATAGGAGTGCTTGTTCTTTTTCTTATTATTTTTATTAACTTTAAGTCAAATATTTGGAATTGCGAAGGTGTAGGCTCAGCTAAAAGAATTTGTTATCTTCACGATATGATTAATCAACACCCTATTTCTTTTTTGGTTCACTTAAAAAATCAGAGTTAGTGACGTTCAAGAAGATGAAGCCATTAAGAGAATTGGTTTTTCTCGCTCTTTTCGTGTTGAGACGGAGAAATTTTCAGGTAGCATATGGTTTTTTGGTGGGCTTACCAAGATGTTGAGGTTTTATCTTTCACTTTCCAGTATGTTAATTTAAAGATTTCTAATTCAGGTTTGTCGAATTTTATTTTTATGGTTGTTTATACAAGTCCAATGGATGGTATTGGTAGAAAATTCTGGGATAAGTTTACTCATCTTTCTAATTGTATTTCTTTTTTGTGGTGTTTAGTTGGAGATTTTATGCATTATTATTCTCTCATTCGAGAATTGATGGAGTTTTTTTTTTTCTCCAAAACAAAGACATTATATTACTGCATGAGCGAACAACACAGTTCAAATGTACACTTTGCATCCTGGACAACCCAAGTTGGGAAAAACTTCTCTAAGGAGATGTCCTTCAACAAAGAAATAGAAAATTTAGCTAAACTATGAGCTACTTTGTTTAACTTCCTCGGAATACTGTCGACAAAGCGCTTGGATTAGTACTTGTGCTTTTCTCAGTTCTTACTTGTTTGAGCTGGGTAGTTTCTAATTTTTGAAAATGTTATTCCTTTTCGTTAGAGCTCTAGACAGATATATTGGTTCTCTCTAATAACATGAAAAGTTAAATGTTAATATAAGGTACCAAATAAGGTAGTAGTAGTTTACTTTTATTTGAAGAGAGCTGGTTATGAAATAGTATAATTAATTTGGGCCCGCAGGGCATGATTCATCAGAAGGCTGCTACTGGAGCCCACGTACTTTTCTGTGTGGTGATACAACTTATACTTAAATACTAAGCACTTTCCTGAGGCAAATTTGGAAATCTTATTTTCCAAATTTGTTTACTTAATCTACTGAATTATTTGAGTGTTAATCTTATGTGGCAAATTTGGAAAGGTAGGAATGCTTGGTGCTTTACTCAGGAAATGTTGGAGCCAACTGATATTGTTTCTAAAGCTCTTTTTGAGTATGAAGAATATAAAGATCTATTAACTAGTTGTCTCGCTGCACGACATTCCAGTAGCAATGACTTTCTGTCTAAACTAACAAATTTTCAAGATGATGTTTTATTATTTACAGACGCGGGATTACGGTGTAATGATAGACATGCGAGTATTGGTGTCGCGGCTTTGAATAGCCTTGGAAAACTGCTTCATGCCCATGGATCCTCCATTCAATATGTTGGAAAATCCATGACTGCTGAAGCGATTGCCATAAGAAAGGCACTTGAATGTGCTATTACTCTTGGATGGAAAAGTGTGAAGATTTTATCCGATGCTAAGAATATTGTTGATATGCTCCAAAGACAGGTGGCTACTTCATGGGAGATAGGAGTGTTGTGTGAAGACATTTGGAAGCTATCAAGCATGTTACAAAGGGTAAACTGATTGAAAATTGTAAGGGGAAGAAAAGTAATATCTAATATTGCCCACCTTTTACCCAAAAGCAAAAACAGCAGATGGCCTTCTCTCAGGAGTGTGAGTCAGCAGAGCTAGTAGGAGCAATTTGGTAAATCTGATCTCTAAGAATGAAACGGAATTCCAAAAGGCTGCGTACTTGGGAGCTGAATATTTCTGATTTTTTTGTCATTTGAAATCCACACCTCTCCGTCAACATGCTTGCTTGCATAAGAATAGTTTTGTAATTTCATCGTTTTTCTCCTTTAACTTTGTTGCACTTGACTGCATTATATGTGTACTTCTGTATGCTATATCTTACTCCCTCCGGTCCAAAATAAGTGATTTTTTGGCCTTTTTTTTGTGGTGCAAAATAAGTGATTTTTCCAGATTTCAAGAATGAATTAATTATTTTTTTCCTACATTGTCCTTAGAGTAAATAGTGTTGGAATATGTGTTAGGAGTGTTTATGTGAGATAGTAAAGGTTAATATGGTCAATTCCATTGCTAATTAATGCTAAACGGTGGATTTCTTAATCTGTGTGAAAACATCCAAAAAATCACTTATTTTGGACCGAAGGGAGTGTTTGAATTGTGGGCCCCCAAAATTCTATCTTCTCACATGTAACTTTGAAGACACGTACTACAAAAGCGACCCATTTGACTCCATATTTCACACGTACTATTCATATGTGTCACCTCCAACTTCTCTTCTTTATTTTTATGGGCTACTTGTGCTCTCACAAGAGAGGGAGTCAACCTTGCTCTTCCTTCTAGAATTTTATTAATTTCTCTAGCTTAATTGACATGGAATTTTAGGGTCCTAATTTGACTTGGCACAGGAGATAAGTTAAAGAGAAATTGGAACGATGTCTTTGCAGCCTGAAATCGCATTTGATGTTTGACCTTTCTTCAGTTATTCAGTTGCCAGGGTTCTATCTGATCACCAGTGTCACGGCCCAAAATCTTCTAGTCGTGATGGCACCTAACCCAACCTGTTAGGTCAGCCACTTAACAGTTAATACAATTCTAATAAAATAAAGGTGATCAACAAATGATATATCTGGATTCCATACAAAAACCCAAGGACTGGTAATACAAGTCATGAGCTTCTAAGACTGGATTATTACAAAAACTAACATGAAATGAATACAACTTCTGTTTGAAATGTACATACACAGAATTCAACTCTAAAACTACCCTACGGACAAGTGGTAGCCACATCCGGAAGGCATGAACACTGTCAGAGTCAGCTTCCGTCATCCAGAACAGCTCCGCTCCAAAATCTGCACGCAAGGTGCAGAAGTGTAGTATGAATACAACCGACCCCACGTACTCAATAAGTATTTTGACTAACCTTGGTGAAATAGTGACGAGGCATTTTAGTTAAAAGATACTCACTGATATAACATGTGCAGTAGACTAGCGTTAGAACAATAGTAGAATATAACAGAAAAGAGTTCAAGAAATAAATATGTGAACCAGTAAACGATTACTAGAAGAAATCACGATTAATGTTTCTCAATATCACGACCAATCCTTTCCTTAGAACGATAACCAAGAAACCACAATAGTAAGTCCATTACTTTCATAGTGTGATAAAAGTACTCAATATATCAACTCAAACAACACGGCAACACCCTTCGTGCATTTATCTCATCCTTCGTGTTTTACACTCTTTTACACATGATAATGTATATACAATGGCACAACATCACCCTTCGTGCTTTACACTCTTCCTCACATGATAATGTATATGAATGACAAGCAAGGTAGGAAACATGAATAACATCAAGGAGAGTATTTAAGCGATTATTCCAAAAGAACATCAATCACAACTTTCGAGCCAATAACAATTCGATAAACCTCAAGTACTTTATTGTTCAAGTATTTCAACAAGTCTCAAAAATGAACTTCAACTCAAGTATAGAATCCAAGATCTCAAGAATAACGGTCGTAGCGATATATTAATGATTAAACATAGTGATGACGAATTTAACACATCAATAGTTCCACAAAAATCCATCAAATTTTAATCAAGTTATAAATAAGCTAAATCTTGGTTTCTATCATTTAATTTCTTTTCTTAGTAATCTAGAAGTCAAGTAAGATATTAAACAAGAAGGTCATAAAATTCTACAAGGCACAATTAATCGTATCATTTACCCCCCAGCATGATTAACCCTGGAACATGCATATGCTCAAAATATGATAAAATGACCAAGACCTTCGAAATAGAGTACTTTATAACACTGCTCCAGCAATACCCTTCGCGAACACGGTAACAGCCTCGCGTGCGCGAAGCACATCTTCACAGCCCCTGAATAACCCTTCGCATTCGCTTCCCAATCCCCGCGAACGCGATGCACAGACCAAGCCACCCTCCACGAACGCATAAGCTCCATCGAGAACGCGAATAACAAATCTCCTCCGGCCAAATTCCTTATACGCGAACGCGATGTCTCCTTCATGAACGCATTGAACAAATAGCTCCACTGACAAACATACCCATTGCGATCGTGTCCCTTCTCCCGTGATCGTGAAGCACAACTAAAACACCAGAAAACCAGCAATCACATGCAACTCTAAAATGGTCCGATATCAATTTGAAACACACTCGAGTCCCTCGGAACCCCGTCTGAGTATGACGACAAGTCCCATAACATAACACAGAATTACTCAAGGTCCCAAATCACGCATAACAACATCAAAATCATGAATCGCACTGCAAATCAAACTTAATAAACTTTTAAACTTTCAACTTTCAAAACTCGTGCTGAACCATATCAAATCAACTCGGAATGACCTCAAATTTTGCACACAAGTTCCAAATGACATAACAAACCTATTACAACTCCCGGAACTAAAATCCGAACCCGATATCATCAAAGTCAACTTCCGGTTAAACGTATGAACATTTCAAAATTCCAAATTGCCAACTTTCGCCAATTAGCGCCAAAACCTTCAAAAACATCCAAATGCAAAGCCGGGCATACCCCCAAGTCTAAAATCACCAACAGGACCTAACGGAACCATCAAAACTCCGATCCGGTGTCAAATATGCAAAAGTCAAACTTGGTCAACTCTTCCAACTTAAAGCTTCCTAGTTGAGAATCATTCTTCCAAATCAACTTCGGATCAGCTGAAAATAAAAATCGACGATTCACACAAGTCAAAATGAATCATATGAAGCTACTCAAGACTTCAAACAACTGAACAAAATGTAAATGCTCAAAACGACCGGTCGGGTCGTTACAAACGGCCCATCCTAATACACAGGGGCAGATCCACCTAAGCTTAAGTGGTGTCATCCGACACCGCTTCGTCGGAAATTTTTTCTAAATATATAGTATATTTTATTAGTATGCAAAAACGAATAGGTAATAATAATGTTGAAATGACAATGCTATCAACAAAGATAGGTTCAGCTCTCACGGTTAAGCACCTAAAATTCTTCCGAGTGGTCGCGGGTTCAAACCATGGTAGCTATGATTATTATGGGTTTTTTGAAGTTTTGAGAATTGTTGGGTCTAGGCATCAAAAAAAATCAAACCGTTTGTTTTAATTCAGCGGCAAAAATCACTCATTCTCTGCAATTTTGTGGATTTTTTGTGCTGATTGCTACTATTTTTATTGTAAGTTATCTTGCTATCTTATCTTTTTCTTTTTTTGCCAACTAGATTGATTTGCAAAATCCAAAAATATGACGTCTCTTTTAGTAATTATATTTGGTTCTTACATACAGATGAAGTATTAAGCACTATTTTCAATTGGGATATTGTGGATACCTTTTAAAAGAGTAAATAAAAACTTTCTGAAGAGAATTGTAGTAGTGTACTTTATTAATATGTTGAACTATATATGATATAATTATATTGGATTTGTTTATTTATTTTTTTTAAATGTCGACACCGCTTACAAAATATTCTGCGTACGCCCCTGCTAATACAGCTAAACAGTATTTAGTCCCGTTCTGGACCCGTTTCTTTTCGTTTTCTAGATGCATGACTTCTTCATAATAATTTTTAAAACTTTTACTGCAAATTCCTGAAACTCTTATGTGGATATTGTTGAAGCTCTCTCTTCTTTTGCTAAAATTTCAGATTGGAATAAGAATATGTTTCGAAAATATTTTTAAAAGGAAGAAGTATATCTTAGCTCGCCTTCAAGGTATTGGGAGGTTCTTGGCTATTAAGGATTCAAGGTATCTTTCTAATATTGAAAATGTGTTGTGCCTTGAATATGAAACTATTCGGAATCATGAGGACATTTTTTGGAAGCAAAAATCTCATGCTGACTTGTTAGTCTTTGGTGAGCGAAATGCATCTTATTTTCATGCTAGTTTCAAAGGACGATATAGGAAGGCTGTCATCAAGTGTTTGCACATTGGTGATTTAGAGTGGTGGTTTTATAAAACTATCTTAGAGAAGCATGTTGTGAATTTCCTTAGTTCACTTTGTACTTCAGACTCGGATACTGCCCCTTGTTTATACTCAATTTCGCCCTCATATTTTATAAAGTATTTCTATATATTTTTCAAATATTATTTTTCATACTTTTGTCAAATTATTATTACAAGAGTTCCATTAAAATAATTTTACCTCTTTTATGCTTTTAAATTGATTTTTGCATTTAAATTGGTCAATATATATTAATTATTCTTTCAAAATTATTTCTGGCTGATTTTAAACCCACATGCATATTTTATATTATTTTACTTCATTTTATATAATTAAATTTGCATTTTTATTCCATTTGCAATAATAGCCAATATTGTTAATAATTGTCTTTATAATGCAATTTAGGTCAAAATGAATTTCTTTATATTTATTTATAGTTATATTCCATTATTTTGAAAGTAATAATTTCAAAACGGTATTTTTATATTATTTTATAATTGTTTTAATTATTTTTATTAATTTTCATATTTTTAAAATTCCAGCCCACAAAGTAGGCTAAAAATCGTACCAAAACCGGCCCAAAATGCTAGGCCCAATCCCCAGACCCAAGCCAAACGACCCCTTTACTCACGACCCGGTGGGGACCCATTTCTTGACCCGCCTGCCTTCCTTTTAATATTGGTCGTTGATCTCAAATGATCAATGGTCCACAACGAAGCCCCCACATTCCTTATATCTCCTCACCAAACCCTAATCCCAGTTCTATCCGTCCGCCGCCCTCAAATCCTCTCAACCCTTCCCCCTCTTCTCTATAAAACCTTAGAAGCCGCCTCTCCCGAATCCTAGTCTCCATCCGAGATAATATGAAAATCTTCCATATTTCCTTTCCTTTTCTGCACGCACAGCGATTCTTTCCATATTCTCAACACTATGCGTTTGGTACCGAGTTACTTCTGAAAGCTAATCAATAGTGTATGTTCGACGACGATTCGGTATAATCACCGTGTTATTGACATGATACATTCACAACAAGGTCATATGAGTTCGATTCAGTGAGATCTTTAACTATTCAATTTTCGTCTTAGCTAGGGTTTGCTGGATTGAGCCCTAATCCAATTCAAAATCGATTTGCATGAGATTCTTTCCTTATTTTTGTGATTTAATTGAAGTTTCTTTTTTATCTGGGTAATTTGAACACTATATAAACCCCTTCCCCAATTCCCCCAAGTACAGACCTTAATGACTGCTTTCTCTTTCACTCACTCACTCACTCTGTTACACTCGAATATTCTGAAACTGTTGGATTCTTGGTCGGCTGAAAGCTAAGGTCACTGGGGTTGACTCATCGACTTCCCTCAGTACAAGCACTTCTCAGAGATCATTCGAAACACTTGTGAACTGTGACGCACCGGATTTGGGAGTTCGCACTGTTCTCTCTTGACTACTGCTAATTAAGCTACTACTGAAACCTAGTTTTCTCATTTGTTTGCTTGTTAATTTGTAACTGGTTAGTACTCTTGACTCTTGCAATTATATTTCCCTTTTGCTTGTGTTCATGTTCCGTGTACCAATATTATTTTAACTTCTGTGAGCCAACATGATTTCGACACTGTGTTACCTTTTGTATGCAATAGTATTCATCTTAATGCTATTCTACAATTCTATGTTTTCTAGCATCAAACCTGCCTAAGTCCTATATTTTAGAATATGTTTACTATGTGTAGTTAACTGGATTGATTCCTGACCTTCTTAGGTTTTCCTAGTTTATTATGTTAAACCTGATTCCTGTTTTTGTCACCTGTTACGGGTTCATCTTTATGCCCTGCTTTGGATTTCTGTACTAAGACTTCTTAGGAAATTGATGTCTGCCCAGAATTTGTTTGAATATGTTTTTCATGCTATGTCATTCATGTATAACTTACTACTTGTTAATCTTTTTAGAGTTAATGACCATGCATGCCTTACTCCTGTGCTTAGTCCCTTTGCTATAAGAATTCATGATTGTCAGATTCTTGCAATTAAACTCTCCTTATCCTGAAATCCATCTTTGTGATTCTATCACTTTTAATTTGTTCGTTGTTGTATGTGTTTATAAGAGCCCTGTACGTGCTCGTGTGCTCTTCTGCCTATTAGACATCACCTTTAGGATGATACTTAGAAAATCCTGCTGCTGATAATTATGATATTAGTAATCCATGTGTGTGTCTCATTGCCCACACTCTAAGTCAACTGAATGACTATGTGAACTTGTGTTCTTATGCTCCTGTTGTTTGTTAATAGATAAGAAAGACAGTTGTTTCCATGTTTGGGCCTGGTTTATTGGGTCATGCCTATTGTTGGATCTGAACACTGAATCCAGACTTGCTTTAATCATCCTTGAGCTCTTGGAATTTGGGCTTGTACGAAGATTAAGGCTGGTGAAGGCCCAGAGGCATCATTGGGTTATTTGTATTTGTTTTGGGCTCGTAATTATTCTATTTGGGATTGTAATCAATCTATTTGGGTTTTGTAATAATTTGTAAGAACAAATGATGATGAAATTAGTAAAAAAAAAAAGGGGGTTGGGATACTCTAATTATCGCATGAATGGGTAGAAAATATGTTTATAGGGTCTAAATGCATTATTTGCTATTTTGTTTGCCATGCTCTATTCTTGTGAACTACTTGCATATAGACAACATGCCTACAGAACATCAACCTCGCATATTCACCTGAGAACATGATCTAGGACTCGAATTAACTCGAATATTAATCTTGTCAACAAGACTCGTAACATGTCTTGAAAACATGCATATATGATGCAATTGATTTCATTTGCTATTTGTATGACTCGCCTCATTTTTGTGCATAGACAGCATGCCTATAAGACTCCACATTGAATGTTTTAGACTGTTTACGCTGATACCTTCTTTATTTGTGTTGCCCTCTTAGAAATCATGGCTATAGGGTCAAATAAAACTAAAATTTGCCCCACTCAATTGTTTCATACTTGAAATTTCCCTAATTAGATCATTTAGAAATCATGCCTGTAGAACTTAAATGATGTAGCATGTTCATCAGCTGTCCATGTATGAATTCTAGGTCTGCTTACTTATAATTGGACATCCACTTGCCCCACCTAGTGACCATGCCTTTGGTTAATCAAATTCGAAAGGCAATTGTTCATTTAATTCTGATTAGAATGCTTTTTACTTGACCAAATATGTGCATATGAGCCTATGTGTGGAGGTAAACATGAAACACCTTTTGTGCTAATTGCATCCTACATGAAGTCATATTTATTTCAATTGTGTGATGCCTAGTTTTATCATTTTTAGCAGCCTATATTGAGCTTAGAGCCACATATATAGTGGTTCAAAGCCTCATGGACCATACGCATGAGACAGGTAGGCATGCATAGGGTGCGACTTAGAATTGAAATATGTGCATTTTAGATAAACAACTTAAAGATAGTAATCGGGTAGTAGAAGATGATAATCTATGCTCGCTGGATAATATGAGCAATCCTTGTGCTCTAAAAGGGTTGCAAAGTATTATTTATGTTTCACGTGGTGATCCTTTGGGCTAAAAATTTAAGACCCCCCCCCCCCCAACCAATGTCTAATTATTCCTTATATATTGATTTGTTGAGAAACCTAGATTTGACTAGGATATATCTTGTAATTTCCAAAGAGTTGTCCCAATTATTAGTGGACAAGTTTTTTCCTTCACTTGTGTACGATTCTCTTAATCAATTGTTTCGTCCTATTTTCACTTTGAATAGTTGATCAATTGCTCGGACTCTTTACTCTCCCTTAATTGGCATGGTCACGCAAAGTAGTTCTAATTCGATAATCCGCACGTAGTGTAAAATTCAGATGGGAATCACATTTTTAGATCTCGAAGAGTGCCTAACACCTTCTCTTTGAGGTAATTTGAGCCCTTACCCGATCTATGGTGACACGGACTAGTTAATACAGAGTTATTTCCAAGTAGGTGCCCTAACGCACCTAAAAAATGTTAGGAGGTGACTCTTCTTTTTTAAAATCCATTTAAAAGAGTTGTCACGTGTCGAAACCCGCTTTCACGAGAAAATGGGTCGCGATAGTATGGCAACTCTGATGGGGATATACTTAGGCTATTACCATAAAGAATTTTGCTTGTGTATATTATTGAGTTGCTTGTTTGACTTCTTTCATGTACCTTTTTTTTCATGTCCCTTTATCTGCTCGGAATTCCTACATCATGAACCTTCGTTCCCCATCTCTTTTATTTGCTTTATTTAATTATGTTTTTCGAATCGAGAGAATTATGCTAACTATTTACTTTGTTATTCTTTTCCCTTTCTCTCCCGCTCATTTATCACATTACTTAATACTGCCTTTATGTGATTTCACCATATAAATTACTTGACTATATGTTATCACTTTCGCATAAGCATATTTTCAACATCATGTTCCATTCGTGCCAATTATCAACATAGTGGCGCTTGATGAGTGTATGCGCTTTCCATGAATACCCTTTTCAAATCTAACAGGCTTATTAGCAATAGACTAGTCGATCAACAGTGCAGTCGACGGTCCCATGCCTTTCCCTCTCAAGTAGTCCACTTGAGGGTATCAGTCTAGAACCTTCTAGAAACCTACTCTAATGGAAACATTGCATGCGTCATGTTAAACTTAGGATGGATTAAATACCCGTGGTATATTAAATCCGTTTAGATAAACCTTGTCCCAAGTCCATAGGGATCTCTACAATCCCGAGAGACACTTTCATGCTATGAGCATTACATGGAAAAAATATGCCAACATGTTGACCATTATCACTTAATTAGTCAAATCAGGAGGGGAAGGGCTAACTCTTTTGTTAGATGCAGAAAATGAGGTACGAAATTCCCAGGTTCGGCATGGTCCAGAACATCCCACCTCTGTTGATTGATTGGTGAAACGACCTCGCACCATGTGACAGGAATTATGTAAGAAGGGTACTGGGTAATTTACCATCCTTGATAGACATCCGGCAAAGCAGAGAACTAATTGAGGCAGCCACTATGTTTTGGGATGAAAAGAGGGCCATCTTTCAGTTTGGAAATATGGAAACGAAACCTCTTCTGGAAGAAATTCAAGGTTTCGCTAGACTTCCATGGGATAGTCCGGGTTAGTGCTAGAAAATCGTACACCTCACAGTTTTCTGAAAATGGTTGGGTTCAAGAAGAATGATGAGCTAGGTTGCTTGAAGAAGTCCAACATTCCTTTTGACTTTTTGTACGAACAGTATGGATATAGAAAATCATACCGCTTGTATCATGAGGTATTGGCCATTACCTCCATTGGATGGGTTCATCATCGAGTTTATGTCTTCATAGTCTATTTTCTAGGTTTGCTAATTTTCCAAATGCAAGGAGGGAAAATTCACATTCATTTAGCCATGCTCGCCAGGACCATGATGAAAGGAATCGAGGGACAAAACTACACTATTGTTCCTATGTTACTAGCTAAGATGTACCGAGCCTTGGACCGATGCAAACATGGGGCTGGATATTTTGAAGAGTGCAATCTTCTGATACAAGTTTGATTGTTAGAACATCTCCAAAGAGGAGACTACCGTCAACAGTTCCTTCGCAGGCCATTGAATGATTATATTGCAAGTCATCACCCAAAAAGGATGACATCCGCTCCTGAAAGATTCGCAAATCCTGCAAATGCTGAAGGATGGGTACGCATTTTCTGCAATCTGATTCACAAAGAGGTACACTGGATGTTCGAGTTTTTTCCCAGCAAGGAGTTCACAATTAGGTCTAAGAAGGCCACCGATTTGGTGTTGATCGAATTGCGGGGCATTTACCCTTATGCTTCAATCAGGGTGATGAGGCAAGCTGGGAGAAAGCAGGTTATACCGCAGGTAGCCAACATGATTCGGTACAAGGCAGACTTCAAAGGGGTTGTCACTCCGTTCAAGTTCGAGGCTCAGGATATATGGAACCAAAAGATCATTGTAGATAGAGATATTATAGAGCCCGATAGGTAACATACTGGACATATGTACTACTACCTATCATGGCTAGAATATGACATAACCTGGGATGTCAAATCGGGGATCAAACGGAAAGGAAGGATCATAGAGAAAGAGGCCGAAACTCAGGTAAAGTACAAGAGGCGCAAGAGGGTCTTCGAATTTGAGGCCAAGCACTTGGAACAGCATATGATAGACATGGAAGCAATAAGGGAATGGAAAGACATAGCAAAAAAGTCAACATAGAGGTTGGAGCACTTAGAGCAAGGGTTGATGGAGCTGGAAGGGAAGATGAGGAAGTGACTTTGGGGTTGCCAATGTATGGGCTATGATGAAGGAGGAAAGCTAGCAATGGCTTACTTATTGCTCGACATGTGCGACCTTGGAAAAGTGATCGGCGGATCCAAGAAGGCAAGGGATGGAGAAGGTCCATCTAGGACCTAGTAGAATAGGAGAGTTTTATTTTATTGTTTTATAGTTATATTTGACTTAGATTCGATGTAGTGAGGCCTTGTGCCATTAGTAACTCTATATTATTATTTTGATTCACTTATAGATTAGTTTGATTTTTTTTCGCCTTAATGGGGTGAAGCAACATTGGCACAAATTTCTCCAAGTCTACTTGTCGCTTAGGCCTATCTCGGGCACAACGAGGTCCCAAAATTAGCACGCGAATCATTGCATGCCTTATATGCTATCTGTTTAAATACTACAAGACTGTTTTATTTCGTCTTACTAACTTGGCTACCTTTTGTTTTTCTTTCTTTTGATTATTCTCATTCCCAAAGGTTGGTTCGTGCACTCCGTCAACATCTGCATACCACACCAGATGTAGAGGTTCTCCACCTCCCCCTCCTAACAACATCAAAAACAATGATAAAGGAAAGATGGATGATTTGAGTGGCAACAGGAAAGACAATGCTCCGTTAGTAGAGAATGTGGAGACTTCAAATTAAAGAAGTACATCGGGGCAGAATGAACTGGTTCTGCGGTTAGAGCAGAAGATTTTGGAGTTACAAGGTGAGCTTGAGCAGGTCCGCAACCTTGCTAACCTCTCCCTCGCCTTAAACATCCCCGACATCAATTGCCAGAATACCACCGCTCAAAACCAGCCACAACCCCAGAATCCGCAACCCCAAGCTCCACAAAATCCCCCTACTACACAACAACACCACAACCCCACACTCCCACAAAACCTAAACCCTCCACCATTACAAGCTCCTCAACAACATCCTCATGATACAACCCAATACCCACAAATCGCCACCTACCCTACTCCTCAAAGTGTATCACAACCTATCCACGATCCACCCCAGCCATCCATCAATGATCATCTATACACTCGAGTCCCTAGAACCCATAAAAGCAACCCCAAATACGTGGAAACTCTACCATACACCTCACAACAAACACTATACACGCCTGAACCTACCAAAAAGGACGTGCTCATCAGGAACATGGCCGAAGAGTCGAAGAAGTTATCTAGAAAGGTATGGAGTGTCTAGGGAGGAAAGGGTATCGAAGGCTTGAATTATGAAGATTTGTGTATCCAACCGGATGGACATATTCAGGTTCAATATGAAGAATGCATCGGATGTTTTCTATATCCAGAATCTCAAGAAGAAACCTACGGAGACCTTCCATGAGTATGCCACCCATTGGGGATCAGAAGTTGCTAAGGTAAGGCTGCCGCTGGAGGAGGAACAAATGAATAAGTTCTTCGTCGGAGCTCAGAACCCACAATACTATGAAAGATTGATGGACATAGAGAATCACAAGTTCTCTGACATCATGTTAGGAGAAAGAATTGAAGAGGGTATCAAGAGTGGCATGGTCGCCAACATCGAAGCTTTGCAGGCCACTAATAAAGTTTTGTAGTCTGGAGGTATTTCTAAGAAGAAAGAAGTGTGTGCCGTGATGGTAGCCCAAGGACCAAAGTCTACCCTCACCTATCAAATACCCCCACCAGCATATCATCCCTAACCTCCCAAAATACAATTATCCTACTACTACCTACCATACCTACAATACCCAGCCAGCCTACTATCACTCATCTCCACCCGCCCGTCAGAACTACCCTAAACCCCGACCCAACTTCGATCGCAGAGCTCTTAGACAATACACTCCTCTCGCCGAACCAATAGCCCAATTGTACGAGAGGATGAAGGCCGCTAAATATGTCACTCCCATTCCTGCTACCACAATTGAAAATCCCTTGCAATGGGTCAACCCTAACAAAACTTGTGCCTATCATTATGGCATGAAGGGACACATCGTTGAAGAATGTCGCATGTTGAAAGACGAGATCCAAACATTGATTGATACTAAGGTAATACATGCGAAGGAATCCGCACCGAATGTATTGACTCTCAATTTTGGCCCTCCGTATTTTAAATTAACTTGTGCAGGTTTTCAAGTTAAAAAATGATAAAATATAGTATTTTGCACATTATTTAGCTTTAATGCAATTTATTGATAATTATTCCTCATTTCACAAAATATAGGATTTTTTATTATTTTATTGCAATTAGTTAAATACTACAATTTTTGTGCATTTTTCTAAAACTCAAAATAATGTATTGATAATTGTCCTATTTTCAAATATTAGGATTTTTTATCAATTCATTATCATTTAAAAAATATAAAATAAGTACTACAATGCTACTGTAATAGTTGGCATTTTCAAATAAATACCGAAAGCCATAATCTTTAATTAAATAATTGTATTCTAATTCGTAGCATAGTCTATTAACTATACAAAAATCAGTAGAAGTTATTCCAAAATACGGATCCCGTCCAGTCAAATTAATTTTTCGTCAAAATCCGACGTGAGAGGACATTTTATTTGACTAGACATTGATATGATCAAAAAAAGGCATGAGGAGTCATATTGATGTGACATTTTACCCAATGGTTAAAAACGCACAAAATATCTACATCCCTAAAAACCCTAATAAAATAACTCACCCTCTCATTCTCTAACCCTATCAGCAGTTTTCCCCCAAAACAATCCCTCATCTCTTTCTCACTCTCTCAACAATGAGAGACATAGCAGTCGCACAACCACCATCGGCTCATTCTCTCATCTTAAGAGAAGACACTATCCTCCTCTCGCTGCTTCTCTTGTTTGAGCCATCACCAACGACTTATGGCTGGCAAGTTGTCCCCGCTCCTCATGGTCTTCAACGACCATCCTACAAGCCAGCGGAAAAGGTGACGCCGGAGAGAGAAGCTTGTCCGTTTTTCCCTTAACATCGCCAGGCGTCAACGCCAAAATACCATTGTGCTCGGTGCGGATTCAAACGCCACAAATCCACCCAGATCTGGCATTAAACGTTGGTCTTCTTTGGTTTTTATTATCCCTTCGACTACACCGGAGTTCATCGCCGGTGAGTCTCTTTTAGATAGTCTTGATTTCTCTAATTTCAGAACCAACAAAAACTTCTTTAGCCACTAAACCTCCAAAAGGGCATTTTTGTCCGAAATTTTTAGTTGTGTATAGATAGACTTCTTTCACGAAAATAGGTCAAATTTTTAATATCAAACCATCTATTGCCTTTTTTCTTTACTGCTTTAGGCAACTTTAGCTTAATTTAGTAATTAAACATTAGATTTTTGTCTTTTAATCTTTCGATGTGAGTTTAATTATCATTTCTTCTCTAATTTCTTCATTACCCGTTATGAGTAGCTAAATTTTTAGTTAGGGTTGTGACCCAATCCTAGTGTGTAAACCTTGTGGGTGATTAATTTTATGCTTGTTTATGAATGAGTATTTGTTATTTAGATAGGTTTATGTTTTTTTGTCAATTAATGGTTGCAAATATTGATTTATGCCTTTTTGGCTTAGTCTCTTCTTGAGAAAGAAAGACCTAGTCTAAGTCAACCTAGCTAACAAGGAATTGGGTCAATTGAGAAATTGATCAACCCAATTAAAGGGTTTAACCTAGAGATAGTAACAACCCGACTTGAGCTCTTATCAACCGTTTCGGTAGATACCCATTTGGTCTTAAGAAAGTCAAATTGGGCAAAATCATTCTCTGAACGAGAGGTATAGAGTGGGAAACGCAGTGTTGTGAGCTATAATACACCCCATTCGACAAAACAGCATAAAAGTCTGTATCCTATTAGCGAACACCTAGGTCATGGTCACAGCCCTAGTCCTTTTACAATATTTGGAAAACAACCAAAAACATCTTTTCTTAGTTTCAATCACTCAGTTGCAATCTTAGTTTAATTTAGCTATAAACCAATAAAGTTTGTGGAAGTGTAATTTGGGATAGTTCAAGCTCATATACCGTAATATATACTCCTAAATCCCAATCTCATAGCTCTCTGCGGAATTCGACCTCGCCTCAAAGTTGGGTATTACTATTGCATCGACCGTTTCACTACCTCAAATAAAGGGTGTGACTTGACGACATCAAGGCCCAAAGGCATCACTGGGTTATTTGTATTTGTTTTGGGCCTGTAATTATTCTATTTGGGCTTGTAATTACTCTATTTGGGTATTAATAATTTGTAAGAACAAACGATGGAAAAATTAGTAAAAAAAGGGATGGGGTACTTTAATTCTCGCATGAATGGTAGAAAATATGCCTATAGGGTCTAAATGCTTTATTTACTATTTTGTTTTCCATGCTCTATTCCTATGAACTACTTGCATATAGACAGCATCCTATAGGCTGTTACACCCCATATTTTTGTACATGAAAGTATGTCGTAAGTCAATTGATGTAAGCTCGGAAATGAGATTTTCTTTGAAAGTATATAAAGTTATTTAATGTTGTTACACCCCGTACTTCAGACGTCACTTTCATTGAAGTATTATCTAATATAAACTCAAAAAGGACGAAATCCTTCTACAAGGATAAGAAAGGTTTATTGAAGTCTTAAGTAAGTTAAGATGAATATGAGACTTACTAATCATGATTTAAACGAGTTTAAAGTCATGATATGACTATATATGATGTTTGGATATGAAATATAAAGTTTGGGAAAAATCGGATTTAAATTGCGGAAAAACTGACTAAGGATTTGCCTTGTAATGAAGCGTTTTGAGCAATACATTCTCTGTGTTATATGAAGTCTTTTTGGGACATATTATATACCAAAATGAAGGTCTTGGAACCTAGTTTCCAATGGTACAAACCATTTATTCATATGACATCGGAGTAGAGAAATATGAATTTATAAAGTAGGGTCGCCAAGTCACGTCGCAGCACTTCGGAGAAACTGGCAGTTTTATAGGCCAGGTTGCGACGCACTTTTCTCCCAAAATATTGAGAGCTACATGGAGATCTTTATATGGAACTAAATCCCTATGTTTCTAGTTTCCAATTCTGCAAACCATTTGTCAATACGATGTCGGATTAGAGAGATACAAGCGTCCGAAGTTGCACCGCTCAAGCTGCCAAGCAGGCAGCTTACCCACCTGCTTGGAGAATTGAGGCGGTGGGCTTATAAGTTATCTTCTCCCTTGTGTATATCGTTATTATACACAGAAAACTTACACCAAAACACTCTCAATGCTCTCTAAGAGCTGGTCCAAGATCCCAAGAACCAAACTAAAGGGGAATCAACCCAAATCATGCTCAAAGGTGTTAAAGACTACAAGACAATGCTTCTATGATGTTGTGGTGTGATTGAGGGTTGTTGTGAGCTACACCAGCTGGGGATTTCAAGTTGTATCTACTACCTAAGGTATGTAAATCATGTTCTTGGTTTTGCCTAAGGTCAATCATGTGTTGGTTAAGTTGTTTGAGTGAAAACCTACAAGATAGTAATTGATATGGCATAAGAAATCATTATCTTTTCTTTGTGGGCTGTGTTGAGGCTATATATATGGGTTTTTCCGGCTGGAAATTGTTATAAATAGTTTCATTATTATGTTGTGGCTGCTGTTGTTAATCTTATCTATGTGCTAATTAAGTGGATTGAAGAAGATAACATGAAAAATAAGATGTTGACGGTAAAGGTTAAGGTGCTAGGCGTGTGGACTATATTTGAAGATTATGCTTATGATTTTTTGTGTTGAAAATGATATGGTAAGCATAAGTATGATTTTTTATATGTTGTAGGCAGATTCATGGAAAAGGAATTGGATTCACACCACATTTTGCTAATCGTAAATCGAGCTTGCCGCTCAAAATGGTTGTTAAACTAATCGGAGAGCTTATTGTGAATTATATTGTTGTTGTTTGGGCTGTTTGGTGACTTTTGGTAACATTTGGGATGTAGTACTAATAGGGGAGGTGCTGTCTGTTTTCTTGTAGAATATTGGTTTCTAAATATGAGAGTTACAACGCTTATATGATGATGACGAAGCCGGTTTACTCATTGTAGATGTAAGAAGATCATATTGAGCTTGTTTGACGACTGGATAGAAGATTCCAAAGGTATGTTAAGGCTATCCCTTCTTCCTCTTGGCATGATCCATATGATGCAAACGAAACGAGCAAATGCACAATTTCCATAAATGACTCGATTCATAGAAATGCTAGAGATGCTTATGTTCTTGATTCCCCATGTGTCATATTATTGTATCATCTATTCATGGGTATCAGAAAATATGTAAGTTGATAAAGTTTATTTCATGATATTAATAAAAGAAAAAATGGTCTTATGACACTCCGAAAGATTTTATTGACGTACTTCTCATGCATTGAATTCATTTACATTGACCCATGACTAGATGGTGTTATATATGTATATATATGTATGTGGGATATGGGAAAAGGTTACGGCGTTATATACGTACCACCACCTGATCAGCTGGTATACGTTGATGATTTGCCCACAGTGGTCGAGATGATATGATGGGATGCCCTCAGAGGCTTGATGATGTTATGAACGCATATACGCAGGCATGATGTGACATTTATACGCATATGCATGACATTATAATATTAAATGATTCATAGAGTTATTCAAATATACATGTTGACTCTTTTACTCCATGTTTCTCTCTTGTCTACTAGTTACTGATTTTCATTCCTTACATACTCAGTACATTATTTGTACTGACGTCCCTTTTGCCTGGGGACGCTATGTTTCATGCCCGCAGGTCCTGCTAGACGGGTTGAGAGTCGTCCAAGTAGGCTATCAGCTCAGCTGAAGGTGTTGGTGCGCTCCATTCGCTCTAGAGTTGCTTCTTTGGTCAGTATGATTAGTACATGCATTGATTGGTATGGCGGGACCTTATCCGACCTTTATGATATTATGTATTCTTAGGTTCTGTAGATAGATGTCATGTATACGGATACTTATATGGCCTTGTCGGCCTATGTTTCGAGTATATAAAGAATCATGCCGGCCTCACAGGCCCGCACTTCATATGTATAAGTTTGTATTCCCTCATGCTTTACTCCGGATCATTTACATATGATAGAATGATATGAAAGATGCGTTATGTTGGTACCCGATTGAGTAAGGTATCAGGTTCCCATCGCGGCCCATCGGTTTGGGTCGTGACAAAAGTGGTATCAGAGCAGTTCTGTCCTAGGGAGTCTATAAGCCGTGTCTAGTAGATTCTTGTTTATGGGTGTGTTGTGCACCACAGTTATAAGCTGGAGGCTACAAGGCATTTAGGACTGTCACTCTTTCTTCTTACTCTAGATCGTGTGGTAGAGCTCACTTATAAGAATTCAAATTTTGAAATTCTATTTTGTTCGTAATAAGACGCTACCTACATCCGGAAAGACGGTTGGAAAGAGAGATAGATGTGGAAGGGTTGAGTCAGAAGAACGCGATTTTTTATGATGCTTATGATAAGTAAATTTAAGGTCTTCAGTAGATCATGTGTGTACTAAGGCATGTATGCCTCTTGATAAGGAGCATTAAGGCAAGAATATCTATACACCTTTATGGTGAAAGACAATGAGTGATTCAGAAGATAAATACAAGTTTCAACAAGCAAAAAAAACAAGATGAAGAAGGGTATGAGGTGCCCAGTTAATGAAGGTTAACAGTATTTACAATTCAGGCAGAGGAATATAAGTTTTTTGAGTTATATTCAACAGTAACAGAGGTATGCATAACTGGTCATACCCATTCGAGTAATGCCCTATGGGGGCTAACATGTATAGTTAAGAGAATGACGGGATATAAGGATCCGACTGGGGTTAGAGTGACCCAAAATGGTGGAGGAATTGTTTGCGTTAGTTTACCTTTCTGAAGGATATTACAAATGTGCTAACAGATCTCCTTGTAAGACACCCATATGGTGCACCCTAAAATAGTACAACTGGATATGGGTACTACAAATATAGGTACTGGAATCTTGGAAGGGATAATTATTATCTTAGTATGGCTCCTGTCCCTAGTAGAGAGACAATGTAAAGAGTTAATGAAGAATTATGAGTAAGACGTGACACATGGATGACAAGGGTAGATCAAAAAAAATTATAGTATTATAGAGTCTATGGTCAAGTGAAGGAAAAGCCGAGAAGTCACAGGCCTTGAGAGAACAAGAGAGGATAGGCCATAAAGTCACATCCTCATTTCAAGAAATAAGTTCGTGACTCTAACATGATTACCAAAAGGAAAAGTTAGACCCCAGAATAATAGAAATCAATATGGGCTGGTGAATAAGATAAACTAAACGTGAATTAGAGACTGAGTGATTTGATAATAGTCGGCATCATGAGAATTTCAGATTTTATTCCGGCGATAGTAGAATGGACGACAGAAGAAGATTCAGGATAAATTCGGAGAATGGTCATTCAGGAAGACGCTTCCCCAAAGCAAGCAATGTGAGCAAAGTTAAGCTTAAGGGACTATGTGTGCCAGTTACACTAAGTGCCACCCTCGCGAGTAAGGAATTTTGTTTTCTTGGTACAAAAGGATTACCACAAGGTGAGTAAGGGTCATTGATGATGTGAGAAGACGCGAAGGCTGATGAGGTAAAACATCTATAGGTAGATCGTCGTAGTACTAAATCTTTGTACTCCCCAAAAGGGGGGAATATGGAGTGATGTGGGATTAAGTCAGAATTAAGTGGTTCTAGTAACTATGGGATGGTAAAGGAAGAATGCGATAAATATGAGAAAGGGATAAGATTGCACTTGTCCAAATCCTACGGATATGTTTCGATTCCAGAACATTATGCAAGCACGATGTCAAGGAAAGGAAGGGTTCCAACCCGGGATGTTTTTGATAAATAAGAGGCCAGTGCGAGATGTAGGTTAAGACAAAGGAAATGACCCAAGAAAGATTACGTGGAATATTGACATGAGAATGGGCCAACGAGTAGTTAGTAGCTGATTCAGGAAGAGCCTAGTTATGGCTAGACAAGAGAATGCTACTTGGAAGACAATCAAAATATCAAATATAGAAGCAACCATACAAGCAGAAGAGAGTGGAGGTAAGTAACCATGGAGAATTATATGCGAGGAAGGACATCAAAAATTCGGTTGAGTATATAAGCTCGCAGCTTTACAAGAGTCAGAGGGTCCTCCCTAAGTACTACAGTGAAAGACTAGCTAAGGAGATGAGGAAGAAGGCTTCAACCTAAGCACAGTGACCTAAAAAGGAAATGGTCTTGTAACAATAGTTTCACAACAACATTGTACATCCTCCATAATAAAGAGGAACCTATCGTGGCTAGTGAATGAGAAGTTAAGTCAAAAGTAATATTCAAGATCATATGAGTTGCACGAAAATTCTGGCATGAGTGGGAATTAAGATAAGCTAAGTATGCACGCAACAAGGAGGAAAAAGACCAGGAAAAGTAGTAGCTTACGTTTAAAGAAAGTTGAGAAGGAACGAAAGGAACTATTCAATCAATGATCCAGAGTTCGTTATGTTATAATTGCACTTGCGATTTCGGAGTATACATATATATTGACAATCATCCAGCCGTAGAAGACTCCAATATAAGTTAAAAGGAAGAATTGAGTCCAAGTTATAGACAAAGAATTGGATTGTTAGAAGATTATATCCTGGATATTCAATAGCGTCCATGAAGGGCCAAAGTAATAACTAATACCATGAGCCGCAGATTGGAAGATAAGCCGACATAAAGGGCGATTAGAAGATAGAGGAAACTAAAGAGTTACATCAAAAAAGTAAATTACTGGACCCAAAAGTTAGGAATCATGATTGAGAACATAGCAAAATCACTCTTAATATTAGAGGTGCAAGAGAGATAGCACAACAACTATATTCTATAATGGCTCTACGAGAAAGCCAGTTAGAAGAGTACCAGCCTCATAAAAAGTCAGTATGGAGCTACCACCAGCTCGTGTATGCACCAAAGGTGCAGGTGTTATAATAAGAGCTTCAAGTTGTGGATGTAAATTATACCTATGTGGAAGGGAGGTCATGAAAGAGATGGAATATATGATGCGAGATTATATGACAAAGGTAAAAAACGTACGAGATACTCAAACACAGAAGGTTGTGAATAGTTCATACTTCGGATAGAAGAATAGAAGTGCGGGGATTCAGTATCCAGGAATGATAGCGGCATCGTCAGTGACATATCTTCCAACCTATGGTTTCTCTATGTTATAGAAAGCTCAGTATAGCCTCAATGAACTCAAAGAATTCTATGACTAATATCATTTGAAAGAGATGAGGATGTAATTTTGGTAGATAAAGAAATGACATCTGGGCCTTCGATTGAGTAATGGTCTGAAGGGAAAAAAAGAAAAAAAGGGATTTCATGAATTGTACAGGATTAAAACACCCATGTAAGGTGAATCATATTGGGATGCTATGAAATACGGTTATGGAAATTACTCCAGATGTTCCTCGATGCAACGTGAGCCTGAGTGAGTATAAGAGGTTTCAAGTTATGAGTAATAGACTGTAGACCAATATTGAGGTGAATTAACAACGGATGGATAAATAGATCTATGAAATAAAGTATAACAATATTCGTAAGTGCAACAAAGTACCAAGCGAAGAACTTCAGTATACCTACAGATGCCAGAGGGACATTTTATAAAGATCTGTATATGTTAACGGAGTAAGGCCTAGATTTTTGCTAGAAGTTGAAGCAAAAAGGAGAGAAGGGTCGCATAGGCGCACATACAAAGTTAGAGTCGTACAGGCTGCATGATAGAAAGTAGCAACAGTTACGAGATTAGAAGGATTCCGACTATAAGTCGTGGTGTGAAAAGAGGCTTAAAGGAGGGAATGCCCCGGCCTTTTGATTTATTCAAAGAACAGTTTCCTAAATGCCAAGAAGAGTATTAAAGTATTCGCAAGAGCTATGGGTTATGAGAATGAAAAGTGCATCTGTCAACATTCGAGGACGAATGTTCCAAACGGGGGAATGATGTTACACCCCATGTTTTCGTACATGGAAGTGCGCCATAAGTAAATTTATGTAAGCTCGGAAATGAGATTTTCTTTGAAAGTATATAAATTTTTTTAATGTTTTTACACCCCGTACTTCAGACGTCACTGTCATTGTAGGATTATCTAATGTAAACTCAAAAAGGACGAAATCCTTCTACAAGGATAAGAAAGGTTTATTAAAGTCTTAAGTAAGTTAAGATGAATATGAGATTTGTTAATCATGATTTAAATGATTTTAAAGTCATGATATGACTATATATGATATTTGGATATGAAATATAAAGTTTGGAAAAAAATCGGATTTAAGTTGCGGAAAAAACGACTAAGGATTTGGTCTTGTAATGAAGCGTTTTGAGCAATACATTCTCTGTGTTATATGAAGTTTTTTTGGGACATATTATATACAGAAATGAAGGTCTTGAAGCATATGTTCTAATAATCCGAACCATTTATTCATACTAAATCGGGGTAGAGAAATATGAATTTATAATGTAGGATCGCCAAGTCACGTTGACGCACTTCGAAGAAACTGGCAGTTTTATAGGCCAGGTTGCGACGAAGTTTCTCCCAATATATTGAGAGTTACATGGAAATCTTTATATGGAATTAAAACCCTATGTTTCTAGTTTTCAATTCTTCAAGCCGTTTGTCAATAAGATGTTGTATTAGAGCGATACAAGCAACCGGAGTTGCACCGCTCAAGCTGCCAAGCAGGCAACTTACCCACCTGCTTGGAGAATTGAGGCGGTGGGCTTATAACTTATCTTCTCCCTTGTATATCTCGTAATTTCACACAGAAAACGTACACGAAAACACTCTCAATTCTCTCTAAGAGCTGGTCCACGATCCCAAGAACCAAAGTAAAGGGAAATCAACCCAAAACATCATCAGGTGTTAAAGACTACAAGAGAATGCTCCTATACTGTTGTGGTGTGATTAAGGGTTGTTGTGAGCTACAACAGCTAGGAATTTCAAGTTGTATCTACTGCCTAAGGTATGTAAATCATGTTCTTGGTTGTGCCTAAGGTCAATCATGTGTTGGTTGAGTTGTTTGAGTGAAAACGTACAAGATAGTAATTGACATGGCATAAGGAATCATTATCTTTTCTTTGTGGGCTGTGTTGAGGCTATATATATGGGTTTTCTTGGCTGGAAATTGTTATAAATAGTTTCATTATTATGGTGTGGCTGCTTTTTTTAAACTAATCTATGTGCTAATTCAGTGGACTGAAGAAGATAACATGAAAAATAAGATGTTGACGATAAAGGTTAAGGTGCTAGGCGTGTGGACTATATTTAAAGATTATGCTTATGATGTTTTGTGTTGAAAATGATATGGTAAGCATAAGTATGATGTTCTATATGTTGTAGGATGATTCATGGAAAAGAAATTGGATTCAAACCATATTTTGTTATTCGTAAATCGAGTTTGCCGCTCAAAATTGTTGTTGAACTAATCGGAGAGCTTATTGTGAATTATATTGTTGTTGTGTGGGCTGTTTGGTGACTTTTGGTAACATATGGGATGTAGTACAAATAGGGGAGGTGCTGTCCGTTTTCTTGTAGAATATTGGTTTCTAAATATGAGAGTTACAACGCTTATATGATGACGACGAAGTCGGTTTACTCATTGTAGACGTAAGAAGATCATATTGAGCTTGCTTGACGACTGGATAGAAGATTCCAAAGGTATGTTAATGCTATTCCTTCTTCCTCTTGGCATGATCCATACGA
>NC_031997.1:36054367-36135649 GCF_001879085.1 Nicotiana attenuata | reverse complement strand
TTTTGGGGTCATTTTCTACTGATTTTAGAGAGAGGTGAGAGCATTTTAGAGAGAGAAGGAGGAACCCAACATTTAAATCATCCAATCTTGCATCAATCTTCAAGAATCAAAGATCCCAATCACAAGTTCTTCATCTAAGAGGTAAGATTCTATACCCTAGGTTTTAATTTCGAGTTTGGAGTATAAGATGGGTTATTAAGGTATGATTCTTGGGTGTATTAATATTGTGTATACATGCATGCTCAACTTAGGTTTATGGGAAGATTGTTTAACATAAATAAGTAAAGGTTTGGTTGGGGAATGAAGGAAAACCTTGAAAAAGAGACTTGAGATTAAGATGCTCAATTAGTATTTGATAAAATGCACAAATGAGCTGAAACCATGAATACCTTTCTAATTTGTATTCAATTTTATTATGTCTCAAACTAGATTGGAATTGCTAGAATTTCTGGAACGTCGTAGTAACTTAAGGAAAGCTTAAACGAGGTATGTATGACTAACTTTAACTCTTGTAGAATCCCCTTGTTGTGACGAGCATACGGTATGTGTACCTTGTATGAAAATATGTGAATTGATTGCCTTAGTTGATTTCCATACCACCAAGTTATATGTGATTGTGAGAAGTGATTTGATGTGCCTATCTTGTTATGTGCAAAGTTTGTAAAAGCTTGAGGTGTCGACATGGAAGTATGTGTTTACTTATGTGAGCTATTTGTGAATTCTTGTGATTAATGTGCCTCGTACGTTGTTGGTTAAGTCTTACTATATGATGGTGCAAGTAAATGGAAACAAATCAAATGTGGGTGTGTGATTGTGAAAGTGTTATGTGGTAAGAACTGAGAAACAAATGATGGAGGAAATCGTAAATGATGCACTTGGAACAACTGTGGTAATAACATATTTGGCTTGTTGTGGGTAATTATTGTGGTGACTTAAATTGCATATGAGTTGTTGAATATGATGAAATGGTATTGATGGCTACGGAAATTCTTGTGAATTGTTGTGGTTGTTCTTTGAGAATTGTTGTCGTTTGTTCTTGTGAATTTGTTGCTGTTGTTGTGTGTTGTTTGTGAATTGTGATTGTTCGGTGGGATCGGGTTGCGCGCCGCAACACGAAGTAATAAGGTGTGGGTTGTGGTGGTGGCCGAGGTATAAGGGTGGCCGAGGTAATAAGGGTGGAAAGTGATCGAAATCACTATTGAAATGAAAATATGAGAAAATTGTGAAATCATTGATGTGATAATGTTGAAGGGGAAAAGGAGAGATTGTGAAACTTGTTTGGCTTTGATTGTTTCTTTCACGTGCATTTGATCGTTGATTTTATTGATGTCTGTTACTTGTGTGTTATTTGATTTTACTTGGGGTGAAGTTTGTTTATACATACCAGTACAATTCAAATGTACTGACGTCCCTTTTGCCGGGGGCGCTACATTCGTGTTATGATTGTAGGTGGTTCTATTGCAGGTACTCCAGTCCACCGACAGTAGCACCTTTATCCATTTTCCGTCAGCTGTATTGGTGAGCCCCTTTCCTCTCGGGGCCCTGTGTGGCTCATGCCGCTCTTCTTCCCGGAGTCTTATTTTGGTATTTGTGTAAGGTATAGCCGGAGCCTTGTTGCCGGCATTTCCATATTATTCTTTAGTTGTAGTTAGAGGCTCCGTAGACAGGTTGTGGGTAGTGTCGGGCATGGGAATTTAAAATAGAAATATTGATGTTTGGCAATGATGTATAAAACTTCTAATACCTTTAATATTGCGAATGAAGTTGCTAATGAAAATGAAATGGAAATCGTTAATAATATGTTTATAGAATTTGATTAATGGAGCCCATCTCCTAGTTATTCATGAGTTAGATTGGGTAGAATGAGATCTAACAGGCATGCTCGGTCGGGTTTATTCGGTTGAGCGCCGGTCGCGCTCCTCGAATTTTGGGGCGTGACAAACCTTGCCATTTAAGATCATAGGCACATACAAAAGCAATACAAGTTATAAGCATAGAGAGAAATTCATCCAGTTCGGCATATTAATCACAATGTAACCTCGACTTGAAATTTAGGCATTTAGCACATAGCTCATGTTCTCCACACATCCTCAATTTTACAAAGAATAGCACATTAAACACATGGAGACGCACCTCCCACATATATTTTCACAACATCAATTCATTTGATATGATAAGTACTACATCAACCAAATTTCGGACTTACAACATTTGCACGGACACCATGGAAGCTCAATTTCTAAGAAGAGGGGGTTTTAGCCATACGTACCTAAATAGAGCTTTCCTTAAATCCTTACAATAAATTCTGAAATTTCCTAGCAACATCGATCTATTTTATGAAAATTACAAATTGAACCAAGAATTAGAGACCTGATTAAGGTTCTAGCTCATTTGAGTATATTATCAAGCACTAAGTGTGCATTGCGATTTTAGGACTCTTTTGTGAGAGATTTTCATTACCTTACACCCCAATTGCTATCTTTTTAACTCACAATCTCCCCATACCCCATTATCACTCATGCATGCAAGATAATAAATCCTTATACCCTTGAACCCGCTTGTTAATCAATTATCTTAATAGAAATTTCGAAATCATATATTAGGGCACAAGTTCCTACCTCTTAGGATGAAGACCTAGCAATTTCACTTGACAATCTTCAAGGATTTGGGGCAAGGATTGAGTAGAAGCTTGGTGGGGGATCACTCTCTCTCCCTCTAGAACCCTTGCTCTCACTCTAAATGCACTAGAAAATAGCATGAAAGGGTCTCATGGGCTGTTTTTAATAGGATAGGGTCGGGTTTTAAAAGTTAGAAAATAGTATCCCCGACACCATCTGCGATTGTATATGTGATCGCATAGTTGACATGCGGCCCGCATAAAGGGACTGCAGAATGGCCCCCAAAACTGGAGCACACTGCCTGGGTATGCGACAAGAATGCGGTCCGCATACCTGTTTTGCGGTTGCATAATGCACCGCAGAACTGCCCCTCGCAAAATTCCAAGGAGATTATGCGATGACTATGCGGCCCGCATATTGATTATGCAACCGCATAATTGGCCGCATAATTGACTTTAAAACTAACCAGCACACTGTCTGACTATGTGGCGACTATGCGGTCCGCATAGCTGTTATGCGACCGCATAATAGACCGCAAAAACGCACTTTTCTGGAAACATTATTCCTTAACTCTTCATGCACAGATCAATCCAAAAGGTCCGAACCTCGGCGAGCAAGCTCGCCGCGAAGAATTTTTTAAATTTCTAACACATATTCCTAACTTGGCACTATGAGATTTCGGGTTTTTGAGAAAAAATTTCACGAGGCCTTACATCCTCCCCCACTTAAGATCATTCGTCCTCGAATGAGGGTCAAGGTTCACACATTAGCAATCCTTAGGCAACTTCAACCTTTTATATCATGAAGCATATCAACAACCCCAAATTTGGCTAACTCCCTAAATTTCCAAAAATTTTGCCAGAGTTTCCTTTGTATCTAGGCCTATCCACCTGTCAGAGAGCCCCAGAAACATATCCTAACAACATATACACAATCCATAGACATGACATAACTTATAAAGACACCAACCATGGCCGCTTAGGCAACACATCACCAAAATAGAACAGTTTCTACATAGAGCAAATCAAAGGATACAGAGTCATAGAAACCAAATTCATAGAAGCTACCACATGGCTATACAAACAAATGCGGGTACTTCCTTTTCAGTTCTTCCTCGGGTTCCCAAGTGGCCTCTTCAACCTGCTGGTTTCGCCACAACACTTTCATGGAGGCAATTTCTTTGTTTCTCAACTTCCGGACTTGCCTGTCAAGAATGGCAACTGGAATTTCTTCATAGGACAGTTCTTCATTGACCTCAAATAGATTCAACTGGCACAACAGTGGACGGATCTCCCACTACCTTCTTCAACATAGACACATGGAAGACTGGGTGTACCAATGACATCTCGGATGGCAGCTCGAGCTTGTATGCCACCTCACCAATCCTCTAAATGATTCTGTACTGTCCGACATACCTCGGACTCAATTTTCCTTTCTTTCCAAACCGCATGATACCCTTCATGGGGGAAACCTTCAGAAATACCCAATCATCTTCTTTGAACTCTAAATCTCTGCGACGAATATCCGAATAAGACTTTTGGCGACTCTGAGCAGTTTTCAACCTCTCCTTAATAATCTTGACTTTCTCCATAGCCTGATGCACCAGGTCCGGCCCTATCAATTCAGCTTCTCCGACTTCGAACCACCCAATGGGAGATCTACATCTCCTTCCATACAATGCTTCAAATGGTGCCATCTGGATTCTAGCATGGAAGCTGTTGTTATAAGCAAACTCTATGAGTGGCAAATGATCATCCCAGCTACCTTTGAAATCCAGATCACAAGCACGCAACATGTCCTCAAGCGTCTGAATAGTCCGCTCAGCTTGGCCGTCGGTCTAAGGATGAAAAGCTGTACTAAGATTTTCCTGCGTACCCAAACCTTGCTGAAATTTCTTCCAAAAGTTGGCCGTGAACTGAGCCCCTCGATCTGAAATGATTGAGACTGGAGTGCCATGCAACCTGACTATTTCCTAGATATACAACTGAGCATACTGTTCCGCTGTGCCGGTAGATTTGACTGGCAAGAAGTGCGCTGATTTCGTGAGTCGATCCACGATTACCCAAATTGAGTCAAACTTACGCGGGGTGCGTGGTAATCCCACCACAAAATCCATGTTGATCATTTCCCATTTCCACATTGGAATTTCTATGTTTTGAGCCAATCCACCGGGCCTTTGATGTTCAGCCTTCACTTGCTGACAGTTCGGACATTTTGCCACGAAGTCCGCCACATCCCTTTTCATGTTGTTCCACCAATAAACTTCCTTGAGATCATGATACATTTTTGTAGAACCTGGGTGCACGCAATACTTGGAAGTGTGAGCTTCTACCATGATCCTTTCCCGCAGACCGCCAGTATCCGAAACACATAGGCGGCCTTGGTACCGTAGGGTACCATCATCCATGCCAAAGGAAAAAGCTGTGGTCTTGTGTTTATGAACCCCCTCCTTCAGCTGTGCCAACAATGGATCGTTGAACTGCTTCTCTTTCACCTCCGCCACAAGCGACGATTCCGCACAATTACTCCTCCTTTATTAGAGTCCGCAAGGCAAACTCCCAAACTAGCCAACTGGTGAACCTCCCGGGCTAACGGCCATTGACATGCCTTCAAATGAGCCAAACTTCCCATAGATTTTCGACTAAGAGCATCCTCCACAACATTGGCCTTTCCCGGGTGATAGAGAATATCAATATCATAGTCCTTGAGTAACTCTAGCCATCTTCTCTGTCTCAGATTCAACTCCTTTTGCTTGAAGATATATTGAAGGCTCCTGTGGTCCATAAATACATCCACATGGACCCCATACAAATAATGTCGCCAAATCTTTAGTGCGAACACCACTGCTGCAAGCTCTAAGTCGTGGGTTGGATAGTTCTTCTCATGGTTCTTGAGTTGCCTAGAAACGTATGCTATAACCTTGCCGTGTTGCATTAACACACACCCAAGCGCAATCCTTGAAGCATCGCAATACACTACAAATCCCTCTGTACCCTCTGGCATGGTTAATACCAGTGCCGAAGTCAATCTTGATTTCAGTTCCTGGAAGCTCCTTTCACAAGCATCGGACCACTGGAACTTTACTGCTTTCTGCGTCAGTTTAGTCAATGGAGAGGCAAGAGTAGAAAATCCCTCCACAAATCTTCCGTAGTACCCAGCCAGACCTAAGAAACTGTGAATCTCTGTTGGAGTGTTAGGTTTGGGCAAATTCTTTACCGCTGAAACCTTTTGAGGATCAACCATAATCCCTTCCCCGGAGACGACATGACCCAAGAACATGACAGATTCAATCAAAAATTCACACTTCGAGAATTTCGCATACAGTTGGTGCTGTTGAAGAGTCTGCAGAACTGCCCTGAGATGGTTAGCATGGTCCTCCCAACTTCGGGAATACACAAGAATATCGTCGATGAACACTATCACAAAGGAGTCCAGAAAAGGCTTGAAGACTCGATTCATAAGATCCATGAAAGCTGCCGGGGCATTTGTTAGCCCGAAAGACATCACCAGAAATTCAAAGTGCCCATACCGAGTCCTAAAAGCTATTTTTGGAATGTCCTGCTCCCTTATCTTCCATTGATGATACCCAGACCACAAGTCAATTTTTGAGAAACACTTAGCACCTTGCAATTGGTCGAACAAATCATCTATCCTTGGTAGAGGGTATTTATTTTTGATTGTGACTTTGTTAAGTTGCCGGTAGTCAATACACATCCGTAGCGACCCATCTTTCTTCCTTACAAACAAAACCGGTGCGCCCCACGGTGACACACTCGACTGGATGAAACCCTTTTCTAACAAATCCTTTAATTGTTCCTTTAGTTCCTTCAATTCTACCGGTGCCATTCTGTAAGGTGGAATTGATATAGGCTGCGCGCTTGGCATCACATCGATCCAAAATCAATCTCCCTGTCTGGTGGGATCCCAGGGAGCTCATCTGGAAAGACATCCGGAAATTCATTCACAACTGGCACGGACTCAAGGCTAGGTGCCTCAGCATCATTGTCCATGACCCGAACTAAATGGTAGATACACCCCTTCTTGATCATCTTTGCGGCCTTAAGGTAATAAATAAACCGACCTTTAGGCACTACATTATCTCCCTTCCATTCCACAACGGGCTCATTAGGAAATTCAAGCCTCATAGTTCTAGTCCGACAATCAAGCTTGGCAAAACATGAATAAAGCCAATCCATTCCCATTATTACATCAAAATCGACCATCCCCAATTCAATGAGATCGGCCATGGTATCCCTACCATGTACCGTGACAACACAACCTCTATAAACTCGTGCAACCATAATAGGCTCACCCACCGGAGTAGATACCGAGAATGGTTCACGAAGTTGTTCTGGTTCTATCCAAAATTCCATAGCAACAAAAGGGGTAACATAGGACAAGGTGGAACCGGGGTCAATAAGTGCATACATATCATGAGATTGGACAGTCAGAATACCTGTAACAACATCTGGAGAAGCCTCTGCAGTCTAGCGACCACTCATAGCATAGAACCGGCTGGGTCCTCCCGAACTCTACGCACCACCCCTAGCTGCACCTCGCCCCGCGGGTGCTGGGTACCTCGAGCTGGAGAGGGGGCTGAAGATGTAGCAACTGCTGGACTGGATGACTGTGCTGTGCCCTACCCGCACCCTGGTGGGATTCATGACAATGCCTCTGAATGTGGCCCCTCATCCTGCATCCATAGCATACGGGTAACTCCATGTAGAAAATCCCTGAGTGATCTTCCCGCACCTGGGCACGGGGACCTCTATTGCTGCTGGGATCTCTCTCCTGATCGACCCCGCTGGTGGGATCCCCTGTTACCCTGACTGGACCAGAAACGACTCTACTGCTGATGGCGGTGTACTAGCTGAAGACTGTGCAATAGACTGGGACGACCCTAATGATCCTCCCTGGAAAGCTGATCTTCCCCCACCTAGTGACTCACCCATGTTGCCCGTAGACCGTGTCTTTCTGTTACCCTCTATCTCTCCATCATGTTCTTCAGTTTACGGTTCTCTGTGGCCTAAGCAAATGCCACCATCTTGCCATAATTCATGTCAGAATTCAAGGCAGCTGTAGAAGCCTCATTAATGGTCAAAGGACTAAGGCCCCGAACAAACCGGCGCACCCTGGCCTCCATTATGGGCAACATGTGAATAACATACTTGGACAGGCGGGCAAATTCCATATGGTACTCCCACACACTCTTGATACCTTGCTTCAGATTCTCAAACTCTGCTACACGGGCTGCCCTCGTCTCAGCAGGCAGGAAATGGTCTATAAAGGCATCGACAAACTCGCTCCACCTCGCCAGAGGGCTCCCCTCCTCGCGGGAATCTTCCCACAACTCAAACCACGAATAGGCCACCCCTTTCAGACGGTAGGCAGCCAACTCTACTCCCCCTGTCTCAGTTGCACACATAACCCTGAGGGTCTTGTGCATCTCATCAATAAAATCCTGGGGGTCCTCTTCTGGATTTGCACCCGAAAACACTGGAGGGTATAACTGAAGAAATCTGTTTACCCTTGAACTGGTGGAATCCCCTTTTTGACTAGATGAACTGGGCGCAACATTTGACCTCTGGGCCTGTCAACGCCCCCTTTTTCTAAAAGCGAAATCGGGTTTACAACATTTGGGAAGACAACTCTATTCCCGTTTGGGAATTGGGTTTTGGAATTGAAGAGTCGCCACATAATGATTAAGTGCATTAGGACACTAAGGGTTTTGAATTGGAAAACAAGAGTTCGGGTAAGGGCTAGAAATTATCTCGAGGGGAAGGTGTTAGGCACCCCTCAAGATCCACTAGTGTGGTTCCCGGCCATGCTATGTTGTGACTTTAATGTAAACAAGTATACAAATAAATTTACACATAAGGGTTGCAAACAAGCGTGTTGGAATCTATAATTTATTTGAGGGAGAGTTTAAGTGCAAGAATTAGTCAAGACATTGAATAAACAAAGAAGAAAAAGTTAGAAGGAAAAGGAATAATGCAGTGAAAAATTAAAGGGGAGTTTTGGGGTAATTGAAAAGACAGAATTTATTGATACTAAACAAAGTAACATAAGGAAAGGGGTCCTAGGCTTATAAATCATATGGATCATCCACACAACACCGTTAACCAATCGTACGCATAGTGTTATCGTGTGATCATCATCTCCATGTCTACCCTTCCCACCCCGTTAAGGTATTAATCGCGGAATGGTATCGCTACCTACAGCGTGCTATTACCCGTCCCAACTATCAGTCCTGGAGGCTTTTAGGACTACTAATCCTAAAGGGAGGAAGCTTGGCTTTTCAGAGGTTTAAAAGGATAAAATTCTAAGGCGACAATCAAAAACACATAATACACTTAATGGGGAGATAAAGCAATTAAAGGCTCAAGTAGGCCTCCTCATTTAGAGAAACGAATTGTTTAGCACGTCTTACACATACTGTTTTAGGTCCTTGATTAAAACTAGCATAGGAAGAATTGATCTACCACATATTTCCAGATAGGGAGTTCGAATTAGTCCTGCTTAGATGTAGTTGCAGAAAAATTGACGATTGATTAATTATCTAACTGTCTATCTGCGTTAAACAGGGTCTATATGCATGATATCTATTAGTTTGAAGACAGGGGAAGAACGAACTGATTGCAAAAAATATTTAAGTTACAGTATCGTAAGTTCTGCGAGCACTTTAAACGAATTACTACTGATTTTAAAGATGAGTGGGCAATTTCAGATTTTAATCGATTACTCCTATAGGCATGCTTTCTAGGTGTTACGAATCTTGTTATGCAGAGATCTTCTAAGCAGGTCATTGATATGATTGGTTTATTTTAGGCCCTATAAGTGGAATTGCCTAATGACAGATGCACGTGCAAAAATGCAGGAAAAATCCTATAGGCATATTATCTACGTGATGTGCAGAATTTTAGCAGTGATTTATTGACATGGTATATATTGCGAAGTGCAGAAAACCTATGAGCATGGTATCTACGTGAAAATGCAGAATTGAGAAAATATACACCCTATAGGCATGGTATCTACGTGAAAATGCAGAATTGAGAAAATATACACCCTATAGGCATGGTATCTACCCCTTTGGCATGCATTCTATCCCATCCCTTTTCACTATACCCCAGTAGTTATTACAAGGTTCATTACAAAGCTTATGACAGACCAAGTGAATCAAAAGAATAAATGAAAATACATCAGTGATTACATCTACATCTAATCAGCCTAATCCAGACTCAAAGTCTAATAATATGAGATAAACCAACTTCCAGGATCGGATTTTTCAAAGCCTTTCTCTTATTTGGGATGTGTCAAAGTTCCAAGGAACTTCAAGAGTTCCAGGCAGTGCTTACACCCCAAATATTATTGCAGAACAGATTATAGTGCAGTGTGGAAGGGCCAGCCCTCAAGTGTCCAAGTTCAAAGGGAACTCAAGGTCCCAAGGCAAGGCTCACAGGAGGGGGGCAGGGCTTAAGGGCTTAGGAGTAAGTGTAAGTGCAATGAAAAGGAATTAGGGGGAGCCAGGGCAGGCTGGTGGTCATGCCCAGCAACTGGAATGCTGGCACACCCCTGACCAGCTTGTCAGCTTAAAAATTAGAGAGTTAGGACCCTTTGAGGGTTAGGTTCAGCCATGGACAGCAATTTAGAGGCTGCCAGGCTATACCTTAACTCTATACACATAAGGGAAATGGGGTTATAGGAGATTGAAAGAGGCTGGGGATCCAAAGGACCCAGTCTTAATCCATGACAACAACTTTGTATGTTGCCATGTCTTAAACTACAGCCCAAGCACATAAAGGGGAATGGGGATAGGGATTCATTGCAGTAACAGATAGCCAAACATAAGTAATCATTTTAAACTTGAACTCTATAAAGCAGTAAATTAGGCATGGGCATAAAAGCTTGTAAGTAGACACATTGGATTTTGATGCTTGAATCAAAAGTAGGACATACCTGTTCAGAAGAGCAAGTAGGAAGAAACAGTAGATTTAGGGAAGCCAAATTGCAATCAAGAAGCAAGAGAGTAAGTTTTAGAAGAGAGTTGTGATGATTAAAAATCATGTGTGTGTTAATGAAAGAGCAGGGTATTTATAATTGCAAACAGGTGTAGCAAATAAGGCAAGAATCATAGTTTAGTAATAATTAAGGAAGTATGTACCAATTAAAAATCAATCAGCCTATAGACTTCCTTTAATTAAGGAGTCCAAATTCAAACGGTAATGGGCAGAAGTTATTTAAGGAAGGAAATCAAGTAAATACCTCGTGCAAGGTAGACAAATAAGGGTAAATACATGGTGGTACTTGATTTGTAAAACAAGGAAAGGGAACCAGTAAAATAACCAGTAAAGAATCCCATTGAAAGCCTTGCTCGAGTCAGAAAAGAGGTAAAAGGAAAGTTTTAATTTAGGGAAAAATCATTAACAATCAATTAAGCAACATTAAAGGAATTCAGAATCAATTAACAGTTGGCAAGACCTTTGAAAGAGAACCTCTCGTATAAAACACATAGACATGTCAAGCAAGAGGGTTTCAAAATCACAAACGCAGAAGAAGGTTCAAATTCAATTCATAAACTCGAAGTGAGTCTGAGAGTTCAAGGTTTCAAAGTACAACCCTTGTCCAGACATAAAATCAAATTTAGCCAAAGAAAACCCCCAAATCCTAGGGTTTTTAAACTCGAATTTGATACAGAGATGAAGAGGCAAACTATCGAGATGAGCTCAGAGACCCTTTCAGAGTCTCATGAGAAGCATACAAGCACAATAGCAAGTAGAACATAGGAACCAGTACAGGAAACAAATTTCAAGAAAGCTTGAAAATTAATTGAGTTCAGGTAGTGTAAACTTAAAGAAACAGTCGATGAAACACATCTAGAAAGAATCCAGGCGAAGTCCGGTAAAGGCAAACAAAGGATCAAAACTCAGTAGGAAAACACAGTAGAGGAACACATAAGATAGACATGAGAGAGCATGGTGAAAAACCAGTATGAGATAGAACGGAGCATAATAAAATAAATTCCATAACAAGGCAAATATAAGAACACACGAAAGGCATGTGAGTCAGAAAAGAGCCAGTAAGAACATAGCAGGGATCGATTCACACCATGAAAAGAGAAGAAGAAGAGTCAGAAACATTTTAAGGACTTTCCAGAAACCCTAATTGAAAAAAGTGCTTTTTTGAAAGAAAATCGGAAAAAGGTTTAAGAAACTTAAGCAACAGTGCAAACATGTAACAGATCTAAAATAATCGGAGAGAACCTCGATATTTAGGGTTCCAGATGAACCCTAGAGATGAGAAAGGCTTCGAAAATACCCGATCTAAGTCGGATAATGTCATAAACAGGCTCAAAAGACCAAGAGCCAATGGAGCAAGGCCGGAGATGGCCGGAATCTTCAAATCAGTGAAGACCTGGGTGAAGACCCTCGAGGTCTGGCCTCGATCCTTCGAAAAACAGGCATGCAGGAGCCATAGGAGGTGGGTATAGACTGTCCATGGCCTGAGAAGCCATGGACGCCGGTGAAAACATGGTGGAACAAGGTAGGGGAGGCTAGGGTTCCGGGGAGCCTTGAGAGAATTTGGGAGGTGAAGAGAGTTCAAAGGCGGCACATCTGATAGAGTGAATAAGGGTTAAGGGGGGTATGGGAATTAAAAAGGAAAGAACGGATCATGGCCGTTGATCAAAATGATCAACGGCTAGGATTAAAAGAGAAGCTGGGCGGGTCTGAAAATGGGTCATGGGGTTTGGGTTAAAATTTGAAGTTGGGTCGTTTAATTAGGGTGGAATTGGGGGGGTTAAATTGAGGCTGTAATTGAAATAGAAATGGCTATGTGTTAAATAGCCAATTTCCCCCCTTTTATTTTATAAAAATAGTTAAAATGATTTAAAAAACAAATTAAAAGCACTGAACTAATTAATAATATATAAATATTGATCTAAAAATACTGGAAATGATTTTACAATTGTAAAATGCTGTTAATCGTAAAATAGGCTATAATTGCAATTATATGCAATTTAGCTTTAAAAATACCAGATAAATTTATAAAAATATGCAAAAATCACCTTAATTATATTTTGGCGTAAATACGAGAATAGAAATAAATTATTCACCAAAGTGAAAATTTTTGGAACAATTATTGGATTTTGTACAGCCAAAATATACAATAATTGATTTTAAAAATCTTAAAAAATTAGGAAAAAATACCAAAACTCATGGGCATGCTTATATATGCATACACATGTTATTTCGAAAGTATTTTAAGTGTAAACTACATAGGAAAAAATTGGGTATCAACAGGGCCTGTGAGGCCACTAGCTGAGTCAACATCTGAATAGCTCCCCTAAGATCCCCATCAGAATTACCAGAACCGGAAGCTGGGGCTGGAGGCGGAACATGAGTATCAATGGGAGGGATAGTAGCACCCTCAGGAGGTGTAGGAACTGGTGTAGCAGTCGGGGGAATGTCCTCACCCCTCAGGTTATCACCCGCATCATCAATTACAGAGTCGACTGCCGCTCCTGGGTCAGCATTGACTCCTTGGCCAGTCCTGGATTTCTTCATAAGTGCCATGTACTGAAAATTGAACGAATTCACTAGTTAGAGGAGGAATAGTTTCACAATTGCCGCACGATCCAGAATATCAAAGAAGGATGTTATTCCTAAATGCCCAAGTAGCCTCCAACTTATAGATGTGGTCGACTACACATCGATAAGAAGGACTCTACTAGACACGGTTCTGAGACATCCTAGGACACTTTAAAACCTTAGGCTCTGAAACCAAGTTTGTCATGCCCCAAACTCGGGAGGCGCGACTGGCGCTCAATCGAGTGAATCCAACTGAGCAAGCCTTCTTAACACTTTCTACCCAACTCAATATGATCAAGGGATCCATGCTTTCGTTTGTTTAGACGATGGGGGAGGTCATACATTCCACATTGTTAGTTCATTTTATATCACAAACCTTAAACCTGTGGTTATATTCCCATAACATTAAGCGATTACAGTTTAGAGGAAACAAGAGTTTAGAATTACAACATAGTCTAGTGACCCCTCCAATACCCGAACATAACCCACACAAATGTCTATAGAGCCTCTAAGAATACAAAAGACAGTTATGATAACGCCGACAACAAGGCCCCGACTATACCTCAAGAGTGGAACCTTTATAACAAAAAGTGTACAACACAACCCCTGAAGGAAAGGGGCTCATCAAGACTTCTGATATGAGGATACTCCGCTAGCTGCGGTCGCCACTGTCCGCTACGGAACCACCTACATTCATTTAAAAATGTAGCGCCCCCGACAAAAGGGACGTTAGTACCATGGAATAGTACTAGTATGTATAACTAAGCACCATTCTGTTAGAAAGAACAACCATACAAGAGCAAACAGGAATCATAAGGACTACAAAGCTTCAAACAATCACCACGTTAGCAGTATAAAAGGATCACATAGCTTACACATAGTTTCCGTAACTCTTGGTTAGGGCATTCCATATTGTTACATCATCATTCACAATACCTCCGCTTTCTTGAGCGGAGTCCGATCATGGCCCGACCGGTTAAGCTGCCTCATTTGAGACATATACCTCAATCATTATTTCATTCTCACTTTCCGGTTTCAATTATCAACACAATGCCACCATGTGAGTGTAGCATGGCGTCCGATCACGGCCCGATCGGCTAGGCTGTCTTACCAAGACGTTACCCTTTTCCATTAATCATCTCACTTCAATTTTTGGTCTCACATGTATTAATTCATCGGCACTTGGGGCCACAATTACCACATCATACATGGCACTAGGCCACTTTCCATAACTCACGTTTCACATTATTCCCACTTTCAACATTAACCTTGCCATTTAAGATCATAGGCAAATACAAAAGCAATACAAGTTATAAGCATAGAGAGGAATTCATCTAGTTCGGCATATTAATCACAATGTAACCTCGACTTGAAATTTAGGCATTTAGCACATAGCTCATGTTCTCCACACATCCTCAATTGTACAAAGAATAGCACATTGAACACATGGAGACACACCTCCCACATATATTTTCACAACATCAATTCATTTGATATGACAAGTACTACATCAACCAAATTTCGGACTTACAACATTTGCACGGACACCATGGAAGCTCAATTTCTAAGAAGAAGGGGTTTTAGCCATACATACCTCAATAGAGCTTTCCTTAAATCCTTACAATAAATTCCGGAATTTCCTAGCAACTTTGATCTATTTTATGAAAATTACAAATTGAACCAAGAATTAGAGACATGATTAAGGTTCTAGCTCATTTCAGTATATTATCGAGCACTAAGTGTGCATTACGATTTTAGGACCCTTTTGTGAGAGATTTTCATTGCCTTACACCCCAATTGCTATCTTTTTAACTCATAATCTCCCCATACCCCATTATCACTCATGCATGCAAGATAATCAATCCTTATACCCATGAACCCGCTTGTTAATCAATTATCTTAATAGAAATTTTGAAATCATAGATTAGAGCACAAGTTCTTACCTCTTAGGATGAAGACCTAGCAATTTCACTTGACAATCATCAAGGATTTGAGGCAAGGATTGAGTAGAAGCTTGGTGGGGATCACTCTCTCTCTCCCTCTAGAACCCTTGCTCTCACTCTAAATGCACTAGAAAATAGCATGAAAGGGTCTAATGGGGTGTTTTTAATGGGATGGGGTCGGGTTTTAAAAGTTAAAAAATAGGAGCCAAGACATCATCTGCGATTGCATATGCAATCGCATAGTTGACATGCGGCCCGCAAAAAGGGACCGCAGAATGGCCCCCAAAATTGGAGCACACTGTCTGGGTATGCGACAAGAATGCGGTCCGCATACCTGTTCTGCGGTCGCATAATGCACCGCAGAACTGCCCCTCGCAAAAATCCAAGGAGATTATGCAATGACTATGCGGCCCGTATATTGATTATGCGACCGCGTAATTGGCCGCATAATTGACTTCAAAACTAACCAGCACACTGTCTGACTATGCAGCGACTATGCGGTCTGCATAGCTGTTATGCGACCGCATAATGGACCGCAAAAATGCACTTTTTTGGAAAAACATTATTCCTTAACTCTTCATGCACAGATCAATCCAAAAGGTCCGAACCGCGGAGAGCAAGCTCGCCGCGAAGAATTTTGTGAATTTCTAACACATATTCCTAACTTGGCACTACGAGATTTCAGGTTTTTGAGCAAAATTTTCACCGGGCCTTGCACATTCCAAGTGACTAAAAACATCCCATCGGTTCGTCTACCTGGAAGCATTGATTATATTGTCAGTTCATTTTTTCAAAAGGCGTTCATTGTGCCGTCGATCCGTTTCCCCAAGAGCATTGATTGCGTCGTTGATTCATTTCCCCAAAGGTATTGATTGTGCCGTTGATTACGTTACCGTCTCTCTATAAATGGGGGGTTGCGTGAGCCAAGACTACACTCAATCTTTCTTCAACAGCCTTTGGCCCTTTCCCTTTTCTACATCCTCTTCCAAACTCCTATTTTTATGATTCGAACTTGTGACCATAAGGTCATACGGCAACAACTTTGTCAGTCATACCATGACTCTTTTTCAAAGCTTTTCACCATTGAGTGGGATTACACTGAGTTGTTATTGTTGGCTCAAAATAATGAGGGAAGGGCCTCAAATTCTCCCCGTATTAGAAGATATGTGGACCGTAAAACGCTGCTCATCTCTCTTAATTTTAACCTGGTGTGGCGCCTTATTCCTTTTGCTTTCCATGGAGTGAGGTGGCATCATCTACTAACTTTTGCATCAAACACCGGTGCAATGTCTCAAGAAGTGGCTTCACAATAGTAGTGCTGATGAGACCCATACTCGCCAAATTTTTCACCAAGCCACAATTTTCCTTGTTTGTTAAAAGCTTTTGCTCTTTGATAGGCTATAGCTGCTTCGGAGGAGATTCTCGAAGATACCGCTCTGAAGATCGAAATGGGGTCCCCGAGGAAACGGTTCTCGCAGATGTCATTCCCGAAGATATACCCTTGAAATAGATTAGGACTTGTAGCTGTTGTTCTTTGCTTCTTTGTTTCTGTGTAAGGACCCCTCGTGGACTTTTGTAATCGTCGTTTATTAATACAGAAGTTTCTTTAATTTGCCTTCGACTTGTGCTGAACTCCATTTTGCCTACGTTTGTAAAATACCCAAGTGTATGACATTATCGATCGGTCCGAATACTGGACCCAGACATAGTAATCTCTTTGGTTCTCGATTGGTTAATATGATATTCCTTGAAACTCTTTGTCATACCTCGGACTAAGCGTGGATTGGTCTGATACAGACTTAGGTCGCCGGGACTTCTGAGTCCGAATTGAGTGAAAACGGGGTCTCGATTTTCTTTAAGGCTTAGCCTTTTTAGGCCTCATTGATAGTCCTCGAGGGAGAGTTTGCTTGATCATCTGAAAATAAAGATAGCACTTACGCCTTTACAAATAGTCCGCAAGTGAGAGTTTTCTTGAACTTAAAATGAAGATAGCCCTAAGGCGTTATAGATAGTCCCTGAGCGAGGGTACACTCGAACCCGGGTGGCCCTTGGGCTAAAATAATTGATAGAGCGTTTTAATTGAACTTGAGGCGAAGATAGCCCTAAGGCTTTGTCAATAGTCCCCAAGCGAAAACAAGCTCGAACTCAGGTAGCCCTTGGGCTTAACAGTTGAGCGAGCGTTGGCTCGAACTCGAAGTAGAGATAGCCCTGAGGCTTTATGAGTAGTCCCCGAGTGAGAACTGGCTGGAACTCGGGTAGCCCTTGGGCTTAATAATCGAACGGGCACTTGCTCGCTTAATTTTTCATCTCCCTTCCCTTGCTTCACCATAGTTATGGCTACTACGCCCAAATCCTTTCACCAAGAAGAGGAGAGTTCCGCCTTTGTTTCCCGCCCGGTAGGTGGTACACCACCGGTATTCGATGAGCAGACCTCGAGATGCTTTGTCTCGAGGAGGGACTTTACGTTAGAGAGATCTCCCAATGTCCAGGGCCATCAGGAGCATGCATCGAGGTTCATCTCATAGATAGGAGAGGAACACCTTGAGGCAATTAGGAGAGACTGCGGGTGGAGGAAAAGGCGGTACTGCAAGTACCTTCCTCGGAAGAGAACATCATGGCTCATGTAGAGGGGGTTTTAAACGTATATATGTGCCCCTTTATATTGGGCCCTCTCGATAGAATCGTGCTCGAGTTTTGTAGAAGATATTGGGTTACCCTGGCACAGGTTCACCCATCATTTTGGAGGATAGTGTTGTTGATAAGGTTCTTTGCAGATAAAGCCGGGCTCGAGTTCACCCTCAGCTATCTCATTAGATTGTATCGGCCCTTGCATTACCGAGGCCTGATTATTCTACAACGTCGATCCACCCAGCCTTTTGTTGCCAGTAATGAAGAAGACGGGGACCGAGGGTGGATGAGTCGATTTGTCCGAGTGCGGACTGTTGACATTATTCCCGTAGAGTTCCTGCCATTCCCTGAGAAATGGAATTTCACACGTAAGTGGTACACTCGAGCTTTTGTCATTTTTGTTCATAGTGGAGGCAGACTCCGTAAGGTATTTTCTTTCCCTTTTTGTAGCAATCCCGTGGTTGCCATACGAAGTCCCGAATCTGGCGGATTGGACTCGGAAACTGGCAGCTTGCTCGATCTAGGATGAGCGTAAGTGGAGAGACTTGTCGCAGGGTAGATGGGAGGCAAAACACCACGGTGAGTACTTAATGATTCTTTTTTTTAAGGAATATTTCCCTTTGTGTTTCCTAACTTCTTTACTGCAGGCGTTGGAGAATTTTTTGAGGTGACACCATGCCCTCTCGAAGAGGAGGGAGGATCTTCGGCTTCAGGGCCGAAGAGCGATAACAAGCGCAAGGAATCCTTGGCTGGCGAGGAGATTTATAGTGAGGCAGGGTCTACCCGGAGGCGAAAAGGAGATGCAACCATTGAGGTAGATCATGTACCTATCGACCGTCATGTAAACATTGGTGCAACAAAAGGGAGCGGCCACACATCGATGGCTCGAGCTGAGAGGCCTCCCGGGGCAGCTGAGCCTGCAGTACCCGAGATTTCTGGCCTCGGAGGAGTGGATCCTCTTTTGCCACCGTCTTCTTCCCTGGTCGAAGGTACTTCGAGAGGCCAGGGTCTTCTTCTCCCGTCGAAGGTACTTTGAGGGATGCAGATGTTCTGCCGCCGTCGTCTTCTCCCGTCGAAGGTACTTTGAGGGATGCAGATGTTCTGCCGCCGTTGTCTTCTCCCGTCGAAGGTACTTCGAGGGATGTTCGAGTCCAGGGGCTGCCTAAATCAAGCGGGGTATTAAGCGATCATATCCTTACCGAGAGCGGTTCGACTGGGGCCGATGAGATCAGGCCAGTAGATGTACGCTCAAATTTTGAGGAGGCTCAGCGGCTCTGTTCTATGGTGAGTTCTGGTTGACTTTGTTGGTTTTTTGGTTTTGTATTTTCATTTTCTCACCGAGCTTCTTTTTCATAGGCCTTTGACAAGCTCAAGTCCGAGCTGCTCCGCCGTGAAGCCCGGTTGTGGAAAGCCTTGGACGGGGAGAACTCGCTCAGGCTTCTTTGTGATAAAAGGGCAAAGGAGTTGATATGTCTTCGGTACGAGACGAGTCAAATCCTGGACTACGAAGATCGCCTCGAGAGACAGATAACCTTTGTTTCGAGGGGATGCATGTTTTTTCTTCTATCCTCGGAGATTAATAATTTAATGCTTCAGTTGAAGAGTAAGGCGGAGGACCTGGAACGCCTTTGGGGCGATGTTGGTCAGGCCAAGTATGAGTGTAACGAGCTAAAGGCTCAGATAGATGCCCAAGTTGCGGCCAAGAAGAATGCTTTGGCCAAGGTTTCTGCCCTCAAGGTGCAACACCGGAATGGTCGTGAAAACATCTCGGTCCAGACGAGCAGGATTGTAAGGCTCGAGTTTGACCTTTTGAAGATGAAGGCCAAGGTTGTGGACACCCGGGCTGAAGCTGAGAAGATTCAAGCTAAGGCTGATAAGAAAGTGGCCATCTATTTAAAAGACGTTGCCGATGCTCGAGCTAAGTTGACAGGGGCTTCTGATCGGGAGAGCAGAAGCAATGAATATGCCCGGTGCAGATCCCGGAGGGAAACCCTCGAGGAGATCCATGCTAGGGGCTTCAATCTCTCGGAAGAAATAGAGCAAGCCAAGGCGGATGAATACGACGCCAAGTTCCTCGTATCCGATGCCGAAGATAATGAGGAAGAGGCCGATGGAGTAGTAATCCCCGAGGGGAAAGTAGACTAGGCTTTTCCTTTCTGATTCCGTGTACTATGCTCTTAGAGAACATTGTAAATGAAGCCTTGTATTATTTCACATATACATATAAAAAGAAGCCTTTCGGTTCTCCTCTTTCATGAATTTCTCATTGCTTGTGTATGTCTTTCTTTTGTTTTGAATTTTGACGATTGTCAATGATTAGCCAGATGAATTGAACTTCGAGGAAAAACCCTTAGGTTTACAAATCAGCCCCGGGGCTTGTTGCGCTGGCCCGTAGGCTCTTACGCATTTGCCCTTAAGCGCTTTTTAGTTCAACGCTTCGGGCTCAGTCTTCGAGTCAGGTTTCGACTCGAGCTCATCGACCCTTAGGTTTTTGAATTTTAAGCTGCCTCTTAGGCTCTTACGCGTTGGGTCGGCACGACATCTAATATGGGCTGGCACTTAGGCTCTTACGCATTGGGTCAGTACAACCTCTAATATGGGCTGGCGCTTAGATTCTTACGCCTTGGGTCGGTACGACCTCTAAAATGGGCTGGCGCTTGGGCTCTTACGCCTTGGTCGGTACGACCTCTAATATGGGCTGGAGCTTGGGCTCTTACACCTTGGGTCGGTACGACCTATAATATATGTTGGCGCCTGTGATTTTATGGCAACGGTCGGGCGTCCCCGAGTCACTTTAGTTTGGCTGGAGCCTTATGACTGCAGTCATTGTGTTTGGCCACAGCCTTTTAATCCCCGAGTGAGGCAGCCTCGGCATCTATATCGAGAGTATGCCCTTTTAGGGGTCTTACAAGTTCGAATATATAGCCTCGACTTTAGGATCGGGATTATGCCTTTTGTAAGGTTTTATAAATTTGAACATGCCTTACTCGAGGTCTTACAGATAGGTTACTTGGCACAAGTATAATTCATGCCTTGCTTGAGGTCTTACAGATAGGTTACTTGGTACAAGTATAATTCATGCCTTGATTGAGGTCTTACAGATTTGCTATTGTCTTATTGAGGTCTTACACTTTCTGGTACTGCCACATGGAGGGCTTTCGGGCTCGAGGTTGCCCGCTTGGGGTCTTATAGACTTAAGTTTTTGATAGCTCGATGTGGTGAGAGTCGGCTGCAGTCCCCGAGACATCTAAAGTTTTTGGCTCTGGATCTGTTCTTAGTAAACTTGATATTGCCTCATTAAGGGCTTATGAGCTCGATGTTTTCGGCCCGGAGGTCTTATGGCTTTGAGTTTTCGATATTAGTTCCCGAGTGTTCGGGAAATTTCTGGCTCTGGCGCCGTTTCTTGTAAAAATAGCAATCTTCTTTGAAGCGCGAAGCGTTCTGATGGTAAAAGATACCCCTTTGATTACTTGGTACAAGTATACATGTTTTCGTCCTCGAGGGTTCGATTATTCTACGCGGACACAGTTCATTTGACCGTTTGCCCCGATATATCATTTTTCTGTCGAGACCCTCTTTGACTCATCTTGATTTTTCCGGGGAGGTGATCTCCCGGGGGAATGCCCCCCAGCATTCGAGGTTGATTAAAGAGAAACCTTGAATACTAGTTAAGTTCTCCTTAGGTAGCATATAGATGTTGCCTCGTTAAAAGCCTCGCCGGTAAAACCCTTCTTGGGATAAAATCCGATCAAAGGAAAAGAGTGCAACGCATGCTTTAAAAGCTAAGGTCTTCAGGCTGGAAGGTGCTTCGATTTTTCTAACCGGACACCTACACACAGGTTAGTGTAAGACATAAATAGAAAGGGAGATGGTTATACCTTAGAAGTAATGTCTCTTCGAGCCTCGATATGCTTTAACTGCTTGCTCCGAGGACGCGGTACGACCCTTTGCTCATTCACTCGGGTGTGGCCGAGAATGTAGCTTGTGATTGCTACTTCGATGTTTGCTTATCCTTTGGCTTCGTCGAGGTTGAAGGTGTCGATGCTGGTGCCACATCGTGCACCGCGAACATCTCTCTTGTTGCATGCTGCTCCCCGTGTACCATTTTTATTCTGTCCTTCGTTGGAAACTTTATCATTTGATGAAGGGTTGATGGTACTGCTCTCATGCAGTGTATCTGTATGCGGTAAAATTGGAGGGTCCAATTTTTGGCCATTACAATGCCTCGTTAGCAAGCTCTCCAAAGGCTCGAGACTACGGTCGAGATTTACCCAGAGGGGCCATCGATGTCCAACCTCGAGACAGTGCAAGTCGACAGTTATGATAAAAAGGTAGGAAGTTCCCTAGGCGCACGATTAGAGCTGACAAAGTCTAGTAGGCTAGCTCTGACCCGTATCAGGGCATTAAATGACTGTACCAACCTCATATCTTTGTAATTAATGTATTTGTATTATGTTGGGATTTCCCCCTCATATATAAAGGGGATCCTTGTCACTTTGTAGGGATGGGATACTCAATATTCAATACAAGAACATTCTCTCTGCTCTCTAACTTAACATATTCTTTTGAACTCATTACTTCCATTTATTGCTTATATTCATTGTGTTCTATTTCTTGTTCTTCATTTATTGCTTATCATTGATCATAAAGAGCCATCACCGTAGCTCTCATAAAGTGTTAGTCCTCCCTAGATCGTTCTAAGCTGGTCGCCCAACTCGACCCCGAGGCCTCATAAACGACGGCTCGAGGCCCCCGATCTCAAATAGTTTGGTTCGATTATCATACCGTCTCTTAGTTGCAATCTTCATTTCTAATCTTTTACTTAGCATCCATTGCTTAGCAACTAGCATAAAAATAGATCACGTATTCTTAGAACCACAAAATCAAATATAATTGTAACTACCATTTTCACGGTAAACAGTTTGGCGCCCACCGTGGGGCTAAAAATAATAGTGATTATTTTCTTGCTGGTTTAATTGTAACGCAAGTTATCTTTCACACTTTTTCTTGTCCAAGATCTTTGATTTAAGGTCAAAATGTCTAACTCAGTAAATGCACGTGAAAACATCAATCATGAAGACCATGGAGAAAATGGTGTTGACGTCCCAGTGTTGGTATACCACCACGAAACCCTAAAAACGCACCAGAACCAATTCCCGTGGACATGGTCTCGCGCGACGCTCAACACGTCGAAATAAGCTCCCACACTAACAGGAGCATACACCAAGGAGACCAACAAGAAGCTCAAAAAACCCTAGCTAGGGAAGAACGGGAGGTTAGCCTTCACGTTATTTTTGAAATGTTACATGCATAATAGCTGGCGATCGCTGAGCTGTAATGTCGCCAGAAAACTCCCAGCACGGTAGCACCGGGGACGACTCCCCTAGCCGAGCAGGTACCAGAGAGATCATACAACAACGGGTCGGCAGCCGACCCTGCCATCGTAAAGATGCTCGAGGACCTCACAAAGAGGATCGAGTCGGGCGTGAAAAAGATAGAAGCCAACAACAAAAAGGTCGAGACCTACAATTCCAGGGTCGACCAAATTTCGGGCGCACACCCGATCCTGAAAGGTGTGGATTCAAAGAAGTTCGTACAGAAGCCGTTCCCACAGGAAGCGGCTCCGAAAACCATTCCGAAGAAGTTCAAAATGCCAGACCTTCCGAAGTACAACGGAACCTCGGACCCCAATGAGCACGTTACTACTTACACTTGTGCAGTGAAGGGCAACGACCTAAAGGACGACGAGATTGAGTCCGTACCACTGAAGAAGTTCGGAGAAACGCTTTCAAAAAGGGCAATGATGTGGTATCACAACCTGACCCCAAACTCGATAGATTCATTTGCCACGCTGGCAGATTCTTTCATAAAGGCACACGCCGGTGCCATCAAAGTAGCAACAAGGAAATCTGACGTCTTCAAGATCAAGCAGAGGGAGAATGAGATGCTGCGAGAGTTCGTATCTCTCTTTCAAATGGAACAAATGGAACTACCACCGGTCTCCGATGATTGGGCAGTGCAGGCCTTCACTCAAGGACTGAATGAACGAAGCTCGGTGGCTTCGAAACAGCTGAAGCAGAACCTAGTCGAATACCTGGCCGTGACTTGGTCGGACGTCCACAACCGATACCAATCAAAGATCAGGGTCGAAGATGACAAACTAGGAGCCCCCTCGGGCTCGGTATATCCTAGCAGGCTTCTAGCGAAGGAGCCGAAGCCAAACAAAGAAAGGTACCGGCCATACACCGAAGACAGGAGGAATACCCCGAGGCGTGACATACCCTGAAGTGATCGAAGAACAGGCCGAGGGCAGAACCCTCGTGGACTCGTCAGCAGAGTAGGGTTCGATACGCGCACAGGTCCGGCGGAAGCACCCCGCTTGTCGGAAGACAACTTCAATGTTGATGTTTTGGACATCGTATTCGCCATCAGTAAAATCAGAGACACCAGGTGGCCAAGGCCTGTACAATCAGATCCTTCACAAAGAAATCATAACTTGGTGTGTGAATTCCACAACACGCACGACCACAGAACCGAAGATTGCCATCAGCTCCGGGAAGAAGTAGCCCGACTACTGAGCAAAGGTCACCTCCGAGAATTCCTCAGCAACCGGGCCAAAAACCAATTTCGGGAAAGATAGGCGACCAAGAAGAACGAAACAAATGAGTCACAACATGTCATCCACATGATCATGGGAGGCATCGATGCCGCACAATAACCCAAGATCAGAAGAACAAAAATATCCATCACTAGAGAAAAGTGAACTCGAGGTTACATACCCGAGGATGCTCTCACATTCAGTGACGAGGACATCGAGACCTTGTCACAACCTCACAACGACGCACTGGTAATCTCTTTCCTTGTAAATGCATTTCAAATTAAACATGTACTTGTGGATCCAAGTAGCTCGGCCAACATTATCAGGTCAAGGGTGGTAGAGCAGCTCGGGCTGCTTGACCAAATCGTGCCCGCCTCTCGAGTCCTCAACGGATTCAACATGGCAAGCAAAACAACAAAAGGGGAAATCACCCTTCCAGTGAACGTGGATGGCACAACCCAAAATGCCAAATTCCATGTCAACGAAGGAGACATGAGATACAATTCCTTGCTCGGAAGGCCATGGATACACTGCATGAGAGCAGTACCATCAACCCTTCATCAAATGATGAAATTCCCGACAAAGGATGGGATAAAAACCATCTACGGGGAACAGCATGCGGCAAGAGAAATCGCAGTACACGACATAGCACCGACACCAGTACCTCCACCTTCAAAAGAGCCAAAGGATAAGCAAACAACAAAATAGCGAAAACAAGCTACACCCTCGGCTAAATCCGACCGAACGAAGCAAAGGACCGTATCGCATCCTCATAACAAACGATTGAATCACATCGAGATCCGAAGCGCCATTGGCAATAAGGTATGGCCATCTCCCTTCTTCAGTTACATTTTATACTAACTTGAATGCAGGTATCCGATCAAAACGGACGAAGCGCTTCCCAACTCGAAGGCCTTAGGTTTTAAAAGCATGCGTTGCACTCTTTTCCTTCGACCGGGTTTTTATCCTAAGAACGGTTTTATCGGCAAGGTTTTTAACGAGGCAACATCTATACGCTACCTAAGGAAAACTCAACAAGTATTCAAGGCTTCATTTGCAATCAACCTCGAATACTGCGGGGCATCCCCCTGGAAGGTCACCTAATTGGAGAAGCCAGGATGTGCTAAATGGGGTCTCGATAGGAAAACAAAGTACCGGGCCAAACGGTCGAACGAACCGTGCCCGCATAGAATAACTGAGCCTTCAACAACAAAGACATGTATACTCATACCGAGTAATCAAATAATACTTTCAAAAAAGCATTTTGCGCTTCAAAGAAGCTCGGTATTTTTGCAAAAATGGCTCCCCTATCAAAAACGTCCCGAACACTCGGGGACTTGCGTCAACAACTCGAAACAGTGCGACCCCCGGGTCGAAGCTCCAAACTCGTAAGCCCTCGATGAGGCAACACAAAGATCACAAATCAACTCCAGAGCCAAAAACGTCCCGAACACTCGGGGACTGGCGTTGAAAAACTCAAGGTCACATGACCCCCGGGCCGGAAAACTCCAAAATCATAAGCCCTCAATGAGGCAACACCAAGTTTATAAGTAATGGCTCCCGAGCCAAAAAACCCTCGATGACTCGAGGACTGTTGACGATCACCACCCCCAGCGACTTATCAAAACCTGAGGCCATAAACCACATACGGCCAGCCTCAGTCTCGTAAGACCTATATCAGGCAACAACAATAACTGTAAGACCTCAAGGCATGTAAAATCTGTAAGACCTCAAGCAAGGTATGAACCACACTTGCACCAAGTGACAATAACTGTAAGACCTCAAAGGCATGTAAAACTTATAAGACCTTACCAAAGGCATAAACCCGATCTTAACGTTAAGGCTATATATCGAACTTGTAAGACCCCTAAAAAGGAATACCCTCAATATAAACGCCGAAACTACTTCACTCGGGGATTGAAAGGCTCCGTCCAAACACAATGACTACGGTCTCAAGGCTGTACCAGCCAAACTAATGCGACTCGGGGACGCCCGACCGTCGCTATAAAATCACAGGCCTTCAATTACTTCAAATATACTTCGAAAAGAACTGGTTAAACAGGCTACCCTCGACACAGGCAAAAGAGCTTCGACCATGTCAGCTCCTAACTACAGGCTTCGAGATACTCAGCCTCCGAGCCAAACCTCCCGAGGTGCTCGATCATCGCCATATAACGACTCACTATCGAGGTTTTATCAAACCGTCAAAGAGTCGAGAAAACACAACTTCAAAAGTCCTTGACGAGGGAAAGATAAAGCCTATATTAGATGTCGCATCGACCCAATGCGTAACAACCGCTGTCGCCAGCCCATATAAAAGGTCGTACTGACCCAATGCGTAAGAGCCGCTGTTACCAGCCCATATAAAAGCTCGTACTGACCCAATGCGTAAGAGCCACTTTCGCCAGCTTATATTAAAAGGTCGTACCGACCGACGCGTAAGAGCCTAAGGGCCAGCTTTAAATTCAAAAACTTGAGGGTCAAATGAGCTCGAGTCATAACCCGACTCGGAGACTGAACCCGAAACAGTTAACTAAATATGCCTAAGGGCGAAAGCATAAGAGCCTAAGACACGAGCTTACATTAAAGAAATATACCGACCAAAGTGCGTAAGAGCCTACGGGCCAGCCTAATAAGCCCCAGGGTAATACTATGAATCTAAGGATTCCTTTTAACTCGAAGACCAGTTCTTCTTGCAGACAGCTAACAAACATCGAAGGGTACATAAAAAACAAAGTCGCAAGATTTCTTTTTATACACATATGCGAAAGAAAAGAAGCTCCATTTACAAAATACTTTGAAAGTTCTATATACAAAATCAGAAAAGGAAAGGCCTAATATACGTCTCTCTCGAGGACTACAACCTATCGGTCTCTCTCTTGTTATCTTCGGCATCGGATAGAAAGAACTTAGCGTCGTACTCGTCCGCCTTTGCCTGCTTTATCTCTTCCGAGAGATCAAAGCCCCTAACATGGATCTCCTCGAGGGTTTCCCTCGGAGATTTACACCGTGCATACTCCAAGCTTCTGCTCTCGCGATCGAGAACCCTTCTCAGCTCAGCTCGGGCATCGACAGTGTCATTCAAATAGACCGCCACTTTCTTGTCAGCTTTAGTTCGACTCATTACGGCTTCGGCCTGGGAATCCACAACTTCGGCTTTTATCTTCAAAAGCTCGGATTCAAGCTTTGTGACCATATCATTCCGACCAAACTGTTCTCACGAGCTAAGCGAAGTTGAACCTCGACGGCGGAAGCTTTAGCCAAAGCACCTTTCTCCGCTATAGTATGAGCGTTCACCTGATCCTTTAACCCATCGCGCTCACTTTTGGTTTGGCCAACTTCACTCCTAAGGCGTTCCAGGTCTCCAGCCTTCTTATGCAGCTAATATAAATGAAACGCCAGCCTCAAGAATGGAAAAGGGAACATGCGCCCCATCTAGAGCAATAACTAACTGTTCCTCGAGGTATGTTTCGTAGTTCAGGCTTCGACTCGCCTCGCACCGCAAGTGCGCGAACTCGTCTTCTCTCTCGTTGCAAAGAAGCCTGAGGGACTTCTCCCTATCCAAGGCTTTTCGCAGCACAGCCTCATGACGAAGCAGCTCGGACTTGAGCTTGTCAAAAGCCTATGAAAGAGAAACTCGAGTAGAGAGTAAAAATTACAAAACTATAAAATCAACACGGATGGCAAAAAACTCACCTCGGAATAGAGCCGGAGAGATTCCTCAAAAGTTGAGCGCACATCTACCAGTCCGGCTCCGTCTACCCCGGAAGAATCGCACCCGGTGGAGGCGCGATTGCTCAGCATATGCGGCTCTTGGTTTCGAACATCCCTTGAAGTACCTTCGATGGGGGAAGACACATCCTCGCCGAGCCCCCGGCCTGGACTCATCTTGCTGTAAGCACCATCACCTTGTGAAAGACCTTTTCCTTTATTATTATCGCCCCATAGCCCAGAAGCTGGCAATCCTTCTCCCCCTCCTAGAGGACACAGTCTCGCCCCAAAGGATTCCCCGATGCCTACGGTGATGGGGTTAGTATGCATAAAAAGAAAGTACCCTTAAAGGAGCAAATCACACAGCGCGTACCATGGTGTTTGGCCTCCCATATGCCCTTAGACAAAACTCGCCACTTACGCTCATTATAAGTCAAGCGATTCGGCAATTTCTGAGCCCAGTCTGTCAGGTCGGGAACCTCGCACGGCGTCCATGAAATTGCTGTAGAAAGGGAAAGGAAGGCGCATTTACGGAACCTGCCTATGCCACAATAAAAACTATGAAGGAAAAAGTATATCACTTACGTGTAAAATTCCATTCCTCAGGTAATGGCAGAAACTCCACGGGGATAATATCAACGGTCCGTACTCGGACAAATCGGCTCATACACTCCCGACCTCCATCTTCTTCATCATCAACAACGAAAGGTATGGTGGATCGGCATCGCAACATTAGCAGACCTCGATGGTGAAAAGGCCAATATAGCCTGATAAGATGACTGAGCGTGAATTCAAGCCCTATTTTCTCCGCAAGGAACCTCATCATCAATACTATCCGCAAAGTGACGGATGAATCTGCACCAAGGTAACCCGGTATTTTTGACAGAAGTCAAGCACAACCCTATCAGGGGGGCCTAGAATGAAGGGTACGTGTATACGTTCAAAAACCCCTCAGCATGATCCATGATACTCTCTCCCAGGGAAAGTACCCGCATTACTACCTTCCCCCCCATCCACAGTCTTTCCTCACTGACTCAAGGTGCCCCTCTCCTACTAAAAAAATAAACTTCGAAACATACTCTCGATGACCCCAAGCATTTTGGTTCAAAAAGTCTTCGAGGGCGGAACTCCCCTCTCCTCACCGAGCGGACCTTGGTGTGGCGGCCATAACTGTGGTATAACTAGAAAATCCGAGCAAAGCCTTCAAAGTTGAAATGGTAAAAGCCTTAACATAGGAAAGGAAAGCTCAATAGAGGAGGATGACTACTTAGAATAGTGAAATCCTCAAGAGAAGGAATACAACCCTATATGTGGAGAAAGCGACGACTATCCGCCTGCCTCAAAGGCCAATTAAAGACGCTAACTGAGACATTTCTTGCTTTGCAAAAATCTGCCAACGACATCGCCTCAGTCATTTCGTAACCATGTCATACACTTGATGCCGCCATACGATGCCTTGAGGTCAGAAACCCCTGCATCGACCAAGCCTCGAGATGGTACTCGATCTTGAGGGCCTCCGCCAAAAAGAAGATAGGCTCTGGGAAGCCATTGGCATCATTACAAGTCCCGAGATGGTACCCGATCTCGAGGACCTCCGTCAAAAAGAAGATAGGCTCCAAGAAGCCATTGGCATCATTACAAGTCCCGAGATGGCACCCTATCTCGAGGACCTCCGTCAAAAAGGGGATAGGCTCCAAGAAGCCATTGGCATCATTACAAGTTCCGAGATGGCACCCGATCTCGAGGACCTCACTCAAAAGAAGATAAGCTCAAAAAACCTACTCATATGGGCTTGGCCTCGAGGTACTATCTAAACCCGGGTGAGCCCCCATCCGAGATCTATCTGCTACGCCTTAAGGTTATCTACACTGAGTTCAAAGCAAACTTCCAAGTAGCCCGAGCTTGAGCAAACCCCCGCTTGGGGACTGCTCCCGAAAGCCTAAAGGCTATCTTTATTCTCAGACTTCCGAGCAAATCCCCCCGTCGAGGTCTATCGCGGGGTCTAAAGGGCTAAGTCTCGTACTGAAAGCTCGAAGCCCCACTCTCATTCAACTCGAAGTCACGGAACCCGACGGCCCGAGTTTATCAATCCAATCTGGTCTCAGTTCAAGAAATGGCAAAAGTTTCTACGGGGAATTGTGTTAATCAATCAAGAGCTAGAGAAATACATACGCCTGGGCTCGGTATTCGTACCGGCTAGTAGAATCACGTATTCAGATTCTTCACAAGCGCAGATAAAAGGAAATAAGGCATAAATCTGAGACAAATTGAAGAAATATCTTTTCCATTAATGAACATGATTACAAAGCCCACAAGGGGTCCTTACACATGATTACAAAGCCCACGAGGGGTCCTTACACAGAAACAAAGAAGCAAAAGAAAATACATACAACGAAAGCCAAGAGTCTAATCTATTCTCGGGGGTGTATCCTCAGCGGTAGTATCTTCGAGCACCATCTATTCGGGAATCATATCTCCGGGAGCCTGATCTTGCCCCCCGCCAATGGCATCTCGAAGGACGAGGAAGAAGCAGAAAAAGATGAAGAAAAAGCCGTAGCTCGCCATAGAGCAAAAGCTCCTACCAGGCCAAGAAAATTACAGCCTGGTGAAAGACTTGGCGGGCGTAGGCCTTGCCTGCACGGCTACTTTGAGTCCACTTCTTGGAACATTGTGTCGTGCAGGTTAGTGGCCGGTAGTGCCGCTTCACCCCACGGCAAGAAAAAGGGATGAAGTGCCACACCGGGCCGGAGTAGGGAGGTGAGAAGCGGAGTAAAGTCCGAACGCCCTCCTGAGTAGTGTTGTAGAATCCGAATATCTTCCTGAGTGGTAAGAAATCGGTATCCTTATTTCATCATCTCGAGCCAGCGACGGCAACAGTAGCAACAACAACAACAAGAAGAAGAAGTTAGTGCGATCCCGTTCGGAGGGAGATAGCTCCGAGAAAGAGGCATGGCATGACAGATGAAAACGTTGTCGTATGGCCTTATGGCCACAGTTTTCAAACATGGGAGATAACAATGGATGAGGAAGAAGAGAAGAAAGGGGTGGAAGGATATTGGAGGACACTTGAATGAAGAAATGGTTCCAGGAGGCTTCAATTTATAGAGGGTGGCAATGCAACCAATGGCCCCATCAATGTCTTTGAAAGACGTATCGGCAGGCGCAATTAATGCGTTTTTTGGGAACTGAATTGGCGGCGATATTATTGCTTTGGAGAATAAGAATCAGCAGTACATTGAATAATAGTGAAAAGATGAACCGACGGGATGCCTCAGTTATTATAAAGGCTTGCGTCATAAGTATGACATCGTCGCGAAAAAGTTCGAAGAGATGGATATCAAAGTCGTTTCTTATCGTTCCACTCTATGAAACGCGGGGACTATCTGTATGCAGTAAAATCGGAGGGTCCAATTTTCGGTCATTACAACGCCTCGTAAGTAAGCTCTCCAAAGGCTCGAGACTACGGTCGAGATTTACCCCGAGGAGCCATCGATGTCCAACCTCGAGACAGTGCAAGTCGACAGTTAGGATAAAAAAGTGGGAAGTTCCCTAGGCGCACGATTAGAGCATACAAAGTCTAGTAGGCTAGCTCTGACCCGTATCAGGGCATTAAATGGCTGTACCAGCCCCGTATCTTTATAATTAATGTATTTGTATTATGTTGGGATTCCCCTCCCCCTCATATATAAAGGGGATCCTTGTCACTTTGTAGGGATGGGATACTCAATATTCAATACAACAACATTCTCTCTACTCTCTAACTTAACATATTCTTTTGAACTCATTACTTCCATTTATTGCTTATATTCATTGTGTTCTATTTCTTGTTCTTCCTTTATTGCTTATCATTGATCATAAAGAGCCATCACCATAGCTCTCATAAAGTGTTAGTCCTCCCTCGATCGTTCTAAGTCGGTCGCCCAACCCGACCCCGAGGCCTCATAAACGATGGCTCGAGGCCCCCGATCTCCAACTGTTTAGTTCGATTATCATACCGTCTCTTAGCTGCAATCTTCATTTCTAATCTTTTACATAGCATCCATTGCTTAACAACTAGCATAAAAATAGATCACGTATTCTTAGAACCACAAAATCTAATATAATTGTAACTACCATTTTCATGGTAAATAGTATCGATGGCCTTCCGAGCAAGGCGTTGTACCTCATATCTCCTTCGATGACATGAAACTTGACATTTTGGGTTGTGCCGGCCACGTCGACCGGGAGGGTAATCTCCCCTTTCGTTGTCTTGCTCGCCATGTTGAATCCCTTGAGGACTCGAGAGGCAGGCACGATCTGGCCGAGCAGTCCGAGCTGCTCCACCACCCTCGACCTGATAATGTTGGCCGAGCTACCTGGATCCGCAAGCACACGTTTAGTTTGAAATGTATTCACAAGAAAAGAAACTACCAATGCATTGTTATGAGGCTGAGACAGGGCCTCGATGTCCTCTTTGCTGAATGTGAGGGCGTCCTCGGGTATGTAACCTCGAGTCCGCTTTTTCCTGGAGATGGATATTTTTGTTCGTTTGACAATGGGTTCCTGTGGGATGTCAACTCCACCAACGATCATGTGAATGACATGTTGTGGCTCTTCTGTTTCATTTTTCATGTTGGTCTCACTCTCCCGAAATTGATTTTGGGCTCGGTCGCTGAGGAACTCTCGGAGGTGACCTTTGTTGATTAGTCGGGCTACTTCTTCTTGGAGTTGCCTTTAACCTTTGTCCAATGACCGTGTGTGCCGTGAAATTAACACACCAGGTTAGGGTCTCTTTGAGACGGATCTGATAGTACGGGTTTTGGCCACCTGGTGTCTTTGATTGTACCTATGGCCGATATGATGTCAGAAACGTCAATGTTGAAGTTGTACTCAAATAATCAGGGTGCCTCCGTCAGTCCTGCTTGTCTGTCGAATCTGGCTCTGCTCACGAGTCCCCGAGTTTCCTAACCTCGATCTGCCCTTCGGTCGTTTCAAGGTATATTACGCCTTGGGGTGTTTCTTCGATCTTCAGTGTATGATTGGTACCTTTCCTTGTTTGGCTTTGTTTCCTTTGCCAGGAGCCTGCTAGGATATACTGAGCCCGAGGGGGCTCCTAGTTGGTCGTCCTCGACCCTAATCTTTGATTGATATCGGTTGTGGACATCCGCCCAAGTCACGGCGGGATATTCAACAAAGTTCTGCTTTAGCTGCTTCGAAGCTATCGAGCTTCGTTCGTTCAAACCTTGGGTGAAGGCCTGCACTGCCCAGTCATCAGAGAGTTGTGGTAATTCCATTCGCTCCATTTTAAAGTGAGATATAAACTCCCGTAGCATCTCGTTTTCTCTCTGTTTGATTTTGAAGACATCGGATTTCCTTGTAGCAACCTTGATGGCACCGGCATGTGCCTTTATAAAAGAATCTGCCAGCATGGAAAATGAGTCTATCAAATTCAGGGATAGGTTGTGATACCACATCATGGCCCCTTTTGAAAGTGTTTCTCCGAATTTTTTCAATAGGACTGATTCAATCTCGTCGTCCTTTAGGTCATTTCCCTTTACAACACAAGTGTAGGCAGTGATGTGCTCGTTGGGGTCCGAGGTTCCATTGTACTTCAGGAGATCGGGAATTCTGAATTTCTTTGGGATGGGCTTGGGAGCAGCACTCGATGGGAATGGCCTTTGTACGAATTTCTTTGAATCCGCACCCTTCAGAATTGGGGGTGCACCAAGGATCTGATTGGCCCTTGAATTGTAGGTCTCCACCTTTTTGTCATTGGCTTCTATCTTCTTTTCGCCCGATTCAATCCTCTTTGTGAGGTCCTTGAGCATCTTTATTATAGAGGGGTCGGCTGCTGACCCGTTGTTGCTCGATCTTTCCGGTACCTATTCGGCTCGAGGAGCCGTTTCTGGTGCTGTTGTGCTTGGAGTTTTTTTGGTGGCTTTGCAGTTGAGCAATCGCTAGCTGTTGTGCTTACAACATCTCAAAAATGACGTGAAGGCTAACCTCTCGTTCCTCTCGAGCTGGGGTTCTCTGAACTTCTTGTTAGTTTTTTTGGAGTATACTCTCATTAGTGTGGGAGCTTATATCGACGTGTTGGGCGTCGCGTGAGCCCACATCTACGGGAATTGGTTCTGGTGTGTCCTTAGGGTTTCGTAGTGGTACACCGGCGCCTGGAACAGCTACACCATTCTCTCCATGGTCCTCAGAACTGTTGTTTTCATGTGCATTCACTGAGTTAGACATCTTGACCTAATATCAAAGTTTCTTGGACAAGAAAAGTGTGAAGAATAACTTGTGTTTTCAATAAACCAGCACGAAAACAATCACTATTATTTTTAGCCCCACGGTGGGCGCCAAACTGTTTACCTTGAAAATGGTAATTACAATTATATTTGATTTTGTGGTTCTAAAAATACATGATTTATTTTAATGCTAGTCGTTAGGTGATAGATGTTGAGTGTGAGCTAGGAAAGTAAAGTAAGAGTGAGAGGCAGTGTTGTTATTCTAACCGAACGGTTGTGAATCGAAGCCTCGACCTAGCCTACGCTGGGCCTCGAGGTTGAGCTAATGAGCTTGACTGGGGATAATTGATGAAAGACTAACAGTCCCAAGGGCCTTAACGATGGCTCTTTATGATCAATGATGAGTAATAAATGAAGAAGCAATCAATGAAACACAATAAATGTAAGCAATAAATCAAAGGAAAGACAATGGAGAATGTTTAAGTTAGAGAGCAGAGAATGTCAAGGGTCCCCTTTATGTAGGAAGCGAATCCCAACATGGTACATGTATAATTATTACAAAGAGACGTAGCTGGTATAACTATTTAATGGTCTGGTACAGACTAGTACTATTCTTGCACGTGTTGTCAGCTTTGGCCACGTGCCTTGAGAATTACCCGCTTGTCCATGATAGCCACCGATTTATGCTGCCCCGAGGTTGAGCATAGGGGACCCTCGGGGTCGAACCTCGGACTGTGCCTCGAGGTTTCTGGAGGTAGGCTGTGAAATGTCATAACGATCACAAAATCAGGCTCTCCGATTTTAGCCGTATATAGATTCACTTTGCTTCTTTTTTGAGTGTTTTGGGGGAGGTGATGTGGCGTGAACAGATTGGCTTATTGAGGAGGTCGTGGATAGCCAAGGTGGCAAATGAGGGTGGACCTGAGTTGGGTTAATAGCGGATTGAGCTTGTGTTTTGGCCACTTTTGATTTAGAGACTGACCAATTTGTGTTTAGGAATGCAATTGCAATTATAGCCATTTAGTCTTTAACTTCTTTAAAATTAATATAATAAATATAATTATTGTCAATAAAATATAGTAAAATTATAATATCAAATACGCTACTAATTGTTGCAACTAATTATTATAAAATACTTTGTTTTCTAAGTTGTAATTGTAATTTTGAATTATCAATATAGTAATCTAATTAAGTAGCATTTAAAGAGCAATTCGTCAAATTAATTATAAAGCCTATGTGATGTATATAAAAATCACTTTAATAATCTTAAGATAACAAGTATATTTGTAATTATATAATACCAATACTAAATTTTTAATTTTAAAACTAAAACTTAGTTAATTTTGTAAAATATGTATTTATTGATTGAAAATATTTTTAAACATTCATTGTAAATTAGTAAGTAAAAATAAATTAATTTATAAAGGGAGGGTCAAAATTGGCCATCAACAACTTCGCCTCTTTGACCGGAGATGGTGAAAGAGTTTTCGGCAAAAGAAATTTAACCAAAGCCAATTTTGTCCTGACTTTAAGCATGCATTGCTGGAATGACACGTAGATTATGAGTTGTAGGATTAGAAAGACCCTAGAAGAATTTTTGGGGAGTGGGGCCGAATTCTGACTTTGAATTGCTTACATACCTCGGGGTTAACGAGGATCAAGCCTCATATAGTTCTAGAGTGAAGACTTTAAGGTAATGATGCTTGTAGAAATTGCCCCAGTGTCACACCTCCTTTTTCCTACCCCCAAAAAGGGGTATAAGGGAGTTTTTCTAATTTAAGTGACAATCGAAATGGGATTATTTATATTGAATCAGAGTCGCCACTTGGAATAGTTTATGGTGTCCCAAGTCACCGGCTTAGAATCCTGAATCGAGGAGATTTGACTCTGTTTTAATGTCTGTGAAACACAGAAATTCGGGTAAGGAATTCTATTCACCCGGGAGAAGGTGTTAGGAACTCCCGAGTTCCGTGGTTCTAGCACAGTCGCGTTGATCATACCTGGCTTAATCAAATTATTTAATTACTCATTTTAGAACCTATGTGCATTTGCCCTTTTTAATTAAGAAATTATCTTAAAACAGGTCACGCGTACGTGTACCTATTTGTTTGGCGCGTCAAAAATCATTTCACACGAACGTATCCATAAATCAATAACGCTTTATTATTATTAAGAATGTTTAGTCGAAGTTGTGCGAACGCATTCTCCGATTATGTTTTTAAAAAAATCGTAATTATGTCATGCGAACATGTACACAATCACGATAGTACATTATACGTGCCTAAAGCAAACTACGAGTATTTAAGAATTATTTTAATCCTAAGTTGTAACACTAATAAGAGGGCCATAAAGGATTCAATGATATATGGAACACCTCAACTTTTAGAAAAATTGACTTGTATGATTAAAGTAATAAAGGGATGTTCTTACTTGTAATTGTTTTGGATTTAAGCCATCGATTAGGGGTGGGGAAATGTAAAACAGGCCCATAATATTTTGGACAAAGAACTGGTCCAATAGCAGGCCCAGTATATTATTAAACGGGCGTACAAAAAGGGGGTGGAGCGTTAGGACTGCCTGGACTCGAAATCGATCCCAAAAGACATGGACCTTGAAGACCCTGTCAGGCTTAATGCGGTCAGGGCTATTTCGTTTGGGCTGATGCCCAAGCCCAAATAGCCCATAAAATACACATTTGAAATTAATTGAAGGTGAGATCTGATTAAAAGAAACAAGCCAAGGTTGAACCCTGTTAGGCTTGATATTGAGCCCAAAACGGAAGAAGACAAGATCTGGTCACTCTGGACTCGTAATAGACGGGCCAGCTTATGGGGTTAAAATTAAGCACAACACATTAACAGGAAGGCCTCTAATATGACAAGGCCATGGCTGAAACCCACACCTCTTAATTCACAAATAAAACAAGAAAACTATATGAAATCCTGGGAAGCTAAATATGCATGAACAAACAGATTATAGACTTCTAATTCAAACAACTATTATAGCTAATCTATTTGAACATGTTGCTAGTATTCATTAACAAGATTAAATCATGGATTCATTCGTAAACTACATTAGATCTAAGCATGCTGTTACTTGTATATCAAACATAAAATGTAAGCTGGAATTATAGATCCGGCCTATTCAAACATACACTCATTCTTTGACAGTCCACTATGCATCCATATCTCTAATAATGATGAACAAGAAAATATTCAAATACATGTGAGACCGCTAAGCTAAATTGAATGTCTAAGTCATACATATTACAACCATATCACATATCCACTAACAGCTATAACATGCTTAATTACAGCTGGAAAGAAAACTACATGATGAACACTAAACCATGACATAAAAACTGCTTGAAAGAGAATCAGACTTGATTGAAAACTGGAGCTTAAACATTGGAGCATCAAATTTCATTCAGCATTTACACATCAGCTTTAAGGTCACAAGTATCATTATATTCACTCCCATTCCAAAGTTTCGAAGGTGTACCTGAAAATCTAAACAAAGCAAAAGGAAGGAGGAGTTCAGCAAGCAAAGAAATGTGAACAAATCAGCAGCTCAAACAGCAATAGGCAGCTTCTTAGACCAGTCATAAACCCAGAAAACCAAAAATCCTCCGAAAACTTTGAGGTTCTTACTAGCAGAGAAACCAGACACAATTCTAAACCATTTTAAACAAAATAATGCAGAAAATTTGAGTAGTTCTTAGAGTCTGTATTTCTGATGTTTTCAGGACTTTGGTGCCGAGAATAATGCTAAAAATCTCTGTGTAAGTGAAAGAAAAGGCACTACTTATAGGCCTAAAAGGCCATGTGCTCAAAACCCAATCAGGAAAATATTCCCCAGCCTGAAAAAGGTATCTTTTAACCACCTGAGACAGCTGGCTGTCCCTTATTGGCTCAACATATTTGTGCTAACCAAATGAGGCCAGCTGCCCCCGTTCTAGAGCCTTCCAAATAGAAAATATCTGGAAATCCTTGTTCTTATTTCCCAACTTAAACCCCCTGAGTTTTCAGTTGTTCAATTAACCCTCCCAAAGTTTTAATGACTACAGAATAATGCAAACAAAACAAAGAAGATCAAATGGAGCAAAAACTCTAATTCACTTAAGCTTTCGACTAAACCTAACCTTTTGCTCAAATATTGGAATAAAAATGAAACAAGGATATAAACACTAATCACAATAAAATACAATTAACCTAACTAATTCATGCCAGCTAACCACAGAAAATAACTATGCAAATTAAGTCCATTAACTAGCTTAGCCTAAATCGAAGTTAACTTTCTGACCTTATTTAATTAGCCTATGAGATTCAAATAAAATTAAACTAATCAATGACAATTACTAAAAAAAGAATAGAGATGAATGAGACTCTGAATTGACACGGACAAACAGATGAGCAATATTGGTCAGAAAATGTGAACATCAAAGAAAAGAAGAGGAAAAGAACAGAGAAAAAGAAATAAATTTGAAGCAAGAGGGAAAATTACCTATGTTAACTCTGGCTTCACAAAACACCCGACCAGTTTTCTTCAAAGAATGAAATGAACCTTCAACTAACATTAATCAACTCTCCTTGACAAGGAACAATCAATTAATGTAAGTTTGGGGTTCAACTGACCACACAGTGACCAAGAACAGAAGGAAGGGAAATTAAGGATTTTTTTGAAACCCTAGATTCAAAATTCGATAGAGTTGGGGCTGATTTGAAGGGAACCAAGGGGATATTTGGGAAGAGGAGGGGTGGGGGATTGCATGGTGTGAGTTTGGGATTATTTGAGTGAGTTAGGATTTTGGGGACTCTAAGTTTAGATTCAAGATTCGAAAAGTTTGAAGGGGATTTGGGGAAGAAGACCAAGAGATTCGGAAAGAGGAAGGCAAGGAGATTATGTGGTGTAATTTTTGTGGTGTTTGGAGGTGGTCCGCCGCCGTGAGGTGATTTCTGGCCAGCTGACCATGGCTGAAACGGTGGAGTAAAACAGGGCGGCTAGGGTTCCAATATTTGAGCTTTGTGAGAGGAGAGTGAAACGGGTTTGAGGGTTTGGGGGTGGGGGAACCGCGTTTCGGACATATTTATGTAGAGTACGAGACCAGTTCCCAGCCGTTAGAACCATGATGATCAGCGACTGGGATCTAAAGGGGGTTAATACGGGGTCGTTTGGATGGAGAGGGATTTGGACCAGGTAAAGCTGGGTTTCGGGCTTGGAATGGGGCGGGTTTGGGGAAGAAATGTTTGGGCTTCAACACTTTGGCCCAATAAAATTAAAACAAACCCCCTTTCAATTAACCCTTTATTTCCTTTTCTTTTTGTTTTTTTCTTTTTCCCCTTTTTTTTCTTTAATTAAAAACCTAAATTAAAATCCTAAATTAATCTAGATTGTAAAACTAACCAATTTCCTAAAAATTATAAAAATTCCTTGATCCTAAATCAAAAAGAAAAATCGATAATCTAGCAATTAAAAGGTAAAAATGTAAAATGGGCCATTTTTGTGATTTTCCTTTTTAATGAAACAAATAATTAAATAATTAATCCTAAAAAAATGTAAGAATAAAACCTAAATGCAATGCATGATATTTTGGCATTTTTCAAGATTTTAATGGAAATTAAACGTGCACAAAAATGCAAACAATTAATAAAATTCTACAAAAATCCTACAAAATGGCAAATAATTGGAAAAAATCTATTTTCTTGAATTTTATAGGAGTAATTCATATAGGGCAAAAATGACGTGCTCACAGCTGCCCCTCTTTGCTCGGAAACATGAAGAGTTTTCGTGCAAAGATAAAGGGAGCGGATACGAACGATTTTTGCCCGTTTGAATACTCCGTGAGAAGCATTTTTGAAAGATTTGACCGAACCTTGCTTCCGAGGTTGCCTACATATCCTTGGCTATAAAGGAATTAGGTCAGTGTAGTTCGGAAAGTTTTGGTAGCTGGGACTACCGGGAAGCTGTGATTTCACTGTTGCTGCTGCTGCTGCTACTGCTTGCTGAACTCCTTATTACACCAAGACAGAATAAAAGAAACTAGATTAAACTATGATCTATGAATTACAAGAATCCTATCTACATATCTTCAAACTTGATCTTGCAGTTTCTGTGGCTCTGTGGTGCACCTTGAGTTGTTGACTCGTACTCTCCAGGTGAGCTTCCTTTGTTGCTGACTTGAATAGCATTCTGAAGTGAATTCCCTTGTTTTCCAGGTGGGCGCCTAATTGCCAAAACTTGAACTATCTTCCTTTGAAACTTGAACTGCTTTCCCTTGAAACTCGAACTGTTTTCCCTTATTCTCCAGGTGGGCGCCTGATTGCCGAAACTTGAACTGCTTTCCCTTGAAACTTGAGTTGTTTTCCCTTGTTCTCCATGTGGGCGCCTGACTGCTGAAACTCGAATTGCTTTCCCTTGAAACTTGAGCTGTTTTCCCTTGTTCTCCAGGTGGGCGCCTGATTGCTGAACTTGAACTGTCTTCCCTTGAAACTGCTTTCCTTTGAAACTTGAACTGTCTTCCCTTGTTCCCCAGGTGGGCGCCTGATTGCCGAAACTTGAACTGTTTTCCCTTGTTCTCCAGGTGGGCGCCTGATTGCTGAGACTCGAACTGTCTTCTCTTGAAACTTGAGCTGTTTTCCCTTGTTCTCCAGGTGGGCGCCTGATTGCTGAACTTAAACCGTCTTCCTTCGAAACTGGTTTCCCTTGAAACTTGAACTGTCTTCCCTTGTTCTCCAGGTGGGCGCCTGATTGCGGAACTTGAACTGCTTTCCTTTGAAACTTGTGCTGTCTTCCCTTGTTCTCCAGGTGGGCGCCTGAAATCTAAACTTGAACTGCTTTCCCTTGAAACTTGTGCTATCTTCCCTTGAAACTTGTGTTATCTTCCCTTGAAACTTGAACGGTCTTCCTTTGTTCTCCAGGTGAGCGCCTGACTGCTGAAACTTGAACTGCTTTCCCTTGAAACTTGAGCTGCTTTCCTTGAAACTTGAACTGTCTTCCCTTGTTCTCCAGGTGGGCGCCTGATTACAACAAAACAGACAAAACAAAAGAAATTTTTCTGCCCCAGTTTGATATTGGGAACATTTGTGAGCGTTAATCGACTTTTATTATCAAAAGAAGTTCTAAGCTAAATTCCCTTATCCTGAAAATTTCAAATTAAATCTCATCTCAAAAGTGGAAACTTAAAAGCTAAATTATATTTCCCAAAGGTAAAACTTTCGTCAGACCTTGTCGTTTATGAAGGTCTCAAAACTTACTAAACTCTATTATCTTGGAGGGTCCTGAAAACTTACGGCCGAACCTGTTTGACACCTGCTTTCCTCACGGAGGGTTCCTCTGGAACAAATGAAATTTCCTGCCCCTGTTTCAATCAAAGAAAAATCTTATCAGTTTGAAAATGTGGTGGTTAGTTTGCGGCATTCTTGCTGAAGGTGGCCTTCCCATTGCCATGCTTTGTTCTTATCAGCTGCCTGCGACTGGCAAAGAATTGTCTGACCTTCTGATTGCGCGTTAACCACAGGACCCTGAATGCCCCATACTCAACCTGCTGTTTTACATTTCTGCCCTTCCAATCTAAACCTCTATATTTCTCCCCCACAATTCANCCTTTGGCCCAATAAAATCAAAACAAACCCCTTTTCAATTAACCCTTTATTTCCTTTTCTTTTGTTTTTGTTTTTCTTTCTTTTTTCTTTAATTAAAAACCTAAATTAAAATCCTAAACTAATCTAGATTGTAAAACTAACCAATTTCCTAAAAATTATAAAAATTCCTTGATCCTAAATCAAAAAGAAAATCAATAATCTAGCAATTAAAAGGTAAAAATGTAAAATGGGCCATTTTTGTAATTTTCATTTTTAATGAAATGAATAATTAACTAATTAATCCTTAAAAAATAGTAAAAATAAAATCTATATGCAATACATGATATTTTTGGCATTTTTCATGATTTTTAATGGAAATTAAACGTGCACAAAATGCAAATAATTAATAAAATCCTACAAAAATCCTATAAAATGGCAAATAATTGAAAAAAATATATTTTCTTGGATTTTAAAGGGGTAATTCATATAGGGCAAAAATCACGTGCTCACACCCAATATCGTATTATGACGATAATGTGAGATGGAAGATTTGGCACTCATGATAGCTTTGAATTTGCGGCTTGACTTGCAAGATTTTAAGGAATTAGAGTTCTACTGATTTGTTTGAGTTTGAGAGTGGAGCCTTGGTCCGCTAATGGGTATGCTGTCCCTCATAGCATTGTAGCTTGGTTTGCTGCTTGGATGGAGTTCCACGTCGGGATATTTGTTCCTGCAAAAAAAAATTAAAATACACACATACCCATATACTGCAATGCAGAATATGTTAAGATGTGATGTAAATGATACAGGAATGATAATGCCTGGCTGCCAGTGAGCCGTTATTTGGGATTGGGATGATAGGATACTTGGATTTTACTAGATTGTTAGCCGGGTTGTGTACCATTCCGCAACTGTCGGAGCATTAAATCTCCTCATGTTGGGAGTAGTTGTAGAATTCCTCTCCGCTTGTTGGGAGAGTCTTGAATTGAAAAGTGTCTCCGCTTGTTGGGAGAGCTTAATTTGTAGAGTGCGTCTCCGCTTGTTAGGAGAGATTTGCACTGCAAAGTAAAGTACCTCCGCTTGACGGGAGCGATGGACTTGTAGAGTGCATCTCCGCTTGTTGGGAGAGCTTTGTACTAAAAACTAAAGTAGTTTTCGCTTTATGGGAGCGATTGACATGAAAGAAAAACATAATCGTTCCTGTAAGCTGCATGAGCAAAATGTCAAAACTTTTAAGAGATACTCTTGACTGAGAGGCTAAGTTGTGGCCATCGATTGGAAGAACATTGGAGACGATGTTTGCAACTATCTACTCTACTCTCGATGTGACAGAGCAATGGTGTGGATCTCTCATGTTGGCGAAGCGAACAATTTTCTATATACAAGTCTTTGATTGGTGAAACCGTGGCTTGATTTGTACAGAGCTCTCTGATCGATGGAGCTAACGATTTGCTGTATACAGGGCTCCAATTGGAAAAGCCAGTGGCTCATTTTGTACAAGGTGCTATGATTGATTAAGCAGACGATTTGCTATATATATGGCTCCAATTAGTGAAGCAGTGGCTCGTTTTATACAAGGTGCTCCTATTGATTGAGCCAACAATTTTCTATATACAACATGCCTTGTTCGCCCCAACGATGTGATTCCAAGATACCTGTGAAGGATTCAAGAATTGGTTTCAGTAATACCAGGAAAGTTCAAACAAAGGAAGAAATGTGATAATCCTGAGAGAGTGTCGGATCTGTCATTTTTCCTAGTGCATTTCCAACATTTCCTTGCGTTTTGTTAGCCCTGCGCTCAAAGAAAAAATTCTTGGGGGGGGGGGGGGGAGGCTTGGTTTGTGTCGACCATAGTAACTGGCCTTGCCCCGGTCCTGATAAGATTACGTGATAAGTGGGAATTTTGACTACTTATTAGCACCTTTTTATTTTTATTTTAGTTCGAAAGTATTGATTTATGTTCCCGAAACTAATGAAATTATACAAATTACAGAAATTTTGGAAGTTTGGTCTCCAGGATGAAATCTGACTAAAAAAGGAGTATTCTGAATCATAAGGCAAGAAAGAGCGCAGAACTGAAGAAGTGCGGTCCACAGAACGATTTCTGCGGCCGCAGAAGAAAGTGCGGACCGCAAAATTCCATTTGTGGCCGTAGATCAAGTGAAAAAGCGCAACAGGAATTTGGCCTATATGCGCCGCAGAGCAAGGTCTGCACTGACAAACGATTCAAAGTTCAGAGATTGTTCAAAAGACCAAGACCTGAAGCCTTGGTGAAGCACGGACCGCACAAGAATTGGGCGGCCGCAGAAGATGCTTCGCAACTGCAATCCAGAATTGTGCGGTTGCAGAATCCAAGATCCTGCCAACTGAAGAAATCTGTGGACAATACATGGAATTGTGCGGCTGGAGAACCTCCCGGGGGAATTTCTGTCAGCGAATTTTGGGCAACTATAAATTGACGAGTTTCACATTGATCAAGTTTCGAAGTTTGAGCTGCAATAGCCGTTACATTTTGTCATTTTAGGAGGTTTGTGTTAGTGTTTAAACATTATATTTTATCAGTTTAATCTTAGATTATGAGGTTAATTAGCATTTCTTCTTTATTTTCTTCAATTCCCATTGTGAGTAGCTAAATTCTTACTAGGGTTGTGACCCAACCCTGGTGTGTAAACCATATGGGTACTTAATTTAATGCTTGTTTATGATTGGGTGTTGATTATTTAGCTTAGTTTATGCTTTAATTTTAAAATTAATAGTTATAAATATTGATTCATGCCTTTTTGACTTGGTCTCAACTTGAGAAAGAGGGACCTAGTGTAGGATAATTTGACTAATAAGGAATTGGGCTAAATCAGGGTTTGATTAGCCTAATTAAATGGTTCAAACTAGAGATAGTGAGAATTCGACTTGAGTTCATATCAACTATTTTCTGTGATAGCCATTTGGCTTGAGAAAGCCAAATTGGGCTAAATCACTCTTTGCTTGAGAGGTATTGAGTGGGAAACGTAGAGTTGAGAGCCATAATACACCCCAATCGATAAAACAAGTATTAACGTATTTAACACATTAGGCGAACACCTAGGTTATAGTCACATCCCTAGGCTTTTTAACTATTTGGAAAAACACCAAAAACAATCATTTGCTTCTAGTTTCTTTTCTTTGCTTATAATTGCTAGAGTAAAATTAGAATTAGAAATCAAAACCTTCTGTGGAAGTGCAATATAGTTATTCCACTCGCTTTCGTCAAGTGTATACTCCTAACACCCCTAGTAAATTCTTGTGGAAATCGACCCCGACAATTGTTGGGTAGTATTCTTCAAACGACCGTTTCCACTCACTATTGAGTGCGGATTAGACGTGGATCAATTTTTTGTGCCGTTGTTGGGGAGTTAAAGTGGTGTTAGCTATATATTTGGTTTTGTTTTTGGAATATCTTCTTTTCCTTCCATGTTACTAACTTGTGTGAGAAATTTTAGATAGAACCATTGCGGCAAACAATGATCTCGGAAATGTGCCTTTGAGGGATGTGGACGGCGAGGATGAGCAAGTTGAGGAGGTACCTCTTGAACCTCAAGCCAATCGAAGAGGCCGGGTTCCTAATGAACATTGTGCCTGCTCCACCCCCACCTCCACCATGATCCACTCCACACTGAATATTGCCCAACGAAGGTTATGGTAGTGCAATAGTCCCTCACTGTATTAGGGCAGGCAACTTCCAAATCACCAATGTGATGCTCGTTTTGCATGAGCAATGGGGTTTCTTCACCAGTGCTCCAACACAAACTGCTTATAAATATTTGAAGGGGTTTGTGGACAGTTGTTGGGGGAGCAAGCAAACGAATATTTCTGAGGATGCATTGAGGCTAAGGTTTTATCCCTTGTATCTTCGGGGGAAAGCTTTAGATTGGTTGGAACGATTGCCGAACCATCAAATTCACACTTGGGATGAGTTGGTGGAAAAATTCATTGCTAAGTTTTTATATCCCGGACATATGTCCACACTTCGAGATGAGATTTGGGAATTCAAGCAAGAGCTGAATAAACCACTACACGAGATATGGGAGCGCTATAGAACAATGGTTAAGGAATGTTCCAACAATGATATGACGGAAAATATGATTCAACAACCTTATATTGTGGGATTAACACAACCAACCAATGTGTAGTGAATCAACTAGCCGGTGGGAACTTAATGACTATGCCTTATGCAGAGGCGTGTGATATTATAGATGAGATGGCGGAAACGTCATTCGCTTCGAAATCCCGGGCCAATGTTCCACAACATGACCCGAATATAATTCACCTTCATAAAGAATTGCAAGACCATGGGCAAGCCATTGCTGAATTAACAACTACCATGACTCAACTAGCAAAGGCCCAACTAAACCAAGTGCAAACTCCAAAGCAAGTCAATGCTATTAAAGGAGTGACCATGATAGTGAACAAGAGGAGGACCAAGGGTCCACAAGTGCAAAATCGAGTGGAGAACTATGTGCAAGAAAATGGTGTATTTGAGTAAGATGAGTCCTATAATGAACAATAAGAGGAAGTGCAATATGTGAATAATTTTCAAGTGCAAAGAAACAACTTCCAAGGCCGAAGCCAACAACAATGGAGACCTCAAAACAATCAAGGCAACTGGAATTCTAACAATCAAGGAAATTTGAGTGGAAACAACAATCAAGGGAATTAGCGTATTAACAAAAATCAAGGAAGTTGGAGTGGAAACAACCAAGGAAATTGGGGAGGTAACAATCAAGGCAGATGGAACAACAATCAAGGCAACCAGAGGTCGGGTTTTAAAAGGCCCCCAATGTACCAACAACCAAGCAACCCACCTCCTTATCCTTCCCATGGTTCGAGTTCTTCAAACAATAAGATGGAGCGTATTGAAAATATGTTGAATCAAATGATGGAAAAGAATGCCGATTCGAATGCCCAAATTTCCTCACACAACATATCAATCTGCAACCAAGAAGTTCAAATGGGGCGAATCTCTCTGTCATGCCCCGATCCCGGGGGGCGAGCCCGGTACCTAGTGCCTCATCTATCCTTGCGTACCACTTGCGACTAAGAGACTCTGAACATGTAATGTCATACTTTGGCTATGGGCCACATTACAAGATAATGTGCGATGCAAAATATAAAACTAAATGGAGACTAACACTGACTAATGTCAACAAAAAGTTGGGCCGGCAAGGCCGTCATAATTACTACAACTGACAGGCCAACAAAATATACGTACAAGACCTACAAGCCCAACATACTGCACTAACCGACAGGATATGTCTACAAGCCTTTACTGATAGATGTACTGTGATCGGAACAGGGCCCCGACCTACCCATAACCTTTCTACATATATACACAAGATATATACCACACTGCTAGACCCGACAATTCCGAAAGAAGGGGAGCTTACCGATAAAGCTGAACTCGGGCAACACCTACTGAGGAGGTCTACCCGTCTGTCTGTCTGAACCTGCACGCATAAAATGCAGCGCCCCCAGAAAGGGACGTCAGTACGAAATAATGTACCGAGTATGTAAGGCAATATGATGAAGCTGAAACTGAATTTATAATATAATAACTGAAAGCAACTGGGGATCAAAGATAATCTAAGGATATGCTCATCAGCTGATACTGATTCAACTCTCTCAATATAGTAAGTAAAATAGATGTCCGGCCCTATAAGGCTCGGTATGTATATATCTGCTTTGCCGTAGTAGACTCGCTCATAGGCGCTCGGCCGTACTAGGCTCTGTATCTCGACCAACTGGGCTCGCTCATAGGCTCTCGGCCACAGCATGCTCGGTATATAACTTACCATCTGATCAGAGGTTGCCCAATAGGGGCCTGCCCATCGATTATAGACTCTCTGCTCTCTTGACTGGAAGAAGGAAATACTCAAATGAATATGAAGTCCCGGTAAAGAGAATATTTTAACTTACAAAACTAAAAAAATATACGTAACATGCGAGACTAGCAAAATATACGTAAATTCCGTAATATGAATTTTTCTCTATGCCTCTACTTTACCCATTATTAATGTTGATGCCTACAGTACATTATTATGTCCTATAGTTTCATGGGATTAATTGCTCGCCAACTATTTAACACGTAAGAACTACAAGTGATACTTTAACTAGCTTAAAGATCTGATTGATATATAATATATAATAACAACCTCTCTAATTATGTTAGTGGCATATGAAAAAGCTCCCATTTACCCGAAGCTGCTGCTAGTACTGAACCTTTCATTAACCTTAGAAGTTGAATATTGTCTTATATGTCTTGTACAACATAAAACGGGTAGTACGATGTATCGTTATCAAACTTAAGTAATTACGGGGTCATGCCAAAATGAAGGAAGAGCTTAGCCCTAACATATCTGTTCCTTGAATTATTTGCACGAAATGAAGCTTCTGCTTCTTTGAATATTGAACGAAATTATTGCTTGGAATCTATAAAACTGAAACGAAATTGTTTCTGCTTGGCTAAATTTTGGGACGTTAGTCCCTTTTGTACAAATCAAGAAAATCAATCTTCTGACCTTTCACGTTTTCTTGGAATGGATTGAACAAAATCTCCTACTAACCCATCTACTGTTTGTACTTGTAATGGAAGGGAGAATGGGATTTTGTTGTTTTGGCAGAAAGCAACGTTCTGCTAAGTCTTTAAAATGCCCAAGCAATGAAATGAAACCAAAGACTTTAAATGATCTAAAGACAGATTTTTTGATAAGGTTTTACTAAGTCTTTCTAAGACTTATCTTAAAGTCGTTATTAAGTAGCCACCTATAATTATGACTACTTAGTCATTTTCTAGGCTTTGTGGCTTCTTGCCACGTTGTTGGGGGGGGGGGGGAGGGGGGTTAATTTATTAATTATTTATCCACTTATTTGATAACTAGGTAATGTTCCGTTACCCGGTAATTAATTAATTATCCGCATAATTTAAAAATTACCACAAATTACTTAAAATTTTATTTATTTTTAAAATACTTCATATATAGTTTATATATTATACTACCGTGGTCATATGGTACCTTGCATGGTACTAGTTCATAATTATCAGGTATTATCGCTCGACCCGTATTTTATTCCAAATTAGCCATTTTCAACGAAACTCATTTTCTTTAATCCGTGTACCCCTTTATCCTTCATAACATTTATTTATTGCTTGTTATAAATAGCGTAAGTACGTTAACGTCAAGATGATCTCATCCCCGAGTCTACGTCGGTTAACTGAAAATGAAATTTTAACGTACGAAAATCGCGAGATGTAACATCCTTCCTCCCTTAGAAACATTTGTCCTCGAATGTTCAGCTCCCCGTGTTCTGTATAAACGTCATCCTTTATCTGTCACAATTATATCCTCATTTTATTACCATGTCAGCATTTTATTCCTCCTAAATGCTATTAAGCTTAGACTGTTTTGAGTTCATTTAGGCTATACTGAACTTTCAATAACTTAGAGAAACCATTTCTCTCTTGTTTCCATGGACTTAATCCATTCTCGTCACCTTTTCACTTGCCTTTCCTCATCCTTACTCATGTTTCCTTAAAACTTTGTCGCTCTACCATACTTTAGCTTGCGACCTCTACATATCCATTTATAAACTTTCCTTCAACTTGCTTGCACCATAGATTTCCTTATGTTATTCTGGAACGTCAAGCGAGACATCACCTCGTCTCCAACTTTTCTTTACTCTCTTAACTAGATCTCTCAGTATTTAGAAATCATAGGCTGGAAGACATGCCGCCGACGATGCCGCTATCATTCCCGGTTATTGGATCCCCGCACTTCTAGCCTTCTATCAGAAGTATAGACTATTCACAATCTTCTGCATTTGAGTATCTCGTACGTTATTCACTTTTACCTTGATTACTTAGAATCTCGCATCATATCTTCTTTCTCTTTCATAACCTCCCTTGTACCTAGGTGTAATTCACGTCCACAACCGGAAGCTCTATTATAATACTCGCACCTCTGGTATATACACAATCCGGTGGCAGCTTCGTACTGACTTCTTATGAGGCTAGTACTCCTTCTAACTGGCTTCCTTGTAGAGCCATTGTAGATTATGGTTGTTGTGCTATCTCTTCTGCACCTCAATATTAAGAGTGATTCTGCTACGCTCTCAATCACTATGTCCATAATTTTCTGGGTTCAATAATCAAACTCCTGATTTACTTAGTTGATGTAAATCTTTAGATTCCTCTTCCTTCTGATCAGTCTTTACGTAGGCTTAAGCTATCTTCCGATCTGTGGCTCATGGTATCAGTTATTACCTTAGCCTTTCATGGGCGTTATGGAATATCCATGATACAATCTTCTAACAATTTAATCCTTTGTCTATGTCCTGAGCTCAATTCTTTCTTTTAACTTATACCGGAGTCTTCTATGGCTGTATGATTGTTAACAAATACGCTGCCTGGATAATGCTCCAAAATCTTGAGTGTATCCATAATGTACTAACTCTGGATCATTGATCGAATAATTCTTTCGTTCCATCTTAGCTTTCTTTCAACGTAAGCTATTACTTTTCCTGGTCTTTCTGCCCCCTTGTTACGTCCATAGTTAGCTTATCTTAGTGCCCACACTTGCTAGAGTTTTCATACAACTCCTGTAATCTCGAATATTACTTTTAATTTTTACTTTCTGTTCATTAGCCACGGTAGGTGCCACTTTCCTTTGGAATGCTTACAACGTTGTTGCGAGATTGTTGTTACACGACCATTTCCTCTTTACGTCGTTGTGCTTAGGTTGAAACCTTCTTTCTTATCTCCTCAGCTAGTCCTTCGTTGTAGTACTTAGGGAGAACCCTTGACCTTCGTAAAGCTGTGAGCTTATTATGGACCTTTTTGATGTCCTTACTTGCCTATAATCATCCGTAGTTGCTTACTTCCATGCCCTTGTGCTTGTATGGTTGCTTCTAAACTGATATTTTGACTGCCTTCCCAGTGACACTTTCGTTTATCCCCATAATACTCATACGGTACCTTTAACTACCTCGACTCTTGTTTGAATATATCTCAAGTATTATAATAATATTTTTCGAGGCTGAATTCTCCATGTTGGGTTCTACTATGCTTATCTTACACGATGTGAACTCGTCTGTAACATCTTGTTTAGCCAAAATTGGGATCTTCTTGACCAATTACTAACTACTCGTTGGCCCATTCTCATATCAATATTCCTCGTAATCTTTCTTGGGTTATTTTCTTTGTCTAAACTTACGTCTCGCACTGGCTCTTTATTTAACAACAGCTCGGGTAGGAACCTTTACTTCCTCTCCTTGACGTCGTGCTTGCACAATATTCTTGAATCATAGCGTATCCGTAAGATTTGGATAAGTGCCATCTCATTCCTATTTCACTTATCGCATTCTTCCTTTACCATTCCATAGTCACTAGAACCTCTTAATTCTGACTTAATGCCACATCACTCCATATTCCCCCCTTTAGGGGTGTACTAAGAGCTGAAGCCACGAGGATCTACCTATAGATGTTTTACCTCTTCATCTTTGGCGTCGTTTCACAACATCAATGATCCTTACTCGCCTTGCGGCAATCCTTCTGTACCAAGGATGACAAATTCCCTTACTCGCTAGGGTGACACTTAATGTAACTGGTACATAACACTCCTTATGCTTAACTTTGCTAACATTGCTTGCTTTAGGGAAGCGTCTTCCTGAATAACCATTCTCTGAATTTCTCATGAACCTTCTTCTGTTGTCCGTCCTATTATTGACGGAACGCGATCTGAAATTCTCATGATGCTGAATATTATCAAATTACTCAGTCCCTAACTCATATTTAGTTTATCTTGTTCACCAGTCCATATTAATTTTTATTAATCTGGTGCCTAATTTTTCCTTCTGTTAATCACGTTAGAGTTGCGAACTTATTTCTCGAAATGAGGATATGACTTTATGGCCTATATTCTTTTATTGTCTCAAGGCCTGTCATCTTTTGTCTTTTCCTTCACTTGACTGTAAACTCTGTAATACTGTCATCATTTTTGTTTGACCTACCGTTGTCATCCGTGTATCACATTTGACCTATCGTTGTCATCCGTGTATCACATCTTACTCATAATGCTTCATTAGTTCTCTTCTTATCTCCCGCTAATTATCTATGTCTACTGCTTTACTCTGAAAATTCGAACAAAACATTCTTTTGCTTTTGGCTTCCCTTGCTCCATCCCTTGGTTCTTCTAGTTGCCTAACATTCTTTCTTTACTGGGGCGGGAGCCATACTAAGATAATATTTATCCCTTCAAGGCTTCCGGTGCCTATCCTTGTAGTACTCATATCTAGCTGTACTATTTTAAAGTGCACCATCTGGGTGTCTCATAGAGAGATCTATTAGCACATTTGCAATATCCTTCAGAAATGTCAACTGACGCAAATAATTCATCCATCATATATTTTACTTCTGTTAAGCCCCTATAGGGCATATCTGGAATGGGTGCGACCAATTGTATATACCTCTGTTACTATTGAATATAACTCAAAAAGCTTATGTTCCTCTGCCTCAATTATAAACGTTGTCAACCTTTATTAATTGGGCGCCTCGTACCCTTCTTCATCTTGCTTCTTTTGCTTGTTGAAACTTGTATTTATCTTCTTAATCTCTCATTGTCTTTCACCATAAAGGTGAATAGGCATTCTTGCCTTAAGGCTTCTTATCAGGAAGCTTACACCCTTCAGTACACCCATGACCTGCTAAAGACCTCACATTTACTTATCGTAGGCATCATACAGAAATTGAATTCCTCTGACTCAGCTCTTCCACAGCTATCTCTCTTTCCAATCGTCTTTTAGGGTGTGGGTATCATCGTATTACGAATAAGATAGTGTTTAGGAATTTGAATTCTTACAGCTGAGCTCCACCACATGAACTAGAGTAAGAAGAAAGAGCGACAATCCTAAATGCCCTATAGCCTCTTGCTTATAAGTGTGGTGCACGACACACCCATAAACAAGACTCTACTAGACACGGCTTGCAGACTCCCTAGGACAGAACTGCTCTGATACCACTTTTGTCATGCCCCGAGCCCGGGGGGCAAGACCGGCACCTAGTGCCTCATCTATCTTTGCGTACTTGCGACTAAGAGACTCTGAACATGTAATGTCATACTTTGGCTATGGGCCACATTACAAGATAATGTGCGATGAAAAATATAAAACTAAATGGAGACTAACACTGACTATGTACACATAAAGCTGGGCCAGCAAGGCCGTCATAATTACTACAATTGATAGGCAAACAAAATATACGTACAGGGCCTACAAGCCCAACATACTGCACTAACTGATAGGATATGTCTAAAAGCCTTTACTGATAGATGTACTGTGATCGAAACAGGGCCCCGACCTACCCATAACCTATCTACATATATACGTAAGATATATACCACACTGCTAGACCCGGCAACTCCGAAAGAAGGGGAACTTACCGATAAAGCTGAACTCAGGCAACACCTACTAAGGAGGTCTACTTGTCCGTCTGTCTGAACCTGCACGCATGAAATGCAGCGCCCCTAGAAAGGGACGTCAGTACGAAATAATGTACCGAGTATGTAAGGCAATATGCTGAAGCTGAAACTGAAACTGAACTGATAATATAATAACTGAAAGTAACTGGGGATCAAAGATAATCTGAGGATATGCTCCTCAGCTGATACTGACTCAACTCTCTCAATATAGTGAGTAAAATAGCTGTCCGGCCCTATAAGGCTCGGTATGTATATATATCTGCTCTGCCGTAGTAGGCTTGCTCATAGGCGCTCGGCCGTACTAGGCTCTGTATCTCCACCAACTGGGCTCGCTCATAGGCGCTTGGCCACAGCAGGCTCGGTATATAACTTACCATCTGATAAGATGTTGCCCAATAGGGGCCTGCCCGTCGATTATAGCTCGATGGTAATGAAAATACTTTAATATTGTATATCTAGACTCTCTACTCTCTTGACTGGAAGAAGGAAATACTCAAATGAATATGAAGTCCCGGTAAAGAGAATATTGTAACTTACAAAACTAGGAAAACACACGTAACTTGCGAGACTAGCAAAATATACGTAAATTCCGAAATATGTATTTTTCTCTATGCCTCTACTTTACCCATTATTAATGTTGACACCTACAGTACATTATTATGTCCTATAGTTTCATGGGATTAATTGCTCGCCAACTATTTAACACATAAGAACTACAAGTGATACTTTAACTAGCTTAAAGTTCTGATTGATATATAATATATAATAACAACCTCTCTAATTATGTTGTGGCATATGAAAAAGCTTCCATTTACCCTAAGCTGCTGCTAGTACTGAACCTTTCATTAACCTTAGAAATTGAACATTGTCTTATATGTCTTGTACAACATAAAACGGGTAGTACGATTTATCGTTATCAAACTTAAGTAATTATGGGGTCATGCCAAAATGAAGGAAGAGCTTAGCCCTAACATACCTGTTCCTTGAATTATTTGCACGAAATGAAGCTTCTGCTTCTTTGAATATTGAACGAAATTGTTGCTTGGAATCTATACAACTGAAATGAAGTTGTTTCTGCTTGGCTAAATTTTTGGGACGTTAGTCCCTTTTGTACAAACCAAGAAAATCAATCTTCTCACCTTTCACGTTTTCTTGGAATGGATTGAACAAAATCTCCTACTAACCCATCTACTGTTTGTACTTGTAATGGAAGGGAGAATGGGATTTTGTTGTTTTGGCAGAAAGAAACATTCTGCTAAGTCTTTAAAATGCCCAAGGAATTAAATGAAACCAAAGACTTTAAATGAGCTAAAGACAGATTTTTTGATAAAATTTTACTAAGTCTTTCTAAGAATTATCTTAAAGTCATTATTAAGTAGCCACCTAGAATTTTGACTACTTAGTCATTTTCTAGGCTTTGTGGCTTCTTGCCATGTTGGTAGGANGGAGTTAATTTATTAATTATTTATCCACTTATTAGTTAACTGGGTAATGTTCTGTTACCCGTTAATTAATCAATTATCCGCATAATTTAAAAATTGCCACAAATTAATTAAAATTTTATTTATTTTTAAAATACTTCATATATACTTTGTATATTATGCTACCGTGGTCATATGGTACCTTGCATGGTACTAGTTCATAATTATCGCTCGACCCGTATTTTATTCAAAATTGGCCATTTTCAACGAAACTCATTTTCTTTAATCCGCGTACCCCTTTATCCTTCATAACACTTATTTATCGCTTGTTATAAATAGCGTAAGTACGTTAACGTCAAGATGATCTCATCCCCGAGTCTATGTCAGTTAACTGAAAACGAAATTTTAACGTACGGAAATCGCGAGATGTAACACTCTCAAGCTCTGAATTGTCTCCCTAAGGGGGCGCTACAAAGTGACACGGTGGTAAACCCAAAGGGTGGTAACAACATGGGGCATGCCATGGCGGTTATCACAAGAAGTGGAAGAGGGGGGATGCACCTTCCTCAAGTAGAGGCAGCTTGTTGCTGATGATCAAGTGATGCAAGAAGACGAGATCTCAAACAATGTGGTTCAACCTAATGATAAGTTCGGATTGACATTGATGATAGAATGGAAGAGACTCAAGAGGAGGTGGACCCGCCTAAGGAACACATTATTGACATACCGGATCCGGTAGTGCAAAAGGCTAAGGCTCCATTTCCTAAGCCTCCACCTACATACCCTCAAAGACTTGCCAAGAAAAATGGTGAGAATCAATGAAGCTTTGGAACAAATGCCCGGTTATGCAAAGTTTATGAAGGATCTTGTGACAAAGAAGCGGTCAATGAATTTTGAGACCATCAAAATCACTCATCAAGTGAGTGCAATTTTACATTCAATGGCTCATAAGTTGGAGGATCCCGGTGCTTTCACGATTACTTGTACAATTGAAAGTGCCAAGTTTGCTAAAGCTCTTTGTGATCTTGGGGAAAGTATCAATTTGATGCCCTATTTGGTTTTCAAGACTTTGGGAATTGACAAACCAAGACCCACCTCTATGAGATTTCAAATGGCCGATCATACCACGAAGAGGCCTTTGTGAGTGATTGAAGATGATTTGGTTCGTGTTGATAAATTCATTGTTCAGGAGGATTTTGTCATTCTAGTTGGTGAGGTTTATTATGAAGTGCCGATTATTCTTGGGAGACCTTTTCTTGTTATGGGTAAGGCTCTTTTTGATGTTGAATTTGGAAAACACACCTTCCAGGTTGGTGATGAAAAAGTGGTATTCCATGTGTATAAGTCCACGCGGAAACCAAATAGCAATGAGGTGTGTTCTTTTGTGGACTCGTTGACCGATCCTATTGTTGATGAAACAAGTTGTACTATCAATGTTGGTGATATGTTGGAGGCCATTTTGCTTAAGTTTGATGATGTTGAGATGGATGGCTTAATGGAATTGTGTGAACTCTTTGCAAGGAATGCGGTCGTACAACTATGCACCCCGAAAAGTCCTTGGATCTTGACAATATGACTCCTCCTCCTACAAAGACTTCTATTGAAGAGCCTCCTACCTTGGAGTTGAATCCATTGGCTCCGCATCTTTGGTTTGAATTTTTTGGTCCTTGTTCTACTTTACCAATTATTCTTTCCTTTTTTTTGACTAACGTGCAGGTGGATTCCATATTGGCGGTTCTACAATAGAGGATGAAAGTTATTGGGTGGACCTTAGTAGATATTTGGAGGATAAGCCCCGCCTTTTGCATGCATAAGATCAAGTTGGAGGATGGTGCCAAACAATCTATTGAACATCAAATGAGACTCAATGAGGTTATGCAAGAAGTTGGATGCCGGGGTTGTCTAACCCATCTCTGATGGTTCATGGACTTCTCCGGTTCAATGTGTCCCAAAGAAGGGGGCATAACGGTGGTCACCAATTACATGAATGAGTTGATTCCTACTAGAACGGTGTCCGGTTGGAGGGTGTGTATGGACAATCTCAAGCTCAACAAAGTCACATGGAAGGATCGCTTTCCACTTCCTTTCTTAGATCAAATGCTTGATAGATTGGCCACTCGTGCCTTCTATTGCTTTCTTGATGGGTACTTGGGATACAACCAAATTCTCATTGCTCCCAAAGATCAAAAGAAACAACCTTTACGTGTCCCAATGGTACTTTTTCTTTCAAGCGGATGCCATTTAGTTTGTGCAATGAACCAATGACTTTTCAAAGGTGTATTATGTCTATTTTCACGGACATGGTTGAGGGATACCTTGAATTTTTCATAGATGACTTCTTGGGGGTTGGAGATCCTATTGATGATTGTCTTGCAAATTTGGACATAGTGTTGGCCAGATGTAAAGAAACAAATTTGGTGCTCAATTGGGAGAAATATCATTTCATGGTCGAGGATGGTATTGTCCTTGGCCACAAAATCTCAAGGAATGGAATTGAAGTTTACAAGGCAAAGATTGAGGTCATTCTAAGCTTCCACCCCAACTTTGGTGAAGGGTGTACGGAGTTTCTTAGGCCACACGGGTTTTTACTTGGGCTTCATCAAAGACTTCTCTAAGGTGGTGAACCCATTATGCAAGCTTCTTGAGAAGGATGCTAAGTTTCATTTCAATGATGATTTCATGAGAGCTTTTGAATTGTTGAAGCTCAAGTTGACAACTAATCCCATCATCACCCCTACAATTAGAGTGTGCCTTTTGAACTCATGTGTGATGCAAGTGACGTAGCAGTTGGGGCTGTTTTGGGGCAACACATCAATAAAATTTTTCATCCGGTTTACTATGCTAGTAAGATCATGAATAGTTCCCAAGTCAACTATACCGTTACAAAGAAAGAGCTCCTTGCTTTTGCGTTTTCAATTGAGAAGTGTCGCCCGTACTTAATGGGTGCAAAAGTCATTTTTCACACAGATCATGCGGCGCTTCATTATCTTATGAGCAAAAAGGACTCCAAAGCTTGGTTGATGAGACGGGTGATCTTGTTACAAGAATTTGAAATTGACATCCAAGATAGAAAAGGTAGTGAAAACCAAGTGGCGGACTACTTGTCTCGTTTGGAGGAGGAGGGGAGGCCGCATGATGGCCTTGAAATCAATGACTCCTTCCCCGATGAGCAAATCTTGGAAATGTCAATGAAAGAGGTGCAATGGTTCGCGAATTTAGCATTTTCTTGAGTGTGGAATCATTCCGGATGAGTTCTCTTCAAGTCAAAAGAAGAAGCTCAAACGGGATTGTCAAGATTGTTATTGGGATGAACCATACGTTTTCCGGATTTGTACGGATAGGGTGATTAGAAGATGTGTACCGAAAGAAGAGCAATGTGAATTTCTTGAGGCTTGTCATTTTTTGCCATATGGTGGCCATCATAATGGAGCAAGAACGATGGACAAAGTGCTTAGTTGCGGTTTCTATTGGCCTACTCTTTACAAAGATGCTAGTGAGTTAGTAAAAAGATGTGATGAATATCAACGGGCCGGTGGAATCTCAAACAAAAGTGGAATGCCTCTCGGAGATTGATATTTTTTATGTGTGGGGTAATGAATTCATGGGCCCTCTTGTGAGTTCTTGTGAAAACACCTATATCTTGGTTGCGATGGATTATGTGTCCAAATGGGTTGAGGTCATTGCTTTACCCAACAATGAGGCGAGAAGTGTGGTGGCTTTCTTGAAAAAGAATATTTTCACAAGCTCCGGTACCCCATGTGCAATTATAAGCGATGTGGGGTCACATTTTTTCAACACGGCTTTCGGCAGATTACTTATCAAGTATGGTGTTACTCACAAAGTCACGACTCCCTACCACCCACAAGCTAGTGGGCAAGTGGAAGTCTCCAACCGGCAGATAATGAGTATTTTGTCCAAAACAGTAAATGCTAATTGGAAGGACTAGTCCAAGAAGCTTGATGATGCATTATGGGCATATCATACGGCTTACAAAACACCTATCAAAATATCACCATACCGACTATTGTTCGGGAAAGCATGTCATCTTTCGATGGAACTAGAGCACAAGGTCATGTGAGCTCTAAAGAAGTTGAATCTCAATTGCGATGTAGCCGCTAACTTGAGGGTTGCACATTTGAATGAATTGGATGAGTTCTGGTGCCATGATTATGCAAGGTCGTCCTTGTACAAAGAAAAGATGAAATATCTTCATGACAAATACATTTGGAACAAGAGTTCTAGGTGGGGATCTTGTATTGTTGTTTAACTCAAGGTTGAGGATGTTTCCCGGGAAGCTAAAATCCAAGTGGAATGGTCCTTCTGAAATTGTGGGTGTGGCATCTTTTGGTCATTAGTCTTGAAGAACAATAACAATGAAGTATTCCGAGTCAATGGTCACTTGGTGAAGCACTACTCGGGAAAGGTTGGAGATAGCCACATTGTGGCGGTCATTCATTTCACTTAAGGGTATTCTGCGTCATGTCGCGATGTTAAATCAGGCGCTTCTTGGGAGGCAACCCATGTTTCTTTTCCTTTTTCTTTTCTAGTTAGATGTTATTTTTGATTTAACTTGATTTGAAGTGTGCTATAGGGGTGAGTGTTACTTACAAGAATTTGTGGATGAAAATATGGTTAAGTTCTCAAGAGAGTGCGGACAACACTTTATTTGTGCAGACCACATATTTAATTGTGGGCCATAGCAGATGAGCATTGTGGCCGCACATTTATCTTGCGGACCGCACATTTGAAACATCAAAAATACCAACTCTTTGATATTTAATCTTGTTAGTGCGGAGGTCAATCTGCGGCCGCACATGAAAATGTGCAGACCACATATTATGTTCTAAGAATGATCGCCCAGGTTAAAGAGTACGGACCGCACTCGTCTCTGATCCCTTCTCATTTTCAATGGTAAAAATAGAACACTAGGGCTCATTTTACTCTTTTCCCACATTGAACAAACATTGTTGCCCTGCTATGTTTTCTTGGAGATTTCAACTGTCCACACACACAATCACCTAGATTACTCACTCAGTGCATTCACTCTATTTGGTATGCTTGAATTTCATAATAATTTTTAAGTTAGTTTAATTTGTAGATTTTTTTAGTTCTTTTTTGGCCATCTGTTATTAGAGTTCCATTATGTGTCAATGTGGGGTAGTTTTGAACTGGGTTAACTTGATACATGCTCTACGGGGACTGGGTTAGTGAAATTTCATGCTTTTAAAATGTTGACATGTCTAATTGTGCAAGAAATTGAAAAATCTAGACGAAAATAGTGGTCTATTCGTAATGGTTGGAATTTTGCGAACGCAATTGAATTGTGCAGTCCACAAAAATGCATTTTGTAGACACTTGTGTAAGGAAGGAGTCAGCGGCCATAGGTCAAATTGTGCGGACAATAGATTTCCTCTTGCGGCCGTAGATTAGGCGTTTAGTCTTCACTTTTGAGACCCCAAGTTGCGGCTGCAGATCATATTGTGCAGACCGCAAATTTCCTCTTGCACCCGCAGATTAGGATTTTCTCTGTCATCAGAGAGTCTTCACTTTCGAGACTCCAAGGTGCGGCCACAAGTCAAATTGTGCGGACCATAGAAATCCTCTTGCGGCTGAAGTTTGACCATTTTTTTGTCATCAGAGTGTCCATATATTTGGGCCTCAAAAGTGCTGCCGCAATCCCAGATGTGCAGACTTCACTTTCCTTTTATGGCCGCACAACAGAAATGTGCAGACCACGAGTTCCCATATGCGGCCACAAGATAAATTGTGCGGACTGCAGATCCCTTATCATCCAGGCATGACTCAACTGTACAACCCCACTGTGTCCTACGGTTTTTCCCTTACCTACTTGTCTCCTATATATGTTTGAATAATGAATTGCAACTAACAATCTCCTCTGCTTGATACTGACAATGGTTCAATCAAGAGGATGAGGCAATACTTCAAAAGGGAGAGGTGAATCTTCTCAGGGTTGAGGCAAAAGTTCCTTGCCCCTTGGCCCGCCTGTATACAGTGAAATCGGAGGGTCCGATTCCTCGTCACCGAGGCACCTCAAAAGATCACCTCGAAGGCTCGAGGCTACAAGGCTACGGTCGAGTTTCCTCCCTCGAGGTTCGTCGACGCCCGACCTTGGGACAATGTTGACCACGACTATGGTAGAAATGGGGAGTTCCCAAGACACACGATTAGGACTGACAAAGTCTAGTGGGTTGTTCTGAACCCAAATCAGGGCGTCATTCAGCTGTCCCATCCCCATATCTATGTAATTAATGTATTTTGTACTATGTTGGGATTTCCCTCCTATATAAAGGGAGTCCTTGTCATTTTGTATGAGACCTGTTGCTTCGGTTGCTCCACATGAAATATAAAAGAACATTCTCTCTGCTCTCTTACTTATTCTCTTGATATTATTGCTTCCATTTACTATCTTCATTATTGTTCATCATTTATTGCTTATCATTGGCCATAAAGATCCTTCTTTGATTTTATCATAACTGTTATTCATACTTCGATCATATTCGATAGCTCACAGTCGAGCCCAGAATCGACCTCGAGGCCCCCGAATCAACAAGCTCGAGGCCCCGATTGTCAACCTATCGGTTTGGTTATCACCCCATTCCCAACTCTTATTTCGTTTCTAAGTCTCACGCATAGCATCAACTGCTAAACAACCAGCATAAAAATAGATCACGTATTTCTAGAGTCCCATAATCAAATTTAATTGTTATTACCATTTTCACGGTAAACAGTTTGGCGCCCACCGTGGGGCAAAAAATAATAGTGATTATTTTCTTGCTGGTTCCATTAACAACGCAAGTTATCTTTCACGCTTTTTCTTGTCCAAAGATCTTTGATTTCAGGTCGGAATGTCTTCAGCAAACAATAACCTCGAGAACCACGGAGAGAATGGTGTGGCTGTTCCAGGTGTTGGTGAGCCACCACGAAACCTTGAGGACGCACCAGGACCAATTCTGGTGGACGAAGTCTCGCGCGACGCTCAACACGTCGAAATAATCTCCCACACTAACAAGAGCATACACGAAGGCGACCAACAAGAAGCCCAGAAAACACCAGCCCGGGAAGAACGGGAGGTTAGCCTTCATATTATTTTTGAAATGTTGCAGGCACAACAACTGGCTATTGCTCAGCTGCAAAGCTATCAGAAAACTCCTAGCACAGTAGCATCGGGGACAGATCCCCCAGTCGAGAAAATGATAGAAGCCAACGATAAGAAGGTCGAGACTTACAACTCCAAGGTCGACCAAATTCCAGGAGCGCCCCCGATCTTTAAAGGTGTGGACTCAAAGAAGTTCGTATAGAAGCCGTTCCCACAGGAAGCGGCCTCGAAACCCATTCCAAAGAAGTTTAGAATGCCCGATCTCCCAAAGTATAACGGAACGTCGGACCCCAACGAGCACGTCACCGCCTACACTTGTGCAGTAAAGGGGGACGACTTACGGAACGACGAGATCGAGTCCGTCCTGCTGAAAAAGTTCGGGGAAACACATTCTAAAGGGGCAATGATATGGTATCACAACCTATCTCCAAACTCGATAGATTCATTTGCCATGTTAGCGGATTTTTTCATTTAGGCACATACTGGTGCCATCAAAGTAGCAACAAGGAAATTCGACGTCTTCAAGATTAAACAGAGTGATAATGAGATGCTGCGAGAGTTCGTATCTCGCTTCTAGATGGAACGAATGGAACTACCACCAGTCTCTGACGACTGGGCGGTACAGGCCTTCACGCAAGGTTTGAACGAACGAAGCTCGGTGGCTTCGAAACAGCTAAAGCAGAACCTAGTCGAGTACCCGGCCGTGACTTGGTCAGATGTTCATAACCGATACCAGTCAAAAATCAGGGTCGAGGACGACCAGCTGGGGGCCCCCTCGGGCTCAGTATACCCAAGCAGGCTTCTGGCAAAGGAGCCAAAACCAAACAAAGAAAGATATCAGCCATAGAGAAACGCCCCAAGGCACAACCCACCTCGAAGAATAGACCGAGGACAGAATCCTCGGGAACTCATCAATAGAGCCGGGTTCGATAGGAACGCAGGACCAACGGAGGCACCTCGCTTGTCAGAACACAACTTCAATGTCGATATATCAGACATCGTTTTCGCCTTTAGCAAAATCAAAGATGCCAAGTGGACCAGGCCTGTGCAATCGGATCATTCGCAAAGGAATCATAACTTAATGTGTGAGTTTCACAATTCACATGGCCACAGGACCAAGGATTGCCACCAGCTTCGAGAAGAAGTAGCTAGGTTACTCAACAAAGGTCATCTCCGAGAATTCCTAAGCGACCATGCCAAAAATCAGTTCCGGGAAAGAGAGGCGGCCAAGAAGAATGAAACGAATGAGCTGCATCATGTTATCCACATGATATTGGGAGTCATCGATACTCCACAGGAACCCATGATGAGAAGGACGAAAATATCCATCACCAGAGAAAGGCGAACCCGGGGGTACATACCCGAAGATGCCCTCACATTCAGCAAAGAGGACAGTGAGACCTTGTCTCAACCTTACAATGACGCACTGGTAATCTCTTTCCTCGTAAATACATTTCAAATAAAACGTGTACTCGTGGATCCAAGTAGCTCGGCCAACATTATCAGGTCGAGGGCAATGGAGCAGCTCAGACTGCTTGACCAAATCGTGCCCGCCGCTCGAGTCCTCAACGGATTCAACATGGCAAGTGAAACAACGAAAGGAGAAATTACCCTCCTAGTCAACCTGGCCGGTAAAACCCAAAACGTCAAATTCCATGTCATTAAAGGAGACATGAGGTACAACGCCTTGTTCGGGAGACCGTGGATACACTGCATGAGAGAAGTACCATCCACCCTCCACCAAATGATGAAATCCCCCACAAAGGATGGGATTAAAATCGTCTATGGGGAACAGCATGCGGAAAGAGAAATATTTGCGGTGCACGATGTGGCGCCGACACTAATACCTCCACTCGCAAAAGAGCCATAAGGCGATCAAACCACATCTTGAGTTAAGCCCGATCAAATGAAGCAGAGGACCGTACCGCGTCCTCATCACAAGCGACTGAGATATATCGGACCTCCAAACATCGCTGGGACATCCCACACTAAGGTATAACCCTCTCCCTTTTTCATTTTATACTTCACACTAACCCTTATGCAGGCGCCCGATCGAAGCAGTCGAAACACTAACCCAGCTCGAAGACCTTAAGGTTTTAAAGCATCCGTGGCACTCTTTCTTGTTTTTATCCCGAAAAGGGTTTTACGGCAAGGTTTTTAACGAGGCAACATCCACATACTACCTAAGCAAGACTCAACAAGTATTCAAGGCTTCTTTTGCAACCAACCTCGAATACTAGTGGGTATCCCCCCCGGGAAGCCATCCGCTCGGAAAAGCCAAGAAACGCCGAATGAGGTCCCAATAGGAAAGTGATGTACCGGGCCAACGGTCGAACGAACCATGTCCGTATAGCCGAGACCATGACGACGAAAACATTTATACTTGTACAAAGTAATCAAAGAATATCTTTTGTCAAAGCATCTCATACTCCAAAAAGAAACTCGGCATTTTAGCAAAAATGACTCCTCTGTCAAAAACGTCACGAACCCTCGGGGACTGGCTGAATGACCTCCGGGTCAGAGCTCCAAACTCATAAGCCCTCAACGAGGCAACATCAAAATCACGAAATGGCTCCAAAGCCAAAAACGCCTCGAACACTCGGGGACTGGCATCGAAAACTCAAAGCCACATGACCTTCGGGTCGGAGACTCTGGAATCATAAGCACTCGAACGAGGTAGCACCAAGTTTGCAAGTAATGGCTCTCGAGCTGAGAAATCCTCGATAACTCGGGGACTGCCATCAAATCGCCATCTCCATCGCAACTGCTCCCGAGACGAAAAACCCTTGATAACTCGGGGACTGTCGCCAATCGCCGCCTATAAAAAACCCGAGGCCATAAGACCCCGAGCGGGCAGACTCGGCCTTGTAAGACCTACATAAGGCAACGACAATATCTGTAAGACCTCAAGCAAGGCATGAACTATACTTGTTCCAAGTATCAAAACGGTAAGACCTCAAAGGCATGTAAAACTTGCAAGACCTTACTAAAGGCATAAACCCGATCTTAAAGTTAAGGCTATATATCGAACTTGTAAGACCCCTAAAAGGCATACCCTCGATATAGACGTCGAAACTACTTCACTCGGGATAAAAAATAGCTCCAGCCAAGCACAAATGACTACGGTCATAAGACTGTACCAGCCAAACTAACACGACTCGGGGACGCCCGACCGTCGCTACAAAATCACAGGCCTTCAATTACTTCGAATCTACTTCGAAAATAACCAATTAAACAGTCTACCCTCGATATAGGCAAAAGAGTTTCGACCATGTCAGCTCCAAATCACAGGCTTCGAGATACTAAGCCTCCGAGCCAAACCCCCCGAGGTGCTTGATCATCGCCACATAACGACTCGTAATCTAGGTTTTTATTGAACCGTCGAAGAGTCAGGCAAAAATTATTTCAAAAAATCCTTATCGACGGAAAAATACAGCCTACATAAAAGGTCGCATCGACCCTAGGTGTAAGAGACATTGCCGCCAGCCCACATAAAAGGTCTCATTGACCCAAAACATAAGAGCCATTGTCGCCAGATGACACTAAATGGTCGCATCGACCAAAAGCGTAAGAGCCACTGTCGCCAACTTAAAATTCTAAACTTGAGGGTCAAATGAGCTTGAGTCAAAACCCAATTCGGAAACTAAACCCAAAACAGTTAAATAAATCTGCCTAAAAGAGCAAAAGCGTAAGAGCTATTATCGCCAACTTACACTAAAAGGTCGCTTCGACCTAAGGCGTAATAGCCATTGTCGCCAGCCCGCACAAATACAAAAAGCTTTAGGGTCAAATGAGCTCGAGTCGAAACCCGACTAGGAGACTAAACCCAAAACAGTTGATCAAAACATGCCTAAAAACAAAAGCATAAGAGCTCAAACGCCAGCTTATACTAAAGGCTTGCATCGGCCAAGTACATAAAAGTCTACGGGCCATCCTAATGAGCCTCAGGGCCATATCGCAAATCTAAGGATTCCTTTCGGCTCAAAGACCAGTTCACCTGGCCAAATCCGAGACAGAAAGAGGTCTAGAAGAAGTAAAGCCGCAAGGTTTTCTTTTATACACATATATGAAAAAACGCGATCTCCATCTACAAACATGCTTTGAAAATGCTATATACAGATGGCAAAATCTACGCCCCCCTTGGGAGCTACGACCTATCGGTCTCATCTTTGCTTTCTTCGGTATCGAACAAAAGTAACCGAGCATCACGCTTGTCCGCCCTCGCTTGCGCCAACACTTCCAAGAAGACAAAACCCCTAGCACGAATCTCCTCGAGAATCTTTCTTCGAGACTTGCAACGAGCATACTCTTTGATCCTATCTTCGCGGTCGAGTATCCTCCTCAGCTCAACTTGAGCATCGACAGCGTCTTTTAAATAGATCGCCATCTCCTGGTTAGCCTTAGTTCGGCTCATTACGACTTCAGCTCGGGCATTAAAGATCTCAGCCTTGACCTTCGAAAGCTCGGACTCGAGCTTCGTAATCACATCTGTTTGAACCGAAGCATTCCCACGAGCTAAGCGAAGTTGAGCCTCTAAGGCGGGAACTTTAGCCAGAGCACCCTTTCCCTCTAAAGCTTGAACCTCCGACTGAGCTTTTAGCTCTTTATGCTCACGCTTAGCTCGGCCAGCTTCATCCGAAAGGCACTCCAGGGCCTCCGTCTTTTTTTGCAACTGAGATAAATGAAGTGTTAGCCACAAAAGCTAGAAGGCGGAACGCACACTCATCCGGGACGGAAAACTACCTGCTCCTTCAAGTAACTCTCATAACTCAAGCTCCGGCTCACCTCATACCGCAAGTGAGCCAGCTCGGCTTCCTTTTCATCGCAAAGGAGCCTAAGGGATCTCTCCTCAACCATAGCTTTCCACAGCCTGGCTTCACGACGAAGCAGCCCGGACTTAAGCTTGTCAAAGGCCTGTAAAAGAAAACCCGATAAGGAAGGGAAGATGCGAAACTCAAAAGGCCTATATCGAAACTCACCACAAAGTGAAGTCGCCAGGATTCCTCAAAAGCCGAGCACATATCTGCTAATTTAGCTACCTCAGCTCTGAAAGTACCGACTCCGGTCGAGGCAAGGTCGCTCGGAGTATGCGACCCCGGGTTTCTAGTATCTCTCGAAGTACTGTCAACGGAAAAAGAAGGAGACAACAATAGGGAAACCACCTTTCTAAAACCAGGAACCACAGGCGCGGCAGGCTCGGACGATGACTCCACGCCGAAGCCCCGATCCCGTTCCGCCTTGCTTTGAGCTACATCGCCTTGTAAAGGCATCTCTCGCTTATTGTTGTCGTTCTTTAGCCCGGAAGCTAGCGACCCTTTCCCCTCTCCAAAGGAGCGCAGCCTCGCTTCGGAAGGCTCTTCGATGCCTACAACGGCAAGATTAATACGCAAAAAGGGAAAATGCCTCTCCAAATGAAGGAAGGGAAAGGAAAAAAAAGCACAACACGCACCGTGATGTTTTTCTTCCCATTTGCCCCAGGAAAAAGCTCGCCACTTGTGCTCATCACAAGTCGAGTGGGTCGCCAACTTTCAAACCCAATCTGGCAGATCTGGAACGTCGCCCGACGCCTATGAAACTGCTCCTGAAAAAGAAAATAAGGCACGGTTACGAAACCGGCTTTCACCATAAATAAAACCAAGAAGGCGCGAAGTGTACCACTTACGTGTGTAATTCCATTCCTCAGAAAAAGGCATAAACTCCATCGGGATAACGTTAGTGGTCCGGACTCGGATAAATCGACTCATCCACTCCCGATCTACTTCTTCCTCATCATCGACAACGAAAGGCGTGGTCGATCGGCATCGCAAGGTTAGCAGACCTCGATGGTGAAAGGGCCGGTACAGCCTAATAAGATGACTAAGCATAAATTCAAGCCCTGCCTTCTCTGCAATGAACCTCATCATCAACATTATCCGCTAAAATGACGGGTGAATCTGTGCCAAGGTAACCTGATACTTTCGACAGAAATCAAGCACGACCCTATCAAGGGGGCCCAGCGTGAAAGGATACATAAGCACATTCAGAAACCCCTCGGTACGGTCTGTAATACTCTCACCCGGGGAGGGTACTTGTAGTACTACCTTTTCCCCCCATCCACAGTCTTTCCTCACCGACTCAAGGTGTCCCTCTCCTATCGAAGAAGTAAACGTCAAGGTATGCTACCTTTGATCCTGAGCATCAGGATAGTTTTCTGACAAAAGGTTCCCTCTCGAAGCAAGATGCTCCGAGCCAACAAGGCGAAAACCGGAGGCGGAACTCTCTCCTCCCTGCCGAACGAGTCCTTATGTAGCAGTCATGACTACAGCAAAATTAGAGATTTGGAGCAGGAAAAGGAAAGATAACTACTCAGAATTGTGGGATCTCGAAAAGGGTGGAAGCAGCCCTATATATGGAAAAAGCGACAACGATCCGCCTGCCTCAGAGGTCCATTAAGCTGTTGGCTAAAATCACTTTGGAAAGATGTGCTGGCGGTGTCGCCTCGGTCACTTTACGGCCGTATCACCCATTTGACAAGCGCCGTGTGACATTTTCGGGGTCTGAGACCCCCGGACCAAACAAGTCCCGAGGTGGTACCCGACCTCGAGGACCTCCATAAAAAAGAAGTTAGGCTCCAAGAAGATGTTAGCATCATTGCGAGTCCCGAGGCGGTACTCGACCTCGAGGACCTCCAAAAAAAGAAGACAGGCTCAGAGTAAACCATTGACATCATTACAAGTCCCGAGATGGTACCCGATCTCGAGGGCTTCTCTCAAGAAGAAAATAAGCATTTAAACTCCACTCATATGGGCTTGGTCTCAGGGTGCCGTCTAAATTCGGGTAGGCCCTCGTCCGGGATCTATCTACAACGCCTTAAGGCTATCTATGCTAAGTTTAAATGAAGCTTCCGGGTGGTCCGGGTTTGAACGAACCCCCACTCGGGGACTGTTCTCGAAAGCTTAAAAGCAGTCTCCATTCTCGAGCTTCCGAGCGAATCCCCCCTCGAAGATTATCACGTGGTCTAAAGGCTAAGTCCCAATTTAGGGGTTCGAAGCCCTACTCTCGTTCGAATCAAAGTCAGGGTCTTGACGACACGAGTTTATCAGTCGAACCGGGCTCGACATTTGCACCAACCAATGGGATCATACATTCAGATTCTTCACAAATATAGATAAAGGAAAATATAGCATATATCAGAGGCAAATTGAAGGAACATTTTTTCATTCATAAACATTCGATTACAAAAGCCCACGAGGGGTCCTTACATAAGATTACAAAAGCCCACGAAGGGTCCTTACATAGAAACAAAGAAGCAAAATAATTAATACCAAATCCAAGAGTCTAAGCTGTTCTCGGGGGTATATTAAAAAACCCCTAAGGAATCGTATCTCCAGAGGCCTAATCTCGATCCCCCCACCAACAGTGTCTCAAAGGTTGAGGAAGGAAAAGGAGATGAAGTGCCACACCAGGCTGGAGTAGGGAGGTGAGCAGCGGTGTATAGTCCGAGCGCCCTCATGAGCAGCGGTGTATAGTCCAAACACCTTCCCAAGACGGAAGAGACCAGCTTCCCTATCTCCTCCTCTCGACTCAACGGCGACAGCAACAATAACAACAACAACAACAAGTTGGCGCAATCTCGCTCGATGAGGAGGGACCCCGGGAAAGGGACATGGTATAACTGGTGAGAATGCCGCCAGGCAACTTTGAGGCCACAGGCCTCAGACATAGGAAATGACAGTGGATGAGGATGGAGAGAAGAAATGGGAGAAAGGCTGATTGAAGAACACTTGAATAAGGAATTGGCTCCAGAAAGCCCCATTTTATAGAAAAAGGGGAGAGTAACCGGCGGGCGTAATCAATACTCTTTTTAAAAAAAAATGCAACCGACGGCGCCATCAATGCCCTTGAAAGACGTATCGGCAGGCGCAATCAATGCGTTATTGAAAACTGAATCGACAGCGATATTATCGCTTTGAAGAATGGGAATCGACATCACATTGAATGACGCTGAAAAGACAAGTCCATGGGACGTCCCAGTTATCACAAAGGCTTAGACGTCAATATGACATCATCACGGGAAGTTCGAAGAGATGGGTATCAAAGTCGTTTCTTATCGTTCCACTCTAAGAAACGCGGGGACTATATGTACACGGTGAAATCGGAGGGTTCGATTCGTCGTCATCGAGGCAGCTCAAAAGATCACCTCGAAGGCTCGAGGCTACAAGGATACGGTCGAGTTTCCTCCCTCGAGGTTCATCGACGCCCGACCTTAGGACAATGTTAACCACGGCTGTGGTAGAAATGGGGAGTTCCCAAGACACGCGATTAGGACTGACAAAGTCTAGTGGGTTGTTCTGAACCCAAATCAGGGCGTCATTCAGCTGTCCCATCCCCATATCTATGTAATTAATGTATTTTGTACTATGTTGGGATTTCCCTCCTATATAAAGGGAGTCCTTGTCATTTTGTAAGAGACCTATTGCTTTAGTTGCTCCACATGAAATATAAAAGAACATTCTCTCTGCTCTCTTACTTATTCTCTTGATAATATTGCTTCCATTTACTATCTTCATTATTGTTCATCATTTATTGCTTATCATTGGCCATAAAGAGCCTTCTTTGATTTTATCATAACTATTAGTCATACTTCGATCACCTTCGATAGCTCACAGTCGAGCCCAGAATCGACCTCGAGGCCCCCGAATCAACAAGCTCAAGGCCCCGATTGTCAACCTATCGGTTTGGTTATCACCCCATTCCCAACTCTTATTTTGTTTGTAAGTCTCACACATAGCATCAACTGCTAAACAACTGGCATAAAAATAGATCATGTATTCTTAGAGTCCCGTAATCAAATTTAATTGTTATTACCATTTTCACAGTAAATACCGCCTAAGACAATAAAAAAGAAAATAACAGCCGGTAGAGGGAGAGATGCAGACCTCTCCAAGCCTAGCTCCTATCTCCAGTATAAGGATGTGTTAGAGTGCAACTCAGCCTTTGTTCAGGAGGAGCATCCGGTCACACAGTCGATGCCACAAAGGAGATATTAGCTCAGGGACAACGCGTCTTCATCTCACAGCACCTCCAAGGGATCAGAGAGTGCTAGTCAGGGTTCTGAGCCATTGGCTACACCAATCCCTGAGGCACAGGTTACACATGATATCCCCGATGATGGCAGAGGAGGTGATGCTACAACTACGTGGATTGAAAGATCAAAGAAGAAATAGGTTTGGGAGGATCACTTTGTCAGCCTGGCCGCCTTCACCAGTTTCTGTATGTGGTGGCCAGTAAGGTCGCTAACTCTTGAGCGACAGTTTCTGTTGAAGGATTTGGAGAAGTACAACATAGGTGTATTGAGGCAATTCAGAGAACAAAAAGGTTGGATGTGGTTCACCTAGAGAGTAGAGGATGCCAAATAATACCCCGTCCACGAATTCATTGCCAATGTGGCTCATATAAAGAAAGGGACGAAGGTGACCAAAGTGCGCAACCTCAAGGTGAGATTTTATCAGCCTACGCTAAATGTGTACTCGGGCTTCAAGGATGCTGAGCCGAAGGAGTATTTGGAGAAGTGTGAAATGAAGGAGGAAGTCCGTCCTTGGTTGGCCAAGATTTTAGCACCACCAGGACCACAACCACCATAGATTACTGCTAGGGTTCCCATTCAGAGGAATAGTTTGAACTTCGAGGCAAAGGGGTCGCAGACCTTTGTATGTAGCCAATTGGATCCACTCCAGAACGAGACTCACCTTCATATTCCTTGGGCAGTTCTTGTGGCTTCCATTATGGCCGTGTACCCAATCAATGTGGGTGTTGTGATGTTGGCCAGCATCTTATTGATAGCACAACAGGACAGCTCGACCTACCTATACCCCAACACCATCACATAGTACCTCACTGATGCAAAGGTAGAGCCGAGGGATTTTGACACCAAGGTGAAGGCGAAGAAGCCCTTTGATTGGTATTCACTGATGGATGCGAGCAACCCAAAGAAGAAAGTCCAGCCTTCTACCACCATAGGCCAGTCTGATGAGCCAATAATGATTCTGAGGTAGCTGATTTCCCATCCACCTCTGTTGAGCCTGCTTCTAGTGTCGTTGCTATGCCTCCGCCATTATCCACATACCTTGCAATGACTACTACTACAGATCTAAGGCCAGTGCCCATGCTAACTTCCCCACCATCTGCGGTCTGAGTCTCCCAGACATTGGCGAGTCTTAGCAATTGGATACAGATAGCTACTGCAAAACTGTCTGACTTGTCTAGTACTGCTACAACATAGTCCACTTAGCACAGACTCCTCCTGTCATTGAGGAGACACTAAAGAAGATTCCGGAGAACCAGAAAACTATTTTGGACACCTTGGTACAACCTGAGTGAGTTATTGAGGAGCTGGGAAAGGAAGTGAATAAGATGAGGAAGTCCCTGCTTAGCAAGAAATCAGTGGACAAGATCCAGAAGGAGGTGACCGGAGTGGTTTAATTAGACCATAGTGATCTATAAACTTCAATGTGGTCGTTGTAGGATTTCGACTCTATCCTCATTTACAATCTAGTTGTGTGAGGGGTGATATGAATTGTTGTTAGTCCAAGTGTCCGTGGGAATAGTCTAGAACTTGCCCCGAATATGTGTCAAGAAGAAATCTTAAGTTTTGCTTGGTTTGAAAAGTGATTGTAGGCTTTCCTTGGCCCGTTTCAGCTTTCTATTGCCAGCCAATGTTGTTATCCCTAGTCAATCCCTTTTGAGCCTCTAGCCTTTTCTTATTTGATAACCATGTTATATGCCTTTACCCGTTTTGTCGTGACCCTCTCTTGGCACCCAGACTTTCCTTAACACTCTTGTGAAACAAGTGGATTAAAACATATGTTTGAGGGAGAGATGTGGAATTTAATAAAAGTTATCAAGGCACAAAGATAGTAAAGAAATGATCTCTATGAAAAGAGAAGGCAAGAAAAGAAAAAAAAAAGAAAAAGAAAAATGCAAAACATGAATAAGTGGAAGGGTTGATGAATTCAAAAAGAGGTAATGATCCCTACCATGAATAATCAAAAAGGGAGAAAAAGAAGGAAATGAACATGAAAGAGTGATTCTAAGTCTCTCTAGTCCCCAATAAAAAGAAAATGCCTCTAAGAATTGGCAATTGTGAGCTGAGAAATGAAAGTATTTAAGGAAATGTGTAACCACTTGCCCATATGGTATTCTACCCTAATCCAAAAGCCTTCATTACAAACCGAAAGAAGTCCTACTTGATTTCAAATCGAGTGAGCTTACATAAGTGGCGATCTACATGAGGGGAAAGCCTATGGTACTTGAAGCCGTACTTGTGACATTCTCTTGTGAGAGACAATGAACCTTTCTTGAATCTTAAGTTGAGTGCTAATTTTTTCTTTTAAGTGAGCTTGGCAAATGGAAAATAGAGGAGTAAGAATTTGGAGTCCACCTTGACATACATGATAGAAGAAGAGTCTTCGATGAGTAAAGTCAATTCTTGAAGCTCATATGTCACATTAAAACTATATGTGCATGAGTATTTGACTTGTCACCTTGTTGATAATGCATGAGTAGTGTGTAAGGCTTCGTAAAATTTCACCTAGAACTCGAGGTCTCATGATGCTAAGGTAGACTATTGTGTTTGAGGATGCGGTACAAACGTTTTGGGTTGAACAGTGCGTTGGAGAGTTGAAATTTTTTTTGGCAGAATTGGGCATTTCTACGATCCATAATGCGGCTACAGAATCACTCTGCAAGCCGCAGAATTGCCACGGAGTAAAGCAAAGAACTGGGTGGATTTTGGATGATATTTTGCGATCAATTTTACGATTACAAACCCATTCTGCTCCGCACTTCCGTCGTATATTTTGTGTGAAGAATTTTGTTGGGTGATTCTGCGGCCGCAGAACAGGTCTGCGGACCACAGACCTAACCCGAAACAACCCAATTATTGGAGATCATTTCTGCGGTTCAATTTGAGGACCACATAGCTGTTATGCGGTCCATTCTGCGGCCGCAGACTTGGAATCGGAGGGTCCAATTTCTAATTTTTATAACCCGACCTTACTTCGATATATAGGCCTAAAGGGTCATTTTGAAGAGGAAAATCTTATATTTTTAGAGAGAGGTGAGAGTATCTCAGAGAGAAAGAGAAGACCTAGCTAATTGTCCATCACAATCTTGCTCAAGCCTTGAAATCCAACAAAAAATCTCACAAGATCTTCACCCAATAGGTAAGGTTCTAACCCTAGTCTTCAATTTTGAGTTTGGGGTAAAAGATAGGTGATTAGGAGTATTATTCTTGGATGTGAGAGTATTATGTATACATGCATGTACCAAAAGGATTTGTGGGAAGATTTTTGAGTTCAAATGGGTAACGATTGGGTTGTGAAGTGAAGGAAATCTTGTAGAAGAACCTTGTAGCTAAAATTGCACACATAGTGTTTCATGAAATGAGCTGGACCATGAACTTCTTCCTAATTATGGTTCAATTTTGTTATGTTTCTAAATAGATTGAAATTGCTAAGATTCCTGAAAAATTGTAGTAAATTAAGGAAGCTCAAAGTGAGGTATGTTGGCTAAACTCTTCTCTTAGAATTGAACTCCACAATACCCTTGTAAGTTTCGAGTTTTTCATCTTAAATCGATTATTCCTAATAAGATTTGTGACTAAACATATATGTTCAATACGTGTTCCAGATGTTGTTGCTATGTTGTGATACTAACTGAAAATGTGTTCAAAATATGGATTGCATATATAAATGTTATAACTTCAAGTCGTGATTCAAATAAAAGCTAGTATGTCAAATTGAGTAGAGTTGTGGTATTGGGATTACACCTCCGCCCGCATACATTGGTGAGGCGGCAGGGCTTCTTTGTGTAGAGTTTGTGGCATTATGATTACGCCTCCACCCGCATACATTTTGGTGAGGTTGCAGGGCCACTTTGTGTAGAGTTTGTGGTATTGTGATTATACCACCACCCGCATACATTGGGGTGAGGCGGCAAGGCCGCTTTGTGTAGAGTTTGTGGTATTGTGATTACACCTCCACCCGCATACATTGGGGTGAGGCGGTGCGGCCCTTTTTTGTTTTTGTAGCTACAGAGGATCCCGACTTAATATTTATAAATGTTATTGAAAGCTCTTGATAAATTTACTTTGGCTTTAACGAATATCTATGCCATTCTATTGTTACCATGATTCATCATATTCATATTGTATTTCATAGTCCTTTAATAGATGTTTGGTTTTCATACTAGTATTATTCGACATGTACTAACACCCCTTTTATGGGGGGCGCTACATCTTTAATGGATGCAAGTGTTTCCAAAGCGGAAGGCATTGACCAGTGATAGTGGTAATCATTCCTCCCAGCTGACTTGGTGAGCCCCACTTTATTCTGCGGTCGTGCATCATTTGCTCCGTGTGTATTATTATGTTTTGAGGTATAGACAGAGCCATGTTGGCGGCACTATCATTGTACTCTTTTATATCTATTAGAGTCTCCGTAGGCATAGCGTGGGTTGTGTATGGGTGTTCGGAAAGTTAAACTAAAGGTGTCATAGTTGTATCATATGCTTCCACTATTAAACTGTGGTTGTGAAATGTATTATTTTGGAGACTTATAAATGACACAACTAATGGAACTGAACTGGAGTGGTTCACATGACTATCACATTGTCTAATTAATGAAATATATCTATTCTTGGTTTATGGGTGAGTTGAGTAGAAGGAAATCTAGCAGGCTTGCTCGGGCGGGTTATCTCGATTGAGCGATGGTAGTGTGGGTAATTGTTGGTCCCAACTGATGTGTGACTGGCTCACCTTTGACTCACTGAAATGACTCTTATTTCTAGAAGGTGGGAACTAATTTATTTGCTTGAGGAAAGCAAAGACTTATGTTTGGGGGAGATAATAAGTGGGGATTTGGACTACTTACTAGTACCTTTTCGCTTTTGTTTTAGTACGAAAGTATTGATTTATGTTCCCAAAACTAATGAAAGTGTGCAAATTGCAGGAATGTTTGAAGTTTGGTCTCCCATGATGAAATCCGACTCAAAAAGGAGTGTTCTGAATCACAAGGCAAGAAAGGGCGCAGAACTAAAAAAGTGCGGTCTGCAGAAGGATTTCTGCGGCCACAGAAAAAAATGCGGACCACAGAATTCCATATCCGGCCGCATATCAAATGAAAACGCCTAACAGGAATTTGACCAATGTGTAGCGGCAGAACCAGGTCTGCACTGACAAATGATTCAAAGTTTAGAGATTGTGCAAAAGACCAAGACCTGAAGCCATGCTGAAGTGCGGACAACACACGAATTGTGCCGCCGCAAAAGATGCTTCGCATCTGTAATCAAGAATTGTGCGGTTGTAGAATCTAAGATCCTCCCAACTGAAGAAATCTGCGGACCGCATCCCAGGGGTATTTTTGTCAGAAAAATTTGGGCCACTATAAATAGACGAGTTTCACATTTGTAGGTCGAGTTTCAAAGTTTGAACTATTGTAGCCGTTAAATTTTTCCATTTTGGAAAGTTTGTGACTGTTTTAGTATTTAAACATTATATGTAATTATTTTAATCATATATTATAAGTTTAATTATCATTTCTTCTTTATTTTCTTCCATTCTCACCATGAGTAGCTAGATTCTGACTAGGGTTGTGACCCAACCCTAGTGTGTAAACAGTATGGGTACTTAATTTAATGCTTGTTTATGATCGGGTGTTGATTATTTAGCTTAGTTATGCTTCAATTTTAAAGTTAATGGTTGCAAATATTGGTTCATGCCTTTTTGACTTGGTCTCAACTTGAGAAAAAGGGACCAGTCTAGGATAACTTAGCGAACAAGGAATTGCGCTAATTGAGGGTCTGATTAGCCTAATTAAAGGATTCAAACTAGAGACAGTGAGAACCTTACTTGAGCTCATATCATTACGCCATGGTTTTTAGTAGGTGGAACAAAATACGATATTAATTAGAAAACAGTTTTTGAAAATCTTGGTTTTATGGCAAATGTTGTCGTTCCATACCATGACATGCTTCGAAAGGTTCTCTGAACGCGATCGTTGCTTCTTGAAAACTCTCTCCCGTTGATGTCAATATTCCATGATGCTTCTGACGACGCGACTGCTTGCCGTTGCGACAACGTACTAATCTAAACTAATGCATTTCAAAGGTTTCCTTGGGTTTTGACCGAACACTTTTAGGTTTCCTACGTATGCACAATAGAATTAGGTCTGAACATAGTTTGTGGATGATGATAAAATACGATAAATATGATCGAGCCTGATTCAGGAAGCCTACATATCCAGACGGAATCGGGTTAAGACGTAGTTTAATTACAACAGATGCAAGATGATGAGAATTAGAGTGGATGGCCAAGTATGACTCAGACTGCCTACGTATCCGAATGGAATTAGTCCAGAACGTAGTTCAGTTACAAAAGATTATTGAATCCGATGTAGATTGCCTATGTATTCTTCCCTGAGGAAATCAAGTCTTGGCGTATTTCCAGTCAACATACAAAATGATATTTTGATTTTCTATTACAAAAGAAAGGGGTGAGAAACTGAACCCTAACTCTATTACCTTTAAACGTAGTGTCTCTTGATTGTTTCAGAGTTGATGGACTTTGTGTTGACTCTTCTATCCATTTCTGGCAAAATTAGAGCTCCACCCGACAACAGTCGATGAACCACGTAAGGCCCTTGCCAATTTGGCGTGAATTTTCCTTTGGCTTCTTCTTGGCGGGGGGAGATTTTCTTCTGAACCAATTGTCCTGGTGAAAACTGGCGAGGCTTCACCCTTTTGTTAAATGAACTGTCCATCATATTATGATACAACTGATCATGGCATAATGCATCCATTCTCTTTTTGTCAATGAGCATGAATTGCTCCTGTCTGACCCGTATCAACTCTGCATCGTCTAACATGGCTTCTTGAATGACTCTTAAGGATGGTATCTCAAACTTTACGGGTATCACAACTTCGGTGCCATATACTAACATGTATGGTATTTCCCTAGTAGATGTTCTCATGGTGGTCCGATAACCTAGTAAGGCGAAGGATAACTTCTCGTGCCATTGACTGTGATTGTCCACTATCTTTCGTAGAATTCTCTTGATATTCTTGTTAGCTGCGTCGACTGCTCCATTCATTTGTGGTATATAGGATGTGGAGTTGCAGTGGACAATTCTAAACTTCTCGCAGATTTCCCTCATGAGATCACTATTGAGGTTAGTTGCGTTGTCAGTGATGATTGACTCGGGTATCACAAATCGGCATACGATGTTCAGACGAAATCCGCCACCACATTCTTTGTGACGGCTTTGTAGGTAGATGCTTCGACCCATTTAGTGAAGTAGTTGATGGCTACCAAGATGAAACGGTGCCCGTTTGATGTAGAGGGCTCTATAAGGTGCAATCACGTCCATGCCTAATCGATTAACGGCCAAGGCGAGCCCATCACATTCAACTCATTGGGTGGAACCTGGATAAATTCTCCGTGGATTTGGCACAGATGACACTTCTACACGTAGCAGATACTATCGCTTTCCATGGTTATCCAAAAGTATCCGACTCCTAAGATCTTCTTGGCTAATATGAAACCATTCATGTGGCATCCGCACATTCATGCATGCATCTCTTCCAATAGTCAGGTTACCTCAGCGACATCTACACATCACAACAAACCCAAGTCAAGGGTCCTCCTATATAGGACTTCCCCGTTAAGGAAAAAATGATTTGCCAACCTTTGGAGTGCCCACTTCTGATTATTAGTGGCATCCTCCTAGTATTCTCTTGTTACGAGGAATCTTCTAATGTCGTGGTACCATGGTTTACTCTCTGGCTCTTCGTTTACATGAAAGGAATACATATGTTGATTCTTGATTTCTACCTTGATAGGGTTGATGTAATTCTTATATAGACGCTGAATCATGGATGATAGGGTTTCAAGAGCGTCGTCGAACTTTATCTGGGTCCTAGGAACGTGTTTGAATTCAATCTTTGTGAATTTCTTCCATAATTCTTTTAGGCACTGCAAATATGGAAGAATCTTGATGTTCTTGGTAGATCACTCTCCTTGGACTTGATGTATCATAGATCGGAATCCCCTATGACCAAAAGCTCTTTGATGTTCATGTCAACTACCATCACGCTCCCAAGGATGCCTGATTCATACTCGGCCATATTATTGGTACAAGGGAATCTTATCTTTGCAGATGCTGGACAGTTCCGTCCTGATTTCTGAAATCACGACTGCCCTAATTCCTACTTGTTGGAAATTCACCGCTCCTTCGAAAAACATTCTCCATCCAGGGTATGATTTTGTAATATCTTCTCCTGCGAATAATACCTCCTCGTTGGGAAAGTACATAGTAAGCGGATCATAATCCTTATCCACTAGATTCTCTGCAAGATGGTCAGCTAGAGCTTGTCCTTTAATAGCCTATTGGGTTATGAACACAATGTCAAATTTACTGAGAAGAATCTGCCATTTAGCTTGCTTTCCGGTAGGCATCGACTTCTGAAAGATATACTTGAGCGAGTCGAGCTGAGATATCAAATGTGTGGTGTATGCTGACATGTAATGCTTCAACTTCTAGGCGATCCAAGTCAAAGAACAACAAGGGCGCTCCATCAAAGTGTATTTGGCCTCGCACGGCGTGAACTTCTTACTTAAGTATTTGTAACGACCCGGCCGGTCGTTTTTGGAATTTATTCCCCGATCCCCTATTTACCGCTTCCCCTAAGTTCATTTCTGCTATTTTGGTATGCCGGGACGTTCGGTGTTAGGGTTCGGAGTGTTTTGGGACACTTAGTCCCTAAATGAGAGCTTAAGTGTTGAAAGATGGTCCGTAATCGGAACAGTGTGAAGACGACCTCGGAATGGAAATCCGATGGTTTCATTAGCTCCGTTAGGTGATTTCGGGGTTGGGAGCGTGTTTGGAATGCATTTTGGAAGCTCGTAGCTCATTTAGGCTTGAAATGCCGAAGTTTGAATTTTTGAAATTTCCGGTCCGATAGTGAATTTTTTATCCGAGGGTCGGAATGGAATTCCGGAAGTTTCTGTAGCACCGTCATGTCATTTGGGACGTGCGTGCAAAATTTCAGGTCAATCGGACGAGGTGTGGTTAGGTTTTTGATCGAAAGTGTGTTTCGTTGGAATTTGAAGTTCTTAGGCTTGAATCTTTGATTAATTCGTGTTTCTGGCGTTGTTTTAGGTGGTTTAAGGATTGGTACAAGTTTGAATGATGTTATGGGATATGTCCGTAGGTTTGGTTGAGGTCCCGGGGGCCTCGGGTGTGTTTCGGATGCTCATCCGAGCAATTTGAAGTTTGGAAATGTTGCAGAAAGTTGCAGGTCTGAATTCCTTCTTCGCGTTCGCGGCCACTCTCCCGCGTTCGCGTAGTGTAAGTCTGGAGAGGGGGGCCCGTTCCTCTTCGCGTTCGCATAAGATCACCGCGTCCGCGTAGCTTCACTATTTCCTCCATCGCGTTCGCGTAAGCCTTGTCGCGTTCGCGTAGTTCTTGATCCCCTGGCCTTCGCGTTCGCGCTCCTCCCTTCGCGATCGCGAAGGGCATTTTTGGGCCCTGATATTTTCCTTCTTCGTGAACGCGTGCTTCCTATCGCGTTCGCGATGCTTTAGACTCCTGAACAGTACTTAACATTTCAAAAACGAGGTTTTGCCATTTTTATCAAAACTCAAGGTTTGGAGCTCGGATTTGGGAGCAATTTCAAGGGTTTTTCAAGGGCAATCACCGGGTAACGATTCTCTACTCTCCTATGACTAAAACCCATTAATCTAATCGCAAATTCACCCTTTAATTTCGTGTTTTTGAATGGGAAGTGGGTAAACTTCTTAGACCTAACTATGGGGTTTTGAGGGGTCATTCGACCTCCGATTTGGGAGATTTTTATATGGTTAGACTCGTGAGAGTACGAGGGTTCTGAAAACGTAAAAATTATTCGATTCCGAGACGATGGCTGGAGGGGCATTTTGGTCATTTTACCTATTTTCGCGCCCTAGCTCTAAATTTAATAGTGGAATCAGTTGTTTGCAATATTATTTACGATATGTAATTGAATTGAATAGATTTGGGCCATTTGGAGTCGGATACTCGTGGCAAAGGCGTGGTTTCTATTGATATTGAGCCGGTTCGAGGTAAGTGGCTTGTCTAACCTTGTGTGGGGGACCTTTCCCCTTAGGATTTGTTATTTGTTGATTTGAGTGCCTTGTACGCGAGGTGACGGGCGTGTACTTGAGCCAATTGTTGGAAAATCCGGTTTTTCTTAAGATATTGAGATTGAGTTCCTTCCATATTTGCTTTATTCTACTTGAAATTATAACTTGAGCTAGATTAGGAAAGCATGTTTAGTTGATT
>NC_031997.1:36048303-36054351 GCF_001879085.1 Nicotiana attenuata | reverse complement strand
ACTACATGAAAAAAGACTAACATTTTCTCAATTCTCGTAGTGATAATTTTATTTTTGCACTATTCTCATAGGTGTCATTGGAACCTAAAAATAGCCACAAAGTTAAATAATAACTCATATTTGTGGCAAAGCACAAAGGTTGACACGATATAAACGATTCTTTGATTACGACATGACTCTTATACTACGACTTGAACTCTTATTTGGTATGATTTTATCTTTCAAAAAATATTTCAATTTTGAAATTTTAATTTCTAAAACTTCATATATATTATAATATGATTATCTTTATAATGATTCAAGTGAAGATATTNTTCTTCACGAACGCGTGCTTCCTATCGCGTTCGCGATGCTTTAGACTCCTGAACAGTACTCAACATTTCAAAAACGAGGTTTTGCCATTTTTATCAAAACTCAAGGTTTGGAGCTCGGATTTGGGAGCAATTTCAAGGGTTTTTCAAGGGCAAACCGGGTAACGATTCTCTACTCTCCTATGACTAAAACCCATTAATCTAATCGCAAATTCACCCTTTAATTTCGTGTTTTTGAATGGGAAGTGGATAAACTTCTTAGACCTAACTATGGGGTTTTGAGGGGTCATTTGACCTCCGATTTGGGAGATTTTTATATGGTTAGAATCGTGAGTGTACGAGGGTTCTGAAAACGTAAAAATTATCCGATTCCGAGATGATGGCTGGAGGGGCATTTTGGTCATTTTACCTATTTTCGCGCCCTAGCTCTAAATTTAATAGTGGAATCAGTTGTTTGCAATATTATTTACGATATGTAATTGAATTGAATAGATTTGGGCCATTTGGAGTCGAATACTCGTGGCAAAGGCGTGGTTTCTATTGATATTGAGCCAGTTCGAGGTAAGTGGCTTGTCTAACCTTGTGTGGGGGACCTTTCCTCTTAGGATTTGTTATTTGTTGATTTGAGTGCCTTGTACGCGAGGTGACGGGCGTGTACTTGAGCCAATTGTTGGAAAACCCGATTTTTCTTAAGATATTGAGATTGAGTTCCTTCCATATTTGCTTTATTCTACTTGAAATTATAACTTGTGCTAGATTAGGAAAGCATGTTTAGTTGATTTAACTTGCCTAATTGCTTAAGTTGCCTTAACTGTACTACGTGAAGCATGCTAGGTCAGTACTATCTGTTGCTTGTCTTTTGTACTTCGTTTTCGTGTACCTTCTGGTTGTGATTGCGCATTTACATTGGGACTACGGATGTGGGATTCCGGTAGCTCCCCCCCTCCCTTGTTTGTTTACTTTGGGACTACGGGTTCGATTCCCGGTAGATCCCCCTGCACTTTTACTTTGGGACTGCGGGTTAGATTCCCGATAGATCCCCCTGCACATTGACAGTTGGACTACGGGACGGTATCCCGAGAGATCCTTCGGGTATTCACATATGATGGACTACAGGGCGGTATCCCGGGAGATCCACTGGACGGTTGAGAAAAGGACTACAGGACGGTATCCTGGGAGATCCTCATTGTTACCATGGGTGTTGAGCTGCACTTATTCTGTGGTTGTTTCCATTCTTGTGTATTTTGCTATTGTCTTGTTTAATCTGTCTTATTTCAATGCTGTATTTATTATTTCTGTCAGATTATCATACTGTTAATTATTGTTATTACTATATTTTGTCTCAGTATGGCCCTGACCTTCCTCATCACTACCCAACCAAGGTTAGGCTTGGCACTTACTGAGTACCGCTGTGGTGTACTCATGCCCTTCCTGCGTATGTGTTTTTTTTTTCATGTGCAGATCATCTAGGTACCTCTACTCAGGCGCCCTATCAGTGAGGCAGGAGGACTACGGAGACTTCGAGGTAGATCTGCTGCGTTCGCAGACCGACGAGTCTCCCTCTTATTCTATCTTTAGTACTTAGTTTTTCCTTCTTTCGGTTGTTAGAAATTCTGGAGTTTGGAACCTTTACTATACACTACTGTAGCCTGTGTTGCCCGTGAGTTTCCGGGTTTTGGGAATTATTTTAGACTTGTGATATTGAGTTGTACTTGCCAAGCGGCATTCAGTACAGTTTCTTTTAGATATTTGATTTGATTTTTCTCTATTTTTCTGCAATTAATATATTTCCGCAAATGTTAGGCTTACCTGGTCATGGGGACCAGATGCCGTCATGACATGTTCACGGTTGGTGAACTAGGGTCGTGACAGTATTAGATGGTCTGCTCCTTTTTTTTAGTTTTGTCATACTCTCCCAACACACATCCAAAGGCGTTATCCAAGACTGACAGGTACAAAAACAATGGCTTCCCGGGCTCGGGGAGGGGGAGGGGGACCAACACTGGTAGATTTGACAAATAGTTCTTTAATTCGGTTGAAGGCCTTCTGACACTTTTCTGTCCACTTCGTGGTACCATCCTTTTTCTGCAGCTTGAAGATAGGTTCAAAAATTACTGCAAACTAGGATATGAAACGGCTGATGTAATTCAGTCTACCCAGGAAACTCATCACATCTTTCTTACTCTTGGGTGGTGGCAACTCCTGAATGGCCTTGATTTATGATGGATCAAATTCTATCCCTTTTCAGCTTACGATGAGACCTAGCAGTTTTCCCGTAGGGACTCCAAACGCGCATTTTGCAGGGTTCAACTTCAAGCTATACCTCCGCAAGCGTTCAAAAAATTTCCTCAAGTCGTCCAAATGTTCTAAACTTTTTCGAGACTTGATGATGACATCATCCACATATACTTTGATCTCTTTGTGAATCATGTCGTGAAAGAGGGTCATCATGGCCCTCATGCAAGTACAACCAAGTTTTTGAGCCTGAATGGCATGAATCTGTAGTTTTAAACCCCCCCTAAAGTGTAGCGAAGGGTGTCTTTTCTACATCTTCTTCGTGCATCAGGATCGGGTGGTATCTAGCAAAACAATTCATGAACGACGACAGTTCATGCTTCGCATAGTTGTCGATGAGGATATGAATATTTGGTAGAGGAAAGTAATCCTTCGAGTTGGCTTTGTTGAAATCTTGGTAATCCACACATATCCTAATCTTCCCATCTTTCTTGGGTACTAGGACGATATTTTCTTACCAGGTGGGATTATTGGTGACCCTTACCACATCCATCTCTATTTGCTTGGCTACTTCTTCTTTTATCCTCAAACTCAGGTTGGGCTTGGATTTTCTGGGTTTTTTCATGACAGGTGGTCTAGATGGATTGGTGGGCAATCAATGCGAGACGATATGAGTACTTAATCCAGGCATGTCATCATAATTACATGCGAACACATCGATGTATTGTTGGAGGAGCTCAACCACTTCTTCCTTCTACTCCTGTTCTAGATGGATGCTAATTCGGGTTCCTTTCACATCTTTTTGGCTTCCGAAGTTGACCACGTCTATCTCATCTAGATTAGGCTTTTTGTGGCTTTCCAACTATTCGATCTCTTGTCGAAGATTGTGGCATCATACTCTCATCGTATTCCTCGTAATCTAGATCGTTTTGCTCGATGGTTTCATTACATGTCATTACTAAAAAGAAAAATTAAGTATTAATAAAGCGATAAATAAAATCCATTAACTTTAAGAAAGCGATTCTTTTATTTTATCAAAAGGGGAACGTCCGAGTGTTAAAAGAGGCAAATGACAAAGAGGTACAAACACGATTTAGGCCTCAATTGATCCTTTTTTCAAAAAAATTACAATTCCACACTACCAAGACTACCGGCGAACCAAAGACGGGCTGGCGGTCCAATTTCGCAGATCCTCTCCTGGTTCGGCATTCCAATTGGTTGGTGTTTTAATATTGATTCCTTCAAAGCATTCTTCAATCATAGTCACGAACAGCCTTCCCATCCCATCGATGATATCATCCTCTGGCGCTAGAGGTGTCTAACGGGTGGGCCGGGCCGGGCCCATTTTTTTGACCCGTCCGGGTCCGGTTCCGGGCCGGTTCCGGGTTGGGTTTTAACGGGTTTAGCGAGTTCGGGTTAATTCGGATAAAAATTGAACCATAAGGGTTACGGGTTGAGGGGGCCGGGCCGGGCCGGGTTTAGTGTATTTTTAATTTTTTTTTTTTTGGAATTTTTTATAACATTGTAAGTTATATTAATACTTTGTATTAATTTAAAGAATACATGGAAGTTGGAAAAAAAATGCACTTATAAATTGCAAGTACTACATTTATTTCAAAATTCAAAATTAAAGTTTGCATTTTAAAAGGTAAATTAACAAAAAGTATATAAAGCATTCATTAATTGGAATTTTGTATAACTAATTAACTATTGTAAGTTATATTAATACAAAGTATGTTATAAAAAATTAAGAATACAAGTAAGATAGGAAAAAATTGCACTTATTGCAAGTGCTACTTTTATTTCTTAATTTAAAGTTTCAAATTTACAAAATGAAAGGTTTACATTTTTTTCAACAAGTAAAGTAGTAAACTCAAATGTTTTGCATCGCCTTAGTAAGTTCATCATAATCAATATTAACCAATTGACCTTCTTCTGGAGTGTTAAATTCGGATGGGTTTCCATCTGTTAATATATCTCCAAGTTCCTCGTCTTCTGGGCTATCAACATCTTCCTTTCCTTGATTTCTTCGTTCCGATCTAATCCAATCTCTGAAACATACTAAAACTTCCAAAGCATTGCTTCCCAATGAGTGGCGGGTGTCTCCAAGTTGTTGTCTTGCTTGGCTAAATGCACTCTCCGATGCAACAGTAGAAATTGGCACATTCAGCACGTCCCGAGCCATAGCGAAAAGAACAGGAAATTGCTTTTCATTTTCATGCCACCATCCCAACGGTGAAAATTCCTTTGTGCCAGGCTCATTTTGCTTCTGCAAGTAGAATTGAAGTTCAACAATGTTCCTGCTACTGGTTTGAGTGTTAGAAAATGTAGAAAAAATATTAAAACTATCAAGGCCTTCTTCATCATCCACAGTAGCAGAAGTGCTACATTGCATAGTGGGATTAACATTGCCTACAGCACGAGCAACATCATCACATTCATTTGCATAATAATTATATAGTTGTTGTAAATATTCATTTAGCTTGTTCATAGAGACATATAAAGTTGGGGTTTCAGTTTCTCCAATCTCCATATAAGTATATAAAGCATTCATTAATTGGTGACAATCAGACATTTTAATAGAAGGATTTAAAACTGCACCAATTAAGTAAATCGGAGGAATTGGAAAGAAATATTTTTTGAATTTTGCTTGCATTTTTTCAACAACATCCTTATATTTTTCTTTCTTCTTAAATTCAGATAGTAGAAAAGAAATTTCAGCTATATGTACTAAAGCCATAGTAACAGTGGGGTAATATGCTCCAGAAAACTCAACAGTAGCTGTATAAAATTTATGTAAAAATTTAACAACATCATTAATGACCTCCCAAGTATCACTTGTTAACATACGCCTTGGATCAGTACAATGCGCATTAGCAACTTCAGTTATTGGGAATCTATATTTGTAGCAACATTTTAAAAATATATATGTATAATTCCATCTAGTAACAATTTCGTCTGGCATGAATCTAGGTTTAAGGTTATATTGGACACACTTATTCTTAAATTCTTTTATTCTAGATTGTCTATTATTTCCTTGAATAACACCAACTGCTCTTCTAACATGAGTAATCTCAACTGAAAATAAATCAAGGCCACTTTTAACAATTAAATTATAAACATGACATGCACACCTAACATGAAAAATATCATCAAGAGGTGGTTTCAAATGCATTTTTAATATTGAAATTGCGGCATTATTGTTAGAAGCATTATCAAAAGACATACACAATACTTTTTTGTGTAGATTATAAAATTCAGCAACTTCAACAATAGTACTACTTATAAACACAGCAGTATGACTCTGATCTTCATCATATTTAAAAGCGATAATACGTTTTTGCATACAAGTACTATCATCTATCCAATGGCATGTAATTGTCAAATAATCATTTCCATTAACAGCATGGCCAATATCAAAAGTTAGACAAACTCTACAAGGAAGGTAGGCTAAAACAAATAACGTAAAGTATAGTTGTATATTGTCATGAAGTCTAAAGAT
>NC_031997.1:36024095-36048283 GCF_001879085.1 Nicotiana attenuata | reverse complement strand
AGGAGGTGTAGATCTCCGGTCGGGTTGGTTTGAGCCGGGTGAGGCCAGGCTATTGGGTACAGAGATGGTTCAGGATGCATTGGAGAAGGTCAAGGTGATTCAGGACAGACTCCGTACAGCCCAGTCTAGACAGAAGAGTTACGCGGACAGGAAGGTTCGTGATGTTTCATATATGGTTGGTGAGCGGGTTCTGCTTCGGGTCTCGCCTATGAAGGGCGTCATGAGGTTTGGAAAGAAAGGGAAGTTGAGTCCGAGGTTTATTGGCCCTTTTGAGATCTTGAGGCGAGTTGGGGAGGTTGCCTATGAGCTTGCCTTACCTCCCAGCTTGGCTGGAGTTCATCCGGTATTTCATGTTTCGATGCTCCGGAGGTATCACGGTGATCCGTCGCACGTGTTGGATTTCAGTTCAGTCCAGTTGGACAAGGATCTATCCTATGTTGAGGAGCCAGTGGCTATTTTGGACAGGCAGATCAGAAAGTTGAGGTCAAAGAACATAACTTCAGTAAAGGTTCAGTGGTGGGGTCAGCCGGCCGAGGAGGCGACTTGGGAAACCGAGCAGGATATGCGCAGCCAGTATCCGCATCTTTTCACTACTTCAGGTATGTTCTCTATGCTCGTTCGAGGACGAACGAATGTTTAAGTGTAGGAGGATGTAACGACCCGGCTGGTCGTTTTTGGAATTTACGCCTCGATCCCCCATTTACCGCTTCCCCTAAGTTAATTTCTGCTATTTTGGTATGCCGGGACGTTCGGTGTTAGGGTTCGGAGTGTTTTGGGACACTTAGTCCCTAAATGAGAGCTTAAGTGTTGAAAGATGGTCCGTAATCGGAACAGTGTAAAGACGACCTCGGAATGGAAATCCAATGGTTCCGTTAGCTCCGTTAGGTGATTTTGGGGTTGGGAGCGTGTTCGGAATGCATTTTGGAAGCTCGTAGCTCATTTAGGCTTGAAATGCCGAAGTTTGAATTTTTGAAATTTCCGGTCCGATAGTGAATTTTTGATCCGAGGGTCGGAATGGAATTCCAGAAGTTTCTGTAGCACCGTCAAGTCATTTGGGACGTGCGTGCAAAATTTCAGGTCAATCGGACGAGGTGTGGTTAGGTTTTTGATCGAAAGTGTATTTCGTTGGAATTTGAAGTTCTTAGGCTTGAATCTTTGATTAATTCGTGTTTCCGGCGTCGTTTTAGGTGGTTTAAGGATTGGTACAAGTTTTAATGATGTTATGGGATATGTCCGTAGGTTTGGTTGAGGTCCCGGGGGCCTCGGGTGTGTTTCGGATGCTCATCCGAGCAATTTGAAGTTTGGAAATGTTGCAGAAAGTTGCAGGTCAGAATTCCTTCTTCGCGTTCGCGAAGAAGGCACCGCGTTCGCGTAGTAGTAGCCTATCCTCTCATAGCGTTCGCGGCCACTCTCCCACGTTCGCGTAGTGTAAGTCTGGAGAGGGGGGCCCGTTCCTCTTCGCGTTCGCATAAGATCACCGCGTCCGCGTAGCTTCACTATTTCCTCCATCGCGTTCGCGTAAGCCTTGTCGCGTTCGCGTAGTTCTTGATCCCCTGGCCTTCGCGTTCGCGCTCCTCCCTTCGCGGTGGCGAAGGGCATTTTTGGGCCCTGATATTTTCCTTCTTCGCGAACGCGTGCTTCCTATCGCGTTCGCGATGCTTTAGACTCCTGAACAGTACTTAACATTTCAAAAACGAGGTTTTGCCATTTTTATCAAAACTCAAGGTTTGGAGCTCGGATTTGGGAGCAATTTCAAGGGTTTTTCAAGGGCAATCACCGGGTAACGATTCTCTACTCTCCTATGACTAAAACCCATTAATCTAATCGCAAATTCACCCTTTAATTTCGTGTTTTTGAATGGGAAGTGGTTAAACTTCTTAGACCTAACTATGGGGTTTTGAGGGGTCATTTGACCTCCGATTTGGGAGATTTTATATGGTTAGACTCGTGAGAGTACGAGGGTTATGAAAACGTAAAAAATATTCGATTCTGAGACGATGGCTGGAGGGGCATTTTGGTCATTTTACCTATTTTTGCGCCCTAGCCCTAAATTTAATAGTGGAATCAGTTGTTTGCAATATTATTTACGATATGTAATTGAATTGAATAGATTTGGGCCATTTAGAGTCGGATACTCGTGGCAAAGGCGTGGTTTCTATTGATATTGAGCCGGTTCGAGGTAAGTGGCTTGTCTAACCTTGTGTGGGGGACCTTTCCCCTTAGGATTTGTTATTTGTTGATTTGAGTGCCTTGTACGCGAGGTGACGGGCGTGTACTTGAGCCAATTGTTGAAAAACCCAGTTTTCTTAAGATATTGAGATTGAGTTCCTTCCATATTTGCTTTATTCTACTTGAAATTATAACTTGTGCTAGATTAGGAAATCATGTTTAGTTGATTTAACTAGCCTAATTGCTTAAGTTGCCTTAACTGTACTACGTGAAGCATGCTAGGTCAGTACTATCTGTTGCTTGTCTTTTGTACTTCGTTTCCGTGTACCTTCTGGTTGTGATTGCGCATTTACATTGGGACTACGTATGTGGGATTCCAGTAGCTCCCCCTTGTTTTGTTTACTTTGGGACTACGGGTTCGATTCCCGGTAGATCCCCCTGCACTTTTACTTTGGGACTGCGGGTTAGATTCCCGATAGATCCCCCTGCACATTGACAATTGGACTATGGGATGGTATCTCGGGAGATCCTTCGGGTATTCACATATGATGGACTACGAGGCGGTATCCCGGGAGATCCACTGGACGGTTGAGAAAAGGACTACAGGACGGTATCCTGGGAGATCCTCATTGTTACCATGCGTGTTGAGTTGTACTTATTCTGTGGTTGTTTCCGTTCTTGTGTATTTTGCTATTGTCATGTTTAATCTGTCTTATTTCACTGCTGTATTTATTATTTCTGTCAGATTATCATACTGTTAATTATTGTTATTACTAATTTGTCTCAGTATGGCCCTGAGCTTCCTCGTCACTACCCAACCGAGGTTAGGCTTGGCACTTACTGAGTACCGCTGTGGTGTACTCATGCCCTTCCTGCGCATGTGTTTTTTTTTCATGTGCAGATCATCCAGGTACCTCTACTCAGGCGCCCTATCAGTGAGGCAGGAGGACTACGGAGACTTCGAGGTAGATCTGCTGCGTCCGCAGACCGACGAGTCTCCCTCTTATTCTATCTTTAGTACTTAGTTTTTCCTTCTTTCGGTTGTTAGAAATTCTGGAGTTTGGAACCTTTACTATACACTTCTGTAGCCTGTGTTGCCCGTGAGTTTCCGGGTTTTGGGAATTGTTTTAGACTTGTGATATTGAGTTGTACTTGCCAAGCGGCATTCAGTACAGTTTCTTTTAGATATTTGATTTGATTTTCTCTATTTTTCCGCAATTAATATATTTCCGCAAATGTTAGGCTTACCTGGTCATGGGGACCAGGTGCCGTCATGACATGTTCACGGTTGGTGAACTAGAGTCGTGACATGCGCAGACACTAATCATATCAAATATTTAAGTTATTTGGATTGTATATAAATAATCTTAAAATTTACACTTTTTCAGTAAATATAGATAATCATTGGATATTAACTACATGAAAAAAGTTAACCATTTCTTCTATTTTTCTTTTTTGATACCATTTTTGCTGGTGTTATTGGACCTAAAAATAGTCAGAAAGTAAAAGAATAACTCATATTTATGGCAAAACAATCAAATAATGAGACAATGAATGTCTCTTTGGATAAGACTTAACTCTTTTATTACTACTTGTACTCTTATTTGGTGTGTTGATATCTCTTAAAAAATATTTCTTTCTTAAAATTTCAGTTTCTAAAACATTATTTTTCAATAATAATTATTTTTATAATAAGGTAATTAAAAATATTATTCTTAATTCAAAACTCATTTTAGTTGGCTATTTAAAAATGTAAAAATGCTTTAGCTAGTGAATTTTTTTACTCCATTTTGATATTTGACATTAACCATGTTAAATATCTGAGTTATTTGAATTATACGTAAATACTCTTAACATTTAAACCTTCTAAATAATTATAGATAATCGTCAGATATTAATTAAGAAATACTACATGAAAAAAGACTAACATTTTCTCAATTCTCGTAGTGATAATTTTATTTTTGCACTATTCTCATAGGTGTCATTGGAACCTAAAAATAGCCACAAAGTTAAATATAACTCATATTTATAGCAAAGCACAAAGGTTGACACGATATAACCGATTCTTTGATTACGACGTGACTCTTATACTACGACCTGAACTCTTATTTGGTATGATTTTATCTTTCAAAAAATATTTCTATTTTGATATTTTTATTTCAAAAACTTTATATATATTATAATAATGATTATCTTTATAATTATGCATGTGAAGATATTATCCCTAATTTAAAATTTACTTTAATCGGCTATCTAAAAATTTAAATGAGTATTTGGCCAGATTTATTTCAGTATGGCTTCGCTTAAGTTTATTGATATCTCCAGCCCCATAATTTGAAATTTTAATACCGTATATATACAAAAAATTTGTTCTTTGAATCATTAAATATTAAATTAGTTGATTATTATTATTATTATAAAACATTGCATATATTGTCTTAAAATTGTCAAGTAGTTTATTTTCGACATCATACTTGGCTTAACCTCAATGCAAACTACTCAAATTGCATTCCAATTCAAATTCGAATGCCATATCAGTTTGTAAGTAATAGTGATTTTTAAAAACGACACATAATATAAAATTTTTAAAAAAATATTCTAAGATATCCTTATCTTATAATCTATGTATTTGAGTTGAGAAACAAAATATTTGAAATCGATGAGATTAACTTTCAAATTTTTTACACTCAACAAAGATGAAACATAAGAAGAAATTTATTTTCATCTTTTATTTCTCGTTTTTAGATCTTTCTAACATTTTTTCCAATATTTATTTTCTTTTATCTTATTTTTATGCCATTATTTCTTTTGTACAAAAAATTAATTTATTTCACTATAAAAAGGACGAGTTTTAATAAAAATTATCTACATATGAAATTTAATTATATTTTTAGTCTTTGGTTAAAATTATTTCATATTTTTCTTTTGACTTTATCTAATCAGCCTAAATAGGTGCTCACCCGACCACTTAANTAGCCCTATCCCTCGTCATCGCGTTTGCGTCCACTCTCCCGCGTTCGCGTAGTGTAAGTCTGGAGAGGGGGGCCCGTTCCTCTTCGCGTTCGCATAAGATCACCCGCGTCCACGTAGCTTCACTATTTCCTCCATCGCGTTCGCGTAAGACTTGTCGCGTTCGCGTAGTTCTTGATCCCCTGGCCTTCGCGTTCGCGCTCCTCCCTTCGCGATCGCGAAGGGCATTTTTGGGCCCTGATATTTTCCTTCTTCGTGAACGCGTTCTTCCTATCGCGTTCGCGATGCTTTAGACTCCCGAACAGTACTTAACATTTCAAAAACGAGGTTTTGCCATTTTTATCAAAACTCAAGGTTTGGAGCTCGGATTTGGGAGCAATTTCAAGGGTTTTTCAAGGGCAATCACCGGGTAACGATTCTCTACTCTCCTATGACTAAAACCCATTAATCTAATCGCAAATTCACCCTTTAATTTCGTGTTTTTGAATGGGAAGTGGGTAAACTTCTTAGACCTAACTATGGGGCTTTGAGGGGTCATTTGACCTCCGATTTGGGAGATTTTTATATGATTAGACTCGTGAGAGTACGAGGGTTCTGAAAACGTAAAAATTATTCGATTCCGAGACGATGGCTGGAGGGGCATTTTGGTCATTTTACCTCTTTTCGCGCCCTAGCTCTAAATTTAATAGTGGAATCAGCTTTTTGCAATATTATTTATGATATGTAATTGAATTGAATAGATTTGGGCCATTTGGAGTCGGATACTCGTGGCAAAGGCGTGGTTTCTATTGATATTGAGCCGGTTCGAGGGAAGTGGCTTGTCTAACCTTGTGTGGGGGACCTTTCCCCTTAGGATTTGTTATTTGTTGATTTGAGTGCCTTGTACGCGAGGTGACGGGTGTGTACTTGAGCCAATTGTTGGAAAACCCGGTTTTCTTAAAATATTGAGATTGAGTTCCTTCCATATTTGCTTTATTCTACTTGAAATTATAACTTGTGCTAGATTAGGAAAGCATGTTTAGTTGATTTAACTTGCCTAATTGCTTAAGTTGCCTTAACTGTACTACGTGAAGCATGCTAGGTCAGTACTATCTGTTGCTTGTCTTTTGTACTTCATTTTCGTGTACCTTCTGGTTGTGATTGGGCATTTACATTGGGACTACGGATGTGGGATTCCGGTAGCTCCCCCCCCCCCCCCTTGTTTGTTTACTTTGGGACTAGGGGTTCGATTCCCGGTAGATCCCCCTGCACTTTTACTTTGGGACTGCGGGTTAGATTCCCGATATCCCCCTGCACATTGACAGTTGGACTACGGGACGGTATCCCGGAAGGTCCTTCGGATATTCACATATGATGGACTACGGGGCGGTATCCCGAGAGATCCACTGGACGGTTGAGAAAAGGACTACAGGACGGTATCCTGGGAGATCCTCATTGTTACCATGGGTGTTGAGCTGTACTTATTCTGTGGTTGTTTCCGTTCTTGTTTATTTTCCTATTGTCTTGTTTAATCTGTCTTATTTCACTGCTGTATTTATTTTTTCTGTCAGATTATCATACCGTTAATTATTGTTATTACTATATTTTGTCTCAGTATGGCTCTGACCTTCCTCGTCACTACCCAACCGAGGTTAGGCTTGGCACTTATTGAGTACCGCTGTGGTGTACTCATGCCCTTCCTGCGCATGTGTTTTTTTTTTCATGTGCAGATCATCCAGGTACCTCTACTCAGGCGCCCTATCAGTGAGGCAGGAGGACTACGGAGACTTCGAGGTAGATCTGCTGCGTCCGCAGACCGACGAGTCTCCCTCTTATTCTATCTTTAGTACATAGTTTTTCCTCTTTCGGTTGTTAGAAATTCTGGAGTTTGGAACCTTTACTATACACTTCTGTAGCCTGTGTTGCCCGTGAGTTTTCGGGTTTTGGGAATTGTTTTAGACTTGTGATATTGAGTTGTACTTGCCAAGCGGCATTCAGTACATTTTCTTTTAGATATTTGATTTGATTTTTCTCTATTTTTCCGCAATTAATATATTTCCGCAAATGTTAGGCTTACCTGGTCATGGGGACCAGGTGCCGTCATGACATGTTCACGGTTGGTGAATTAGGGTCGTGACAAGTTAGTATCAGAGCTCTAGGTTCATAGGAGTCACGGAACACAGGCCGGTTTATTAGAGTCTCGCTGATCGGTACGGAGACGTCTGTACTTATCTACGAGAGGCTATGTAACTGTCTAGGAAAAAAATCTTCACTTCATTTGAATTCCTTGTCGTGCGATATTTTTGACATCAAAGCTAAACTTCTCTCTTCTATTCTCTCACAGATGGTGAGGACACGCGCTACTAGAGATGATCAGGCACCCGTGCCCCCTACTGCAGACGTCAGAGGCCGGGGCCGGGGAAGAGGTCGAGGACGCGCACGTGGTGCAGCCAGAGCACCTGCGCGAGCTGCCGCCGAGGTACCACCAGCAGATCCAGCCGAAGCCCAGGCACCTGGCACACCTACTACTGCCACTACTACTCCAGCGCTCCAGGAGATTTGGCTCAGTTCATGAGCATGTACACCACCTTGGCTCAGGCGGGGTTGCTTCCCCTTGCTGCAGCCACGTCCCAAGCCGGGGGAGGAGCGCAGACTCCCGCCGTCCGCACTCCTGAGCAGCGAGTGCAGGTTGAGCAGGTTTCTGAGATTATTCCCCCACCGCCTGCAGCACCAGTTCAGCCCGAGGATGGGTCAGCTGCTTCAGAGGATGAGCAGCGGAGGCTTGAGAGGTTTAAGAAATATGATTCCCCAGTGTTCAGTGGCTTAGCATCAGATGATGCCTTGGGATTTTTGGAGGAGTGTCATCGCATTCTTCGTACTATGGGCATAGTGGAGTCTAGCGGGGTCTCTTTCACTGCTTTTCAGCTTCGGGGAGCCGCCTATGATTGGTGGCGTACTTATGAGTTAGACAGTCCAGTCGAGGCTGCTTCACTGACTTGGACCCAGTTCTCGGACATGTTTATGAGAGAGTTTGTTCCCCAGAGCCTCAGAGATTCATGGTGCGCAGAGTTTGAGCACTTGCGCCAGGGTGCTATGACAGTTTCAGAATATGCCATCCGTTATACCAGGTTGGCCAGGCACGCACCGGCTTTGGTTGCTACAATTCGAGAGAGAGTTCGCAGGTTCATTGAGGGCCTTATTCCGCCCATCAGGTCTAGCATGGCTCGAGAGTTGGAGATGGACATTCCTTATCAGCAGGTAGTGAGCATTGCTAGGAGGATTGAGGGTATGCTCGCCAGGGAGCGAGGAGAGAGGGAGGCCAAGAGGTCTCGAGAGTCGGGTCACTACTCTAGTGCCCGTACCCCATCAGCAGGTCGTTATGGCAGAGGTTATTCGGGTCACCCTGTTCATTCAGCTCTTCCAGCAGCCGGCAGTACTCCGGCTCCGCCTACACCACAGGAGCCTTATTATGCGCCTCCAGTTTCTAGCGCGCCTCCTAAGCGGGGTACTTCCAGAGGTCAGCCCAGCAGGCCTAGTCCCAGCCAGTCACAACCACCGCGTCCTCCCAGAGCTTGTTTTCGAGNCGGATCCCAAACCTAAACCTAACAAACCCGTCCTACCCCCTACCCAGCCCACCCGGCCCCATATGAACCGGGCCGGTCCGGTCCCGGTTTGTACCGGTCTGGGCCGGTCCGGTAACGGTCTGACCCGGCCCGTTTGACAGGTTTATCTGGCGCTAAGCTCTGGACCGTACACGAAACATGCTCTGGCACAAAAGCTTTTTTCTTGGAGCTACCGGTAAAAGTCTATCCAATTAGAGGTTGATACCCTATGCTGACTCTTGCTTTCTGCCCAATTGGCTCAATCAATTCTATAATTGCGTCTGATCGTGCTCCTAGCCCGGTTCCTGGTCTGTATCCATATTTTATCATTTATCTCATGTCCATATTTGATCTATATGGCGATTGCATTCCCAAATTTTCTCGGTCTCTTTTATTTCGATGGTCTGCATGATCTCCACTACATGCAAGGTAACCCCGTCTAGCCCTTCTATGAATGGGACTGTGTGTTCCAGATAAGTTGATTGGCTCCATTAGTCATGGACCACGATCTCCTGACAACCCTACTTGAATCTCATGCACTAGTGTAGGTTGGATAGGATGGCCCTACCATGTGTATCCAGGGTCTTCCTAGTAGTAAGTTGTATGAAGAGGAAATATCCATCACTTAAAACAGTATGGCGAATTCAACCGGTCCGATTTGCAAGGCCAAATAAATTTCTCCGATAACATCCTTATGCGATCCCTCAAAAGCCCTTACTCTTACATGACTTTCCTTGACTTCTCTCAGGTGGATACCCAACTCTCGTAGAGTAGAGAGCGGGAATATATTAACTCTTGATCATCCATCAACCAGTACTCGGGACACAACCTTATCTCCATATTTGAGAGTGATGTGTAGAGCTTTGTTGTGACCCACACCTTCGATATGAAGCTCATCTTTTCTGAAAGTGATCATATTTTCTTCGACCATATTCCCAATAGTTGCTACCACCGCCTCACTAGTGGTGTTTCTTGTCACACTTACCCCACTTAAAACATTCATCAGGACGTCCTTATGACTCTTGGAACTCATTAGTAAATCCATGATTTATATTTGTGCTAGAGTTTTATTCAGTTGTTCCTCCATAGAGTATTCTTTGGTTGACACCTCTTCCAGAATTATGCCGCCTTGGGATCAAATATCTTTTTTCTATTAATACCCTCGCTTCCCAAATTATCTCGATTTGCATCTTCAGGAGCGTAGCACCTTCCCGGCCTAGTCATACCGTGGGCTACAGTGGAATCTATCATCTTGGCTTTTCCCTATTACTGATATGTCCATCGGACGGTTTTGTATTCTCGATCCTCTCGTCCCTAGTAGCAGCGGTAGGCTATTGCTGGTAAGTCTGAACCATCACCATAGGTCTCAATAGTACTGTGATCATCGGAGTCCATTGAGACGGGACCCTTGCAGCCTTTGTGTTTCCCATGGTGACAATGGTTCCTTTCACATCGTATTCTTCGTCCAAAGTTATCATGTTGACCCTCTAATTTGGGTGATTTGGCAGCGGAATGTGGTTCACATCGGGCGAACCCAGAGTGCACTGAATGGCTTTGCTTTTGATCAATGATTAAATTTCATTTAACTTGAAACAATCTTCAGTATCATGCCCTGGAACGTTTGAATGGTACACACACCTTTTGGCATTAAAAAACTTTGAGGGATTCAGGAACCTTTCCCTTTACTGGATGTTTCAAACCTACTCTCCTCAATCTTTCAAACAGTTGAGCCAGAGGTTCAACAATCATGGTATAATTTATGGGACCTCTCTCCTCTAAATTTGGGTGAGGTCGAGGTGCATAAATGGGTCGATTTTGATGAGTGGTGGTTTAGATATGAGAATATAGTCGTGGTTGGTTTGGATTGTTATAGGTTTGAGGCGGGTTATTTTTTGTAGGCTAGAAAATGTAGTTTAGTCATAGTATGTACTCTAATCAGTGCATTTTACTTGTGGTTGAGCTTAAATAATAGTAATTTGCGCTTATTACGTGTTTTATGCCTTGCAGGAAATGATTTCGAGCTATTAAGATAATTTGGAGCTAATTTGAACAAGTTGGAGCTTTGAAGTCTTAGTAAAAGCCCAAGAAATTAAGTCGGGACCACGTTCGATGGTATAGGACAAAGTTTAGATGTCAAAAAGTGAGAAAATAAAATTACTCAGAGAAAAATGCACTACCACTGCAACGATCCGACTGGTTGTGTTTAGCATTTGCACTATGCTCGGTAGTTTGAGGGCATGAGTAGCTCCTTGTGAGGAATTATGACTTATGTGAATCATCGGTTTTGGTTTCCAGGTTATTCGGAATCGATTTGGAAGAATGAATTTCATTGTTGAAGATTTAAGTTGGAAGAGTTAACCAAGTTTGACTTCTTTGAATTTGACCCCGGAATTGAGTTTTGACGGTTCTGCTAGGTCCGGATGCTGATTTTGGACTCGGGCGTATGCCCGGATTTACATTTGGATGTTTCTAGAAGGTTTCGGCACATATTGGCAAAAGTTAGAAATTCGAAGGTTTGAAATGTTCATAAGCTTGACCGGGAGTTGACTTTGAGTATATCATATTCAGATTTTGGCTCTGGGAATTGGAATAACTTCTTTATGTTATTTGGGACTTGTGTGAAAATTTTGGGTTCATTCCGAGTTGATTTGATATGTTTCGACGTGAGGTTGGAAGTTGAAAAGTTCCAAGTTCATTAAGTTCAATTCGAGGTGCAATTCATTGATTCAATATTTTGTTATGCGTGATTTGAGGCCTCGGTTAAATCCGTGTTATGATACGGGACTTGTTGGAATGTTCGGACGGGGTCCCGGGGGACTCAAGCATGTTTCGGATGGTATTCGGATCATTCTTCCTTCATTTTGGCACTACTGGTAGCTGCTGTCTGCTGGTGTTTCGAACCTTCTTCGCGATCGCGTAGAGTATCAGAGGAGCTGGTCTTTTTTCCTTCATTGCTTTCGCGCTAGTGGCATCGCATTCGCACACCTTTGTGAGGTCTGGGCATCACGTTCGCGCCCTTATGACTGCTTTCGCGTAGGGCAGAGATGAGAAACTGGGACTGGGGAGTATGCCTTTGCTTTTGCGAAGTAGCTTACGCGATCGCGTAATGTGGAGCTATTGTGAATCGCCTTCGCGAGGGCTATGCCGCAAACGCGTAGAATATTTTGGTGGTAATTTATTTTTCTTCACCGTGAACCGATGGATTTTCCGCGTTCGCGTAAAAGGTAAGTGTTCTCTACTCATTTTTATTTTTTTATCATGAATCCATCTTCATTTTTTGTAATTTGTTGATGATTTCAAAAGAGAAAATTGGGGGTTTTGACTAAAGTTTCATAGAGCGAATTCTTGAGTTTTGAATATCGATTTGAATTTGGATTTGAGTGAAGCTAGTATGGTTAGACTCATAATTGTATGGGTTGTCGAATTTTTTGTGGTTTTTCAGGTTCCGAGGCGTGGGCCTGGGTTTGACTTTTTGGTTGACTTTGGGCTTTTGATTAAAGATCCGACCTTTGTAATTTGAAATTGTTTCCTTGGGCTTTATTTGATGTATTTTAGTTTCTTTTGGCTAGTTTCGAGCCGTTCGGAGATCGGTACGCACGTGATGGCATTTTGGAGTATTGTCTGGCTCGCTCGGTATTGGATTTGGCTTGTTCAAGGTAAATAATACTTCTAAACTTGGTGTTGAGGGTATGAAACCCCAAATTACGTGTTATGTGATGGATATTGAGGTGACGCACATGCTAGGTGTCGGGCGTGCACCGTAGAAATTGTGATTTACTCATTACCCTAGGACCGCGTAGCCATTTTATCTGAACATTCTTGATGTATTCTATGTGTTAGAGAACTTGAGCTATGATTCATGCTAGGAATCATGTTTAGGCTATAAGCCAGTACTGTTGGGACCCATAGTGGTCGTTCTTTGCTGTTGACTTATTTGTTAAATTACAGTTTTGTACTCAGTCTTATTCATCATTTCATATCACATCTCAGTCTCTGTTATGGTGTATTGTCACATCTGATATCATTGATTAAGGCTACTTAGTATGAGCGTTGTGAACCTGAGGGATCGGAGAGATTGATGAATGAGTGAGGCCGAGGGCCTGATTGTGAGTGATATTTATGGGATCGGGCTGCACACCATACCATGTTTTTATTTATGCCTGGATCTGGCTTAATATGGCGCTTGGGCTGAAGGAGCCCCTCCGGAGCCTGTACACCCCCAGTGAACGCAGTTGTTATTTATATTGAGGGATGGATCTTCTCTGGGCATGGATCTTACCCTAGTTATTTATATTGAGGGATAGATCTTCCCTGGGCATGAATCTTGCCCTAGTTATTTATATTTGGGGATGGATCTTCCCTGGGCTAGATTGGCCCTATACAATACTGAATGACTGACTATTAGTTGATATTTATATTTGGGGATGGATCTTCCCTGTGTTAGATTGGCCATATACAGTACTGAGTGACTGAGCGTGTCGAGTGATCGAGCATGATGAGTGGAAATTGTGAGACAATGAGATTGAGTACTCTGAGAGTGTGAGTACATAAGTTCATCACTGAGATACATTGAATTTTACATACGTACTTGATATACATGCATTGAGATGCATTTCTTTCTGCTACCCTAGTTTTGGTGTCATTCATGATTTCACCTGCATACTGACATGTAGGCATAGAGATGTATCTTCCTCATGTTATATGAAAATGAAATATCTTATTTATTGTCGAAATGTTTTTGAGAAAAATCACAGTTTTCAAACTTATTAGTGTTTGAAAACAGTGGGCAAATGGCAGCCTGGTACACTAAGCTCCCGGTATGCGCGGGGTCCAGGGAAAGGCCGGACCACAAGGGTCTATAAAAATGCAGGGTAAGGCTGCGTAGTATAGACCCTTGTGGTCCGGCCCTTCCTCGGACCCCGCTCATAGTGGGAGCTTAGTGCATCGGGCTGCCCTTTGCCCACAGTTTTCAAACTTACTCATATGTGTTTGGTAATTCGGCGAAAGTTTTGGGATTTACTGTTATACTTGAAAAGTATGCCTATTTTTCGTAGCCATGAATGAGTTGAGTGTCTTACCTCTAAGTTATTTTCTTGTACCACTTTTATTATATTGTTATGAACCGTGGCTGGTTATTAGAGTTGGACTCTGACCAATGTCCCAACTCGTCACTACTTTCAACCTAAGGATAGGTTTTTTACTTATTGAGTACATGGGGTCAGTTTACTCATGCTACACTTCTACACCTTGCGTCCAGATTTTGGATGTAGATGTTACTGTGCATGGCGGAGCTTGCATTCAATATGTACCTGTGATCCTGTCACAGCTGCCTCTTGTTCTTGGCAGCTTTAGAATTATTAATCTGTTCATGTATATTTCAAACATATGATATATTTTTATTTCACATCAACGTTGTAAATCCTAATCTTATAAGCTCATGATTGGTACTACCAGTCCTTGTGGAATTGTATAAAATTCAATTATCTCATTTTTGACACACATCAGTATTATTATATTGTATTTTAGTTGTTAGTTGGCTTATCTAGCGGGTTGGGTTAGGTGCCATCACGACCAGTTGGATTTTGGGTCGTGACAAACCGCGCCACGCCATGTGTAGTGGGGCGCGGGACGCTAGTGCAAAATTCATGCAGAGTGAAAATATAGGCCTCTGAACTTTTCCACTAATTCGGTGCATGGTGCGCCGCCCGGTGCGCCGTGGTAGTCTATTTTCTCACCCACCTTTTTCCACACCAGCTTGGAAAAAATATTTTTGTCCGGGCCCATTCCTACATGGTATAAATACATCAAAAACATGATTTTTAGATGCCTTTTTACCCAGGGAACTATTGGAGGGAATTGGAGCCTTCAAGGCACCGGATTTCATCATCCTTCTACTAATTCAATACGCGAGTTTGGATTGAAACGTTAGATTAATATTTTCTATGTTCTTAAACTTATTTGTGATGAATTTCTATATATCTATTGAGTAGTTTATCTAAGGGTTTGATATGATTTGGTGACTTGGTTATTGTTTATGGATTTGACTACTGTTTAATTACTTGAATTTATCGGAGGGTCTTTAATATATTAGTGATTTTATTCTTTATAGTGTTTAATCAAAAGAGGAACATCTTATTGAATATTATTGCAGCGTATTGCTTAGTTTATTTTGGTGATTCTTTGAAGTAACTGAGAGAGCTTTTTGAGTTACTGTTTAAATTAAGATTGAGAAATATTTGCGAGAAGTTTCTCTTAGATCAGTCCTTACTAATAGATTCTTGCAAGATCCACCGCACTTTACATTTTCTTATTTGAAAGATTTTTATTTAATCATGAGAGGAGTCTGTATAAGTTAATGACCTATTGAATTCGTGAGAATCGATAGAACCTCAAGAGTGAAATATAACAGTATCATATCCAGAATAACAATCTTGCATCTATCATGTCAAACCCATATTTCTCACATTGATAAGAAACCAAATCTACTAATCTCTAGTTCTTTGCAGGCAATTATCAAATGCTTTACTTGAGTAGTTAATCGTAGTTCGTAATCATTCCAAATCAAGTTTTGATCATCCTGAATAATAGTTAAACCATAAATTACTAGAGAATTGTTTAAACTCAATCCTTGTGGATACAATAATTTAACTATACTATATTTGGCTAGCGAGCATTAAATTCGTGTTGTGTTTGCGCTCGACAAATTTTGGCGTCGTTGCTGGGGATTGGCAATCAATAGTATTCAAAATAATTTTTGGTGCTGATTTGGGAATCAGTATTTTTATTGTTATTATAATTATTTTTTATTAGTTAACTTCTCTTTAAGATTTTTTTGTATCATCTGAAAAATTCTCAGGGTGAAAAATTTAAGAAAATATTCTTGTTATTGAACTCTAATTGTTGTGAAGGTGGAGTACAACCAGCCTAAGAAAATGGTTGCAGAATTAGCACCTGAACATTATAACAAGTCTGCTATTTGTTTTAAATGTGGTGGAAATCATTTATGGGTTGACTGTCAAACAGGTAAGTATCGTTCCTATGTTTCGTCTTTGAACAATCTTACTCTATTTCTAGTCCGTACGTATGAGGTTTTATTTGGGCATAATCTTGACTCTAGTTGGGAGGAATACCCTATGACTGGAATGGGAGCAAATTGAGACAACCACCTCAAGAGGAGAATGGTAGTTTAGAAAAGCTCATGTATAAGTTCATGAATAGTGTTGAAGAAATATTGATACAAAATGATTAAGCCTTTATGAACCTAACAACGTAAGTAAGTCAATTAGTAAGTATACTTTCAGAAAGCTCATTGCATTGTAATGGGGAATACATGAAGGAGATACTCCGTGAGAATGAGCCTACCCGAGAGGATGTACATCTATAAAGAGTGTTTTCCACTTTGCAAAAGGACTCTGATTCAACTAAGATGATTGAAAATGAGGCTTTGGTTGATTGTGAAGCAACAAAAGAAGAGTTCAAACCCTCATCCACCTTTTCACATTTACAATCTTTAGTAGAAGAGAATAAGGAACAAACGGTCTTGGACATACAACAAGAATATTCACATAATCTTTCTTCTTTGTTTACTTATTCTAACCATGATCATGTGGATTTTATTTTTGATGATATACAAGAATATGCATGGATTGATCCCGTGAAAAAATGCAAAAACAAGTTGAGGATGATCCTACAAGAACAATCCACCACTGAAAATGAGGCCAAAAAAGAAAGAAAAGAGCGTGGCTTGCAGATATCCTTAGAGGACTTTGGCCTGATGAGCTCCATTAAGAAACCCAAGGAGCGGAAAATGAGGAATGAATTCAGAATTAGGGGTGGAGTTCATAAGTTCTCGGAAACGGAAAAAATTAAGGGGAGCTTTCTTTAGCTCTTGCTTTTTACTTGTTTGTCATGGGGACATGCCATTATTTAAAGTGTGGGGTGGGGTTGTAAATATGTATATGTGAAAGATGCTCTCTTCTCTCTAAACTTGACGCCTAAACTTAGCTTCCATGGCCGCGCCGGCCACTTCCCAGCCTTCAATGGAGGTTGGGCAGTCGTCTTCCCCACTAATAACAACTCCCCAACCAACCACAATCCCAAATCCAATCCAAAACTATGCAATCCTGCTCAAACCTAGTGCATTAAATGCTCCCATGCAGCCTGCGACTAACGTAGCACTAAAACCAATCGAGTATCTACATGGAGAACCAATCGTGAGATGGAAGAAGCAAGAAGTAAGGAAATCCATCGCACAACAAGGATTGAATTTGGCAGTCTTGGGTATGTTTTCATATGGAAAGCCTGGGATTCATGAGTTACGTAAAGTTTTGCCTATACAATGTGAATTAAAAGGTCCATGTTCAGTTAGTCTTATTGAGGACAATCATGTTTTGGTCAAGCTCTCATTGATAGAGGATTATATTCATCTCTTATCCAAGCCTGCATATTATTTGAGAATTCAAAAAGAGATGTGGCAGATGAGGTGCACCAAGTGGAATCCATGGTGGAAAGTTGATGAAGAAATACCTATTGCTATAGCGTGGATATCTTTTCAAGACTTGCCTCCTAATTTCTTTGGAAGGGAGTTTGTATTTTCTTTAGCTAGGGCAGTAGGGAGGCCAGTACATGTTGATTTGGCTACTCAAAATGGTACAAGGCCAAGCTGTGTCAAGGTGAAGGTTGAAGTGAATTTGTTAGCTAATTTACCTCAAAGGATCAAGATAGTCGAAGAAGAAGATGAAACTGGGCCGGAGGAGTTCAAGTGGATCAAAATTAGGTATGATTATATGCCTAATTATTGCAAAACTTGTAAAAAGCAAGGTCACAAGGAAGAGGAATGCTGGGCGATTAATCCGGCATTGAGGAAGTTTGAAGAACAAGTTAATGATGTGAAGAATGAGCAAAGTATTGTTGGTACTGCTGCCAATACTACAAAGCTGTTAACGGGTGGTAAAATATTAGGAAAACCTATTACCAACCCAACTAGGTAGGAGTGGATGCAAGCTAGAAAGAATAAATATCAAAGGGACAAGAGGGGTCATATTATTGAGGAGCCAAAAGAAAAAGAAGACAACAAGGGGAAAGGAAAATTTAAGGAGGAGGCAGTGATGTCCAAGAACAAATTTGAAGCTTTAGAAGTGGAGGAAGATGCTCAACCAATTTTGACAATTACGGATGGCAATGTAGATGGTAAGGACAAGAATGAAAGGAAAGATCAAGGAGGTAAGGGAACCAACAAGGTGCAGCAACAGGAAAATAAGAAGAAAGAAATAGATCAATCTCCTAATCCTACTCCTAATGGGACTAGGGGAGGTGATTCAAGGAAGCCGTCTGGTAAGTAAGGTGGAACTTCCACCTTAAAGAAGGAAGAATTTGATGCGAGAAGAGTAAAAAAGGAAGTTGTGGAAAAGGCAAATAAGGAAGGGGAGGTAGTTCTACAAATGGAAAAGTTGAATCCTACTTCAACTTCATTAATGGGAGCTCTTTCGAATGCTCCTATTCCTATTGACTCCAGGATCGATGTTGATGCTAAAAAGGAAAATACTATTGAGTGGGTGCATAGGACGTTTGGGACAAATAAGGAGGAATTAAGACAATGTAATGTAACCATAATCAGTCATGTCAAGAAATTCCATCCCAAACGTATGATGATGCTGGGCAATTGGAGGATGGGAATGAAGTTAGTTCAAGAAAGATGTTATGGAGTGATGAGGTAGAGGTAATGGAAGCTAAAATGAGATCAAAAGTCCCAACTAAAGGCAAGGAAAATAGAGGCAATATGCAGCTACAAAAAACTGTCAAATTAGATGATGTTACAGTAAACCCTAGTAGTTCCACAGCTAGGGTCGAAGATAGAGGGACATCAATGGAGGATCAAGTCAATGTCTCAGCTGGAGGGGATCATGGTAAACATATAGATGCAGGAAAACAACGGTCTTCTCACACTGCACCATTAGCCAAAGATCAGGCGAATGGAACAGTAAAATCTGGTTTTCCTGGGGAGATTTTGGGCTATGTAGATGGGGTTACAGTATATGCATTGATGAAGGAACGGGTTGGGAATGTTCCTAAGGATTTTGTAAAGGATAAAGTGTGCCAAAATCAACAAACACACAATGGGAAGGGGTCTTATCTCAATGGAACAGTAACACAGGCAGTTTCTGCCAGTTTTGCTATAGTAAACCCTAATCTGAGTTCTGTGTATGAGCTTCAATATAAAATGATGCAGGAGAAGCTAGGAGATATGGTTAGCAATTCTGACCAATATGAAGCAGCATTAACACCCCATGAACCAGGTGAACAAGCCATAGTTTCTGGAGAAAGTGAAGCATTGCCAATAGCATGTTCATCTGGAATTAGATCCCCCTTACCGATCAAAGTTAATGTGCCATTGAAATCACCTAATCAGGTACTACATGACCTCATTACACATCAGGGGTTGCCTTTAGACATTCAGAATTCTTTGGGGGAGCAGCAACAATAATTTGAAGAGAAAGATGATGATGAGACTACAGTAGAGAATTTTAAAGGTGTGATGAGGGAAGGGGATGTATCTCCTACAGCAGCTAATAGAAGCGGGAAGAAAGGAAAGAAAAATCAACTTAAAGAGTCATTACAACCTGCAAGAATATTTCCTAGAAGGGCAGCCTCTAGAGCCTCAAGATGATGATTAAAACACTCATATGGAATATAAGGTCTGTTAAAACTCAACAGGCCTTTCAGAGAGTGATCAATATGCAAAAGGAACATGGTTTTCTCATTGTAGCACTCATGGAGCCTAAAGAGAAGAAGAAATTTCTTGACAAATATAGAAGAAGATTAGGTATGGAAGCTGCAATCTCTAATGTAAATGGCAAAATTTGGTTATTTTTTATTCTGTTGTGGAATGGGATCTCTTGATTGACACTGAGCAACAAATGACCATCAGAGTGTATCATCAGGATCTTGGTAAATACATTATGATGACATTTGTATATGCTAAGTGCAGTGCATTAGAGAGGCTGGAATTATGAGACAATCTATACTATTTGGCTAGTGATATGAAGCTGCCATGGCTAGTAGGGGGTGATTTCAATGTAGTGTTGGGAGAGGAAGAGAAGATAGGTGGCCTACCAGTGTACCCTCCAGAGTATGAAGATTTTGCATTCTGTGTCAACTCTTGTGGATTGTTTGATCTTGGCTACAAGGGTAGCCCTTTCACATGGTGGATTGGGAGGCCAAATGAAGAGTGTATATTTAAAAGACATGACAGAATCCTTGTGAACATGCCCTTTCAATCCTTATTTCCTACAATAGAGGTTGAGCACCTCATTAGAACAGGATCTGATCATGCACCACTTTTGATGAGCTGTGGAGAGGAAGCTATGAAATTTGTTAAACCATTCAAGTTCTTGAACTTCTGGTCAAAACATGAAACATTCTTAGATATGGTGAAGGCAGAATTGGATGGCTGACTTTATAAGGGACCCTTTCTTGATGTTCAAGCAGAAATTGAAGAGGGTTAAGATTGCTCTTTCAAAATGGAGTAAATTAACCTATGGGGATATCTTCAAGCAGCTAGCTATCAGGGAGGATGTGGTAAGGATTAAGGAAATGCTTTTTGAAGAAGATCCTTCATTAGAGAATAGAATAGTACTTGAACAAGCTCAAGCTGAGTTGAAGAAGTTCTTAAGCATTGAGGAGCAATATTGGAAACAAAAGGCAGGTATGACTTGGTTTGAAGAAGGAGACAGAAATACAAGGTTCTTCCATAATTGTGTCAATGGGAAGAGGCAAAAGTTACAATTAAAAAGGATCCAGAATAGTGATGGCTCATGTATTGAAGATCAAGACAAGTTATCTGAGGCTGCAGTGGAGTTTTTCTAGAAGCAATTCACTAAGGAGGGGGATCCTACAAGCTTTAATTTGTTAAATAATGTACCTACATTGGTGACAAGGGAGCAGAACTTGGAATTATGTAGATTGCCTACTATAGAGGAGGTGAAGGCTGCTGTTTTTGCATTGAGTAGTGAAAGTGCAGGTGGTCCAGATGGTTTCTCATGTTTGTTCTTTCAAGCATGCTGGGATATTGTGGGGGAAGATATTCACACAATGTCAGTTGTGTTTTTTGAGAGCAGTCCATTGCCTAATTCAATAACACATACTAACCTTGTTTTGTTTCCTAAAAAGCCACAAGTTCAAACATTCTCTGACCTTAGACCTATCAGCTTGGGTAATTTTATTAACAAGGTATTCTCAAGGGTGGTGCATGATAGACTAGAAAAGATACTGCCTTCTTTGATCTCAAAAAATCAATCTGGTTTTGTCAAGGGAAGAAGTATCTTTGAGAATATATTGTTGACTCAAGAGATTGTTACTGATATAAGATTGAGAGGTAAGCCTGCCAATGTGGTGATCAAATTAGATATGGCAAAGGCATATGATAGGGTGTCTTGGAAATATTTGATGCATGTATTGAGGAGAATAGGGTTTGTAGAATGCTTTATAAACATGGTTTGGAATCTCATTGCTAACAATTGGTATTCTGTTATGGTTAATGGACAAGCTTCTGGATTTTTTCATTCAACAAGGGGTGTGAAGCAAGGTGACCCTCTATCACCAGCTTTGTTTATTCTCTCAGCAGAGGTTTTGTCAAGGTCATTGAATAAGTTGTTTGAAGATAGGCAGTTTAGAGGTTTTGGTATGCCAAAATGGTCTGATCCGTTGAATCATCTAGCTTATGCAAGTGATACTATTATCTTTGCATCTGCTGATCCTTACTCCCTTCAGAAGATAGTTGATGTTTTGGCTTTGTATGAGACAACTTCTAGGCATATGGTCAATAAGGCAAAGAGTTCTTACTATATGCACTCAAAGGTTGCTGGAAATTTAATCAATGCAGTAGCTAATATCACTGGTTTCCCTAAAGGCAGCTTCCCATTTACTTACCTTGGATGTCCAATTTTCTATACAAGAAGAAGGAAGGACTACTATAATGACCTGATCCAGAAGGTAAAGGCAAAGCTACACTCATGGAAAGGGAAATTACTATCTTATGAAGGTAAGGCCACATTGATCTCAAGTGTGCTTCAAAGTATACCTACACACATACTGTCAGTCCTAAATCCACCTAACAATGTCATAGGACATCTCCATAAAACTTTTGCGAGATTTTTCTAGAGCAATAAGGAAGAAGGGAGAAGTAGACATTGGACAAAGTGGCAGAATTTATGTCTTCCCAAGGAGGAGGGGGGATAGGTTTTATATCATTGTTTGATGTCTCTAAGGCACTATTTGCAAAGCTATGGTGGAGATTTAGAACTTCTAAATCATTATGGTCAAACTTTATGTGGAATAAGTATTGCAAGAAAGAAGTACCTACTGTGGTTCAGTTTAGGAGAGGCTCACATGTTTGGAGGAAAATGTTAGAGGCAAGAGATGAGGTGGAGCATGAAATTTTATGGGAAATGAATAGGGGATTTACTAATATATAGCATGAGAATTGGACTGGCTTGGGTGCTTTGTATCATGTATTGCCTCCAGACTTCCCTATAAATGAAGACTTGCAAGAGGTTGCTGAGCTGCGAGATGAAGATCAATGGAATCATGTACTCCTAGATCAAACATTCCCACAGGAGATTGCAGATCATATTAGACAAGAAGTTCATTTTACTAATGATGATGACTACTGGGACACTCCAAGGTGGATGCCTACACCTTCAGGAAAGTTTACTGTGAGTAGTGCATGGAGGATTTTGAGACATAGAGAACCAAGTAATCCTGAATTTGCAAAGTTGTGGACCAAAGGATTACCTTTCAAAATCTCCTTCTTCTTATGGAGAGTTTGGAAAGGGAAGGTAACTACTGATGATTTATGGAGGACAGGGGGTTACATGGTGGTTTCTAAGTGCTGGTGTTGTTTGCCACCACTAGAAGACTCTTTCCAACATTTGTTCTTAACAAGTACAACTACAAATAAGGTGTGGAAGACCTTTACTCAGGCTGCAGGTTTGGTGATTAACATGGTACAGGTACATCAGGTTATAAGGGAATGGTGGAATACAAAGTGTTGTCCAAAGCTTAGACCATTGTTTCAGGCAACTCCTGCAGTGATTCTGTGGGAGCTTTGGAAGAGAAGGAATACAATCAAATATGGGGGGGACAGTGTCTTGTAGTAGGGTCATTCATGAAGTAAACAAGACATTGTACTATTTGGCAAAGGTGAGGTATCCTTGGCTTTCTAGGATTCCACTTTTATGGCTAGAGATGATTAAGTTCTTTGAACACTACAAACCAGTTGTAGTCACTAAGAGAGTCACATGGCAATTTCCATATGAGGGATGGTTCAAATGTAATACTGATGGAGCATCAAAGGGGAATCCAAGCCCTAGTTCTTATGGCTTCTGTGTTAGAGATCATAGTGGCAATTTGGTATATGCAAAGGCAAGGGAGATAGGGGAATCAACTAATATAGTAGCAGAGGCAAAGGGAATTGTTGAAGGATTGGTTTACTGTGTAGAGAGACAGCTTCACCCTTTGATCATGGAGACTGACTCTTTAGTGATGAGGAAGATCATTGATGATGAATGGGAGACACCATGGTGTATAGGGGCAGAAGTGAGAAGGATCAAGGAGATAAAGAACACATATAATGTATTGTTCCAACATATGCTAAGAGAAAGCAACAAAGCGGCAGATTTTTTAGCTAACCTTGTTTTCTCTTTTGCAGGTACAATCACATTTCACTCATTCTGGGAGTTGCCATCTGAAGGAAAAGTATTAATCAATATGTACAAAGCTCAAGTTCCTAACATTAGAGTTAGTATTGCCAAGAGGAAAGCACCAGACTGATGAACACATTATCCTTAGTACTACCTGAACCTCATATTAAGTGTGTCTGGACATTGTTTAATAACTTCTCAGTGGTATTAGCATGGCATCATGCTCAATATGGGGATTATTTAGCTGTGTTCAGAATGTTCTACTTACAGGTTATGGTAGTTAATTCTCTAAGTTCACATATTAGTCCTCTATACTGTATAAATCCAAAAGGAAGACAAGGTTTGGGTACAAGTTTGAATTATTTTGCTTTCTACTGTATAATCAGAGGGTGTTACTCAGTGGTATTAGTATGTTATCATACTCAATCTGAGGATACTCTATGGTTATGTGTTGGAAGTGTTCAAAGGAATTGGGAATTTTTAACAAATAGGCATAATATGAAAAATCTGATGAACAGTAGTGCTGTGCTTTGCACAGCCTTATTTTGGATCCTATTGTTCGAGGTTCTAGACGTCCCGATGACTTGGAAATTGGTCTTGAAACAATCTTGGAAGCCTAGTGGAGTCCCTAATGATCCATTGCATATACAGGAAGTTGTCTTAATGGCTGCTGCTCTGCAGAATGTGTATGGCATGAACAGTAGGCCTGTGCATTGCACAGCCAGTTTCACGATCCTTCTGTTGTTAGTATTGTGCAGGTCTTTTGTGC